>NW_012102576.1:3313159-3329802 GCF_000951045.1 Mandrillus leucophaeus | reverse complement strand
CTGGGCTCTCCACAGACATAGAGCTCCCCACAGACACAAAACTCCCCACAGACACAGGACTCTCCACAGACACAGAGCTCTTCACAGACACAGGGATATCCACACCGCTGGGCTCTCCACAGATACAGAGCTCTCCCCACCACAGAGCTCTTCATACCACACATCTCTCCACAGACACAGAACTTTCCACAGACTCAGAATTATTCACAGGCACAGAGATCCCAACACCCCATAGTTATCCACACTACAGAGCTCTCCACACCACAGAGTTCTTCACAGACAAAGAACTTTCCACAGACACAGGACTGTCTATAGACACAGAGGTCTCCACACCACTGAGCTCTTCAAACCATGGAGCTCTTCACACCGCAGAGCTCTCCACATAGAGAGTTCTTCACACCACAGAGATCTCCACACCACATAGTTCTCCACATACAGAGAGCCCTCCACATACATAGAATTCTTCACATACAGAGTTCTTCACACCACAGAGCTCTTCACATCATAGAGCTCTCTACAACACAGAACTCTTCACACCACAGAGCTCTCCACAGACACAGAGATCCCCACACCACAGAGCTCTCCACAGGCACAGAGATCCCCACACCACATAGTTATCCACACTACGGAGCTCTCCCCACCGCAGAGCTCTTCAGATACACAGCTCTTCACAGAAACAGGGCTCTACGTACCACTGGGCTCTCCACAGACACAGAACTCTTCACAGACACAGAGGTCTCCACAACACTGAACTCTTCACAGGCACAGAACTCTCCACAGACATGGGACTCCCCACAGACACAGAGGTCTCCGCATCATAGACCTCTCCACACCACAAAGCTCTTCACACCACAGAGTTCTTCACACCACAGAGCTCTCCACAGACAGAGAGCTCTCCACAGACACAGAGCTCTTCATACCACAGGGCTCTACACAGACACTGAGATCTCCTCAACACAGAGCTCTTCACTGACGCGGATCTATTTACAGACACAGATCTCCACACCACACAGCTCTCCACACCACAAAGCTCTCCAAAGACACAGTTCTGCACACCACAGAGCTCTCCACAGACGCAGAACTCTCTGCAGACACACATCTCTCTACAGACACAAACCTCTTCACATACACGGAGCTGTCCACACCACAGAACTCTCCACATACACGGAGCTCTTCACACCACAGAGCTTTCCACAGACACAGGGCTCTCCACACCACAGAACTCTACACACTAAAGAGTTCTCCGCAGACAGAGAGCTCTCCACAGAGATGTCCACACAGAGCACTCCACATACACAGAGCTTTTCACACCACAGAGATCTCCAAACCAGAGTTCTCCATAGACACAGAACTCTCCGCACACACAGAGCTTTTCACATATGCAGAGCACTTCACACTACAGAGCTCTCCAAACCACAGAGCTCTACACGAACACAGAGATCTCCATAACATGGAGCTCTTCAGAGTCACAGAGCTCTCCACACCACAGAGGTCTCCACACACACAGAGTTCTCCACATACACAGAGTTCTCCACACCACAGAGCTCTTCACACCACAGAGCCCTCCTCACCACAGAGCTCTCCACATACACCGAGATCTCCACACCACAGAGCTCTCCACAAAGCTCTCCACAGACACAGAGCTGTACACACCAAAGAGTTCTCCACACAGAGCTCTACACACCACAGAGCTCCTCAGAGACACAGCGCTCTCCACACCAGAGATCTCCATACCACAGAGCTCTCCAAAGACACAGAGCTTTCCACAGATACAGAGCTCTCCACAGAGATGTCCACACAACAGAGCTCTACAGAGTTGTTCATGCCACAGAGATCTCCAAACCACAGACTTCTCCATAGACACAGAACTCTCAACATACGTAGAGCTCTCCACATTACAGAGCTCTTCACATATGCAGAGCACTTCACACCACAGAGCTCTCCACAGACACAGAGCTTTCCACACCACAGAGGACTTTACACCACAGAGCTCTCCACAGACACAGAGCTCTCCACAGACACAGAGGGCTTCACACCACAGAGCTCTCCACAGACACAGCTCTCCACACAACAGAGTTCTCCACAGACACAGAGCTCTTCACACCACAGGTCTCTCCACAACACAGACCTCTTCACATACGCAGAGCTCTATACACCAAACAGCTTTCCACATACACAGAGCTCTCCACACCACAGAGCTCTCCACATACACAGAGCTCTGCACAACACAGAGCTGTTCACAACACAGAGCTCTCCACTACACAGAGCTCTCCACATACACAGAGCTCTCCACACCACAGAGCTCTCCACAACACAGAGCTGTTCACAACACGGAGCTATCCACTACACAGAGCTCTCCACTACACAGAGCTCTCCACATACACAGAGCTCTCCACATACACAGAGCTCTCTACACCACAAACACCCCCTGTACTTACCCCTAGGTCTGACTCCCCTTAGCACAGACCCCCAATACTTAAATTTTCTGCACTCACACTGGCAGCAGTGACTTCAGCAGCACTGACCCACTCTGCACTGACCCCCTCATCTCTGACATTCACAGCACTGACCTTCCCAGCACTGAGCCCACTGCACTGACCCTTTCTGCACTGACCACTGCCTGCAGTGAGCACCCGTCCCCTGACACCACAGCACTCACACCCGTACAACTGACCTCCCCAGCAGCTACATCCTCTGCACTAACCTCCACAGCACTGACACCCCCAGCACTGACTCCCCCACAGTGACCCCTCAATGCCAACACCCCAAACACTGACACTCCCAGCAATGACCCTTCAACACCAACACCCTAAGCACTGACATTCCCAGCAGTGACCCCGCCAACACTGACCTCCTTAGCACTGACCTTTACCCCTGAAACCTCCAGCACTTACCCCCGAAAGTGACAGCCCCAGCACAGACTTCCTCAGCAGTTACACACCCAGAAGTGATTTCTCTAGCACACTTCAGCACCCACTGCACCATTATTGACACCCCTAGGACTGACACCCCATCACTGACACCCCCAGCACTGAGACTCTCAGCACTGACACCCCAGCACTGGCATCCCCAGCACTGACACCCACAGCCCTGATACCCGAGCACTGACACCCCCGGTACTGGCATCCCAGCAGTAACACCACCAGCACTAACCCCCATCACTGACCACCCCCCCAGCACTGCTCCCTCGGCACTGATCCCCCCAGCACTGACCTCCCAGCACTGACCTCCCAGGCACTGACACCCCCACCACTGACCTCTACAACACTGACTTCCCCTCGGTACTGACCCCCAATCACTGACACTCCAGCAGTGACCCCCCCACCAGAATTTCTCCCTCAGCACTAATCCCCCCAGCACTGACGCCCCCAGCACTGAAGCCCCCAGGTATGGGTATGACACCTATACCACTAACACCCCAACACTGACACCGCCATCGCTAACATCCTCAACACTAACAGCCCTGCACTGACACTCCCAGCACTGACACTCCCAGCACTGACACCCCAACACTGACACCCCAAAACTGAGACTCCCAGCACTGACACCCCAACACTGACACTCCCAGCACTGACACCCCAACACTGACGCCCCCAGCACTGAGACCCCCAGCAGTGACAGCCCCTGCTGTCAGTAAATAACAGTAATTT
Organism: Mandrillus leucophaeus; assembly: GCF_000951045.1. Lineage (NCBI taxonomy): Eukaryota > Metazoa > Chordata > Mammalia > Primates > Cercopithecidae > Mandrillus > Mandrillus leucophaeus. The sequence continues at coordinate 3,326,152 of NW_012102576.1, read as the reverse complement.
GTTATTTATTTGTTTTTGGTTAGAACTCACAGAATAGTACAGAGAACAACACAGAACCTCTATGTACTCACCACCTAACTCCCAAACACAATATTTCTCCACACTTCATTATTTTCTGAAATACACAAGGCATCATCACATACACATTGAAATGCTTCCATCCCTTTCCTCAAGTCAATGCTCCCACTCACTGAGGTGACTCTGCTCTGAATTCGGTGTGTAGAGTTGGGTGACATTTGGGAAGAGAGTGTGCTACGCATATGTAAATGTAACTACTTATGTTTCCAGAAATAAAATTCAGTATTTTATGCCCTACTTGAATCTTGAAATAATGCAATTGAAGTTCAAGCTTGAAATGCTGTAAAAAGTTTGAAAGCTAAGTTCGACTGTACAATTTGAAGACACCTCCAGTGCTGAGGCTTAGCTGTTCGCCCTGGGCTGGGGAGGGTTGTGGAGCCTGTGTTGTTGGAGCATGGAGCCTCAAGGGTTGTTAACTATTCTGAGTGTTATCGCTGGGTTAATTTTGTTGGTATGCGTGTCCTTCGTTTTAATCGTCGTGTCATGTCAGCATTTTCTTAGCTGTTAATTTGTTCATGGGTGTATTAGTTTGTTCTTGCATTGCTATAAAGAAATAACCAACCGAGACTGGGTAATTTGTAAAGAAAAGAGGTGTAATTGACTTCATGGTTCTGTAGGCTGTACAGGTTTCTGCTTTTGAGGAGGTCTCAGGCAGCTTTTACTCCAGGTGGAAGGTGAAGCCAGAGCAGGTACATAACAGGATCAAAAGCGGGAGGTGCCACACACTTTTAAATGACTGGATCTTGTGGGGACTGCACCAAGGAGACCTTGCTAAACCATTCAGGAGAAATCCACCCCCATGATTCAATCCTCTCCCCCAAAGCCCCACCTCCAACAGCTGTTGAAATCGACAATGTTGTGCTTCCTACCTACAACATCTCCAATGTTGGAGGTGGGGATTATACAATATATAATACTGTACGTAATATTGTATTATAGTATGCAATATATATATTAACTCTAAGCATTTGCATGAGTGTACCATTCAATGCCATTAAACACATTCATGGTAATGTGTGCCCATCACCACCATTTTTGCCCAAGATTTTTCATCATACACAACATAAAGTCTGTTCGTTTTAAACACCAACTCCTCACTCCTCATTCCCCCTGCCCCAGCCTTTGGTTACCTCGCTTCTACTTGCTGTCTCTGTGATTTTGCCTATGTCACACGAGTGGGGTCAAATAATATTCACCATTTTGTGTCTGCTTATTTCACTAAGCACAATGTCCTCAAACTCCGTCCAGGCTGTAGCCTGTCAGAAGCCCCTTCCTTTGTAAGGCTGAATAATTTCCATGGTATGGATGGACCACACTGTTCGTTCATTCCTCTGTGGATGGACATTTGTGTTGTTTCTATCTCTTGGCTGTTGAGGATAATGCTACTATGAATATGGGTGTTCAGATATCTCTTTGTGTTCCTGACTTCAATTCCTTTAGATGTCCTACGTGTGGAATTCCTGGATCTTACAGTCACTCTGTGTCTGATTTTTTGAGGAACCTCCTAAATTTTCCACAGCATCAATGGATGAGAGTTCTGATTTCTCCATCCACATCCTCACCAACACTTCTTTTCCATTGCTTTTTATTTTATAGCCATCTTATTAGATGTGAGGTGGCATCTCAACTGTGGTTCTGATTTGCATGTACATATGATTGATGGTACTGAACATCTTTTAATGTGCTTATTGATCATTGTATATCTTGTTTGGGGAAATATCTATTCAAGATCTTTCCCATCTTAACATTGTGTTTTAATTGCTCTTGTTGTTGAGTCATGGGAGTTCTTTATATGTGCTGGATATTAATCCCTTATCAGATATATGATTTGGAAATATTTTCTCCCATTCTGTAGGTGTCTTTTTGCTTTTCTAGAAAGAGTCCTTTGATACACAAAAGTCCTTAATTTTGATGAAGTCCAGTTTATCTATTTTTCCTTTTGCTGCCTTTGCATTTTTTGGTCATATCATTATTACTTTCTATTAGTATATTATTTTCCCTCATTTTTTATTGTTACTTCTGCCATATATCAACATTCCAGGAGTGCATGCCTCTGTCTCTGGATTTGGTAGAGGCACCGGCAGCCACCAGCTCACTAGGCCTCAGGCTTGATGGTCACCTCATGGCAACACCACGGAGTTTCTGCTTCAGGTCAAGCTCCTGCTCCTTTTCCTGTTACCCCGACTCTCCTCCTGCTCCTTTTCCTGTTACCCCAACTCTCCTCCTGCTCCTTTTCCTGTCACCCCGACTCTCCTCCTGCTCCGGTCCCGTGGCTTCAGACACAGAGGGCAGTGGGAGCTGCCGCCGTGCCTGTTCAAAGGCCACATGGTCTGGGTGTCCAGGCCCCAGTGGTGTCTCCTCCTCTGCTGTCTCTCAAGGCAGAGCTTTCTGAGAGGGCGGCATTTTCTTGCCCATTCCCTGTGTATTTGTGTTTCTCTTCAAAGGGTCCTTGGGCATTCTGGCTATCTCTAAAACTCATTGGCTGGGTTACCATTGGCCTTCCTGGGTCATTTCTTTTATTCTTGAGAAGCGATTCCCTGACTCTCCTGTTACAGTCATGGCTAGGCCTTGGTGTGTACGAGGCAGCCACGAGATGGTAACCAGATTCTGAAAATAACCCCCTTTCCTTCTAGTGATCTCCAGCCACTGACAATATTCCACCTTTAGAAATTTCATTCTTTTGATGTGTGACATTATGTATCTGATGTCAGAATGCAAATTAATTCTGGAAATACATGTAGAAATTCATGCAACTAATTCTGTGAGTGCTAAGGTTTGTAGTAACTAGGGTTCCAGACAAAAAGCTTTAAGAGGTCAGTACCTGGGGTTGCACTGTCAAGCGTGGCGTCTGCCTGTGGCCCTGAGACCTAGAAATGTGGCTGGTCTGGGTTGAGATGTGCTGTCAGTGTCAAATGCATCCTGGACTTCAGAGATGTTGCATGATAGAAGAATATAAAATGGGTCATCAATAATCGTTTCATATTGATGGCATGATGAAATAACATTTGGCTCTATTGGTTTAATAAAACGTATGATTAAAATTCATTTCTGTTTCTTTTTTCTATCTCTGCTGGCCTGTGTTACTCTCCGGCTTTGCCTAGGGAAGCTGAGCGTAGGATGGGTTAAGGGAACAACTGGACAGAAAGCCTGGGTAGGAGGCAGCAGGAAGTCACTGAGCCCGTGATGCAGGGGTCAAGGGAGTGGCCTCGGTGGGCAGGGCTCAGGGGAGCGGCCTCGGTGGGCAGGGCTCAGGGGAGCGGCCTCGGTGGGGAGGTTGCACAGGGGAGCGGCCTCGGTGGGCAGGTTGCACACCTGTACCTCTGGGGGCTGTTGGAGGCCACTGAACAGTTGCTGCAGCTGAACCAGACACGAGAGAGGCTTTCACCGGTCAACGGCGTGGGAGGACCTGGGGTTTCCCCAGGCCTTGCTTGTGCAGATCAGCTGGTGTGAGCTCTGTCGATAATGAGACTCTCTGTTGCTGATCTTCCCGTCAGGGGTTGGGGGGGCGCACCAGACACAGATTCTAGGTGTGGTTTCCCCCAGTTTGTGTTCAGCCAAGGAGAGGCCCTGGTCTCTGGGGTCCCAGGAAGCATGTCCCGCAGGGAATTAATCCCAGGGTCTCAGGTCCCGTTATGATTCACTCGCTGAATAGTTAAAAGACCCAGATTCAAAAGGGGCAGCTCAAACCTTTGCCCCCTGGGAACAAAGGCAGGAGATTAGCTCTGTGTTATCAACCAGCATTGTCAGGATAGAATGAAAAAGGCTAACTTTAAAGGCTTCACCTGTTGAGGCCTTAGTCAGAGCCTCGATGGGAATCAAAGGTCATTCCTGCCCAAGGTTTTGTCTCGAGTCCTCAAATGGGTAGCACTGAATTACCTTTGAAAGTGGCCTCAAAGGACCGGAGACGAAGCATGGATTAGTGTCTTAATCTTAATAGCATGAGGCCTGTAGTTAGGGTCCAGGGAACTTGAGGGAAGAGGTAGCATTGTCCTGGGCCATCCCTGGCATGCGGTGCTGTTAGAGGTGGGCTGGGGTGAGGGTGAGCTTTGTGCCTCTGGACAGGACCCTTTCACCAGCTTTGGGGGCGTTGTCACAGAGCTTCGCCAGCTGACTTAGCGTTGGCCCTCGGACAATGGGATTTGTCAAGACCAGATGAATGAAATCTTAGGCTCAGACGGGGAAAGGCAGGCGTCCTGCTCTGGTATTTCTGTGGGGAACAATGTTGGGTCAGCCTGAGCTGTGGGGCTGGAGAAGACCCCAAATGCCAAAATATTATCTGGTGTCTCTGCCGCCCCTCACCCCACTTTAGAGCCACCGGGGACAACCAAATGTGCTCAGAGGCTGCCTGTTCCTGCCTGTGGGTCCCCTCCCCAGCTGCAAGAGTGGTTTCTGCACTGATGTGGACCCCAGCCTGCCCGCTGTTCTGAAGCTGCCTTCACCACAGAAGGGGAGGTTGGGGCTGGCCTCTGAGGAGTGACCAGGCCGAACCCAGCGTCCACCACAGCCTCAACGCCTTCCCTGCCATGTGGGGTCCCAGTGTCGGCCTGGTGGCATAAGACTGTGCCGGGCCTGTCATCGCAGACCAAAGGCAAGAGTGGCCTCAGGATGGAAGAGACTGCATAGAGCTGTCCCTAAGTGGCCCCTGGGCTAGGACAGGACCCGCAAGGAGAACAGCCTTGCTTCCTTCCCCCTCACCGTTCTGTCCACACTCAGAGCCGACTCCCTTCCTCCCTCTCCAACCCACTATGTGCTGTAGATGGGCTGTGGCTCAGCTGGGCACCCCTGGCTGCTGCCTCTCTTTTTCCCCGTCCCCAGCCAAGTGGGTCTTGGTTTCCTTCACTACAGGCAGAACCCAAGCCTGCGCTGTGCCCTGATGAGTGGCGCCCCTTCCTCCACGGCCGTTCTGTGGGTGTGCCTTTGCCACGCTCCCACTTCCCACCCTGACACAACATCCATCCCCAAGTCAGGGTGGACTCGGGACCCCTCAACTTTCCCCTGTGCCCCTATGCATTTCATGGGCAAATCAAACCTTTTCAAACTTTCGCCTCCACAGGTCCCCAGGGGCGGACACTCCAAGGTCCCCGTTGCTCCTGTCCTCTGCCGGCCCCCTCACCACCTAAATTAGTGGTCCTGCCCAGGCTGTTACCACAAGGCTAGCTGGCCTTGATGTCAATGCCTGCCTTTCTGAGGGCGATTTTCTGAGGCCCCAGGCCCCAGCAGGTGGGATTTCTCCTTCCATCCGCACCCCCAACAGCATCGTGCTGGCTGTTCAGTGTGGCGGCTGCACCTGGTGTCCAGCTACAGCCCACGGAGCCAGAGACAGAGCCGGGTTTAGTCGGGATGCCAGTGGGGTTGCCTCACCTCTGTGCGTGGAGAAGTTACTGCCAGTGTCCGGTGCAGGAATCCTTCCAGGAATGCTCTCACCTGCAAAAATTTAGAAGTTCAATAACAAAATATGAAACTGCAGGAAATGGGTTTGAGATATTTGTATGATAAAAACAAATTTATATAAAACTTATTAGTGGAAAGGCTGAATTATCTTTCTCTTCTCTTAATAGAAAATGATATATTAGCAGGGTGCATTGGCTCACGCCTGTAATCCCAGCACTTTGGGAGGCCGAGGCGGGCAGATCACTTGAGGTCAGGAGTTCAAGACCAGCCTGGCCAACATGGTGAATTCCTGTCCTCACTAAAAATACAAAAATTAGCTGGGCACGGTGGTGTGTGCCGGTAATTCCAGCTACTCGGGAGGCTGAGGCAGGAGACTCACTTGAACCTGGGATGCGGAGGTTGCAGTGAGACGAGATTGTGCCACTACACTCCAACACTCCAGCCTGGGAGACAGAGCAAGAATCCATCAAAAAAAAAAAAAAAAAAAAAGGAAAAGAAAAAAAAAGAAATGATATATCAAAATTGTCACACATAGAAACAGTCAAAGGTGTGAGAAAGTGTAGAAAAAGTAAGAGCTGGAGAAATGAGGCAGTGTCAGGCAGGTGACTGAAAACACTGATTTTGGATTCTGTGATGTTTGTGGCTTTGCCTGATTTTTCAAGTATGTAATTTGTTTCCATCTGCCTTCTCCCTTTGAATATGTGTGGAGGGACTCCTTTTCTTGAATAACTGCCCCCCACCAACCAACCCCATTATAAAGCTGCCAGGCTTAGCAAGGCTTGGTTCTGCCCCGACTTTATTTCACTTTAGAAGACTTCACCTGCTCTTGGCTTGAACAATGATGTCTTTTTCTGGGCTCGCAAATCTATTTCTGGAATAAACTTCTCCCTGGTGATTTGTCCTTTATTTCCCACTTTCTGGGTACAGGAGGTTGTCACTCTAATAATTTAATAGGGTCATGTTGATGGTTATTGGTGACATTTGGCCACAGAGGAATACTGATATTTTAAACAGAGATACAGCAACACTCAGAATATTTTACCCAACTAATTTGGAAGCATCTTCACAAACATTAGCTTTGAGAAATGTTTTCTAAATTTTGTTCTTAGTCAAGTGGTGGAAGGTGGAGGTAGCTTCAAGTGATCCTTAGAAAAAGGTATTTCTGGAGGCTGAGGACAGAAGGGTCTTATTCAAATGATTTTTCTGACCTAAAACAAGATACAAAAGCCAGTGTAGGAAAGAGAGGGAACTGCCAAGAATGTGTCTGATACTTTCAGACAATCTCTATGCATTTGGGGTCTGGAGAAAAGGGAAGAAAGGCACCTTTACAAGAGTCAAACCTGAAGGAGGGACCCTAATCCCACAGTCACCAGCTCCCCCTGGCAGCACCTGTAGCCTCTTTAGTGTCTGGGGCAACAGACCGGCACTGGCCTATGGTCGGCTGTGGTTGACTGAGAACAAAGGCTCCCACCTCTCTTGGAGCCCTTGGTGGCTCGTGAAGCTCTTCATGTGGTGCCTGGTGACCAACCCTGGGGCCCCAGACACCTTCACGCCAACCACAGGACACAGTAATACTTGGAAGGACCCTCCAGCACCTGTAGGCCACACCAATGGACAGAAGGGTCCTCCCACACGGATGGATGGAGGGGTCCTCCCACATTGCAGACCATGCCAATGGAGGGGGGTCCTCCCACACTACAGACTATGCTGATGGAAGGAGGGGTCCTCCCACACTGCAGACCACGCCAGGGGTCCTCCCACACTGCAGACTATGCCAATGGAAGGGGGGGTCCTCCCACACTGCAGATGACGCTGATTCTCCCACACCTGCAGGCCATCCTGATGGACAAAGGGGTCCTGCTGCACCTGCAGACCACCCTGATGGATGGAGGGGTCCTCCCGCACCTGCAGACCATGCTGATGGACAGAGGGGTCCTCCCACACTGCAGACTACGCCGATGGAAGGGGGGATCCTCCCACACTGCAGACCATGCTGATGGAAGGAGGGGTCTTCCCACACTGCAGACCATGCCAGCGGTCCTCCCACACTGCAGACTATGCCAATGGAAGGGGGGGTCCTCCCACACTACAGACTATGCTGATGGACGGAGGGGATCCTCCCACACTGCAGACGACGCTGATGGACAGAGAGGTTCTCCCACACCGGCAGGCCATCCTGATGGACAAAGGGGTCCTCCTGCACCTGCAGACCACCCTGATGGATGGAGGGGTCCTCCCACACTGCAGACGACGGTGATGGAAGGGGGGGGTCCTCCCACACTGCAGACTATGCTGATGGAAGGGGGGGTCCTCCCACACTGCAGACTATGCTGATGGATGGAGGGATCCTCCCACACTGCGGACCACGCCAATGGAAGCAGGGGTCCTCCCACACTGCAGACTACGGTGATGGATGGAGGGGTCCTCCCACACTGCAGACTATGCTGATGGAAGGGGGGTCCTCCCACACTGCAGGCTACGCCAATGGAAGGGGGGTCCTCCCACACTGCAGGCTACGCTGATGGATGGAGGGATCCTCCCACACTGCGGACCACGCCGATGGAAGCAGGGGTCCTCCCACACTGCGGACCACGCCGATGGAAGCAGGGGTCCTCCCACACTGCAGACTACGCTGATGGATGGAGGGATCCTCCCACACTGCAGACTAGGCCAATGGAAGAGGGGGTCCTCCCATACTGCAGACTATGCTGATGGAAGGGGGGTCCTCCCACACTGCATCAAAATCTCAGAAACTATGCCAATGGAAGGAGGGGTCTTCCCACACTGCTGACTACGCCAATCGAAGGGGGGGTCCTCCCACACTGCAGACCACGCTGATGGACGGAGGGGTTCTCCCACACCTGCAGGCCACTCTGATGGATGGAGGGGTCTTTCCTCACCTGAAGGCTACCCTCATGGATGGAGGGGTCCTCCTGCACCTGCAGGCCATGCTCTGTGTGTGTGTGTGTGTGTGTGTGTGTGTGCTTTAACTTTGTTGTTTTTGTAAATGGACAATGTGTAACTGTCTATATGGAGTACAAAACAATGATACAATTAATACAATGTGGAATAATTCAGTCAAGGGAATTAGCACATCCCTCACCTCAAATACTTAACACATTTTTGTGGTGAGAACATTTTGAAGTTTATTCTCTTTCTCTTTTTCTCTTGATTTTTTAAAAAAGTATTTATTTCAATAGCTTTTGGGGAAACAGGTGGTGTTGGTTCCATGGATAAGTTCTTCAGTGGCGATTTCTGAGATTTTGATGCACCCATCACCCGAGCAGTGTACAATGCACCCAGTGTGTAGTCTTTTATCCCTCATCCCCCTCCCACTCTTCCCCCCATGTCTCCAAAGTCCATTGTATCATTCTTACACTTTTGCATCTTCATAGCTTAGATCCCACTTATGAGTGAGAACATACAATGTTTGGTTTTCCATTACTGAGTTACACTTAGAATAATGGTCTTCAGTTTCATGCAGGTTGTTGCAAATGTCATTATTTCATTCCTTTTTATGGCTGAGTAGTATCCTATGATATACACGTACCACAATTTCTTTATCCATAATGAGCATCTGGGCTGGTTACAGATTTTTGCAATTGTGAATTGTGCTCCTAAAATCATGTATGTCCAAGTATCTTTTTGGTATAATGACTTGTTTTCCTCTGGGTAGATAACCAGTAATGGGATTGCTGGATCAAATGTTAGATCTACTTTTAGTTCTTTAAGGAATTTCTACACTGTTTTCCATAGTGGTTGTATTTGTTTACACTCCCACCAGCAGTGTAAAAATGTTCCTCTTTCACCACATCCATGCCAACTTCTCTATTATGTTTTGATTTTTTGGATTTTTTGATTATGGCCACTCTTGCGGGAGTAAGGTGGTATGGCATTGTGGTTTTGATTTGCATTTCCCTGATAATTAGTGATGTTGAGAATTTTTCATGTTTGTTGCCCATTTGTATATCCTCTTTTGAGAATTGTATGTTCATGCCCTTAGCCCACTTTTTGATGGGATTTATTTTTTTTCTTGCTGATTTGTTTGAGTTCCCTGTAGATTCTGGGTATTAGTCTTTTGTCAGATGCATAGTTTGCGAATATTTTCTCCCATTCTGTGGGTTGTCTGTTTACTCTGCTGGTTATTTCTTTTGCTGTGCAGAAACTTTTCAGTTTAATTAAGTCCCATCTATTTATCCTTGTTTTTGCTGCTTTTGCTTTTGGGTTTTTGGTCATGAAGTCTTTGCCTAAGCCAACATCTAGAAGGGGTTTTCCAATGTTATCTTCTAGCACTTTATGGTTTCAGTCTTAGATTTAAGTCTTTGATCCATTTTGAGTTTGTTTTCATGTAAGGTGAGAAATGAGGATCCAGTTTCATTCTTCTACATGTGGCTTGCCAATTATCTCAGCACCATTTGTTGAATAGGGTGTCCTTTCCCCACTTTATGTTTTTGTTTGTTTCATCGAAGATCAGTTGACTGTAAGTATTTCACTTTCTTACTGGGTTCTCTATTCTGCTCCATTGGTCTAAGTGCCTCTTTATACCACTACTGTACTGTTTTAGTGACTATAGCTTTATAGTGTAGCTTGAAGTCAAGTAATGTGATGCATCCAGATTTGTTATTTTTACTTAGTCTTGCTTTGGCTATACTGGGTCTTTTTTGTTCCATATGAACTTCAGGATTTTTTTTTTCTAGTTCTCTGAAGAGTGATGGTGGTATTTTGATGGGAATTGCATGGATTTGTAGATTGCTTTTAGCAGTTTGGTCATTTTCACAATATTGATTGTACTCATCCATGAGTATGGGATGTGATTGCATTTGTTTTTGTCATGTGTAATTTCTTTCAGCAGTGTTTTGTAGTTTTCCCTTTAGAGGTCTTTCATCTCCTTGATTATGTATATTCCTAAGTATTTTATTTATTTATTTATTTATTTATTTATTTTTGTAGCTATTGTGAAAGGGACTGAGTTCTTGATTTGAATCTCAATGTAGTCACTGTTGGTGTATAGCAGTGCTACAGATTTTCGTGCATTAATTTTGTATTCTGAAACACTACTGAATTCATTTATTAGTTCCAGGAGCTGTTTGGATGAGTCTTTAGGTTTTTCTAGGCATATGATTATGTCACCAAAGAACAATGACAGTTTGACTTCTTCTTTACCAGTTTGGATGTACTTTCTTTGTTTCTTTCTTTTGTCTGATTCCTCTGGCTAGGACTTCCAGTACTATGTTGAATAAAAGTGGAAGTGGGCATGCTTGTTTTTCCCAGTTCTTGGGGGAATGCTTTCAACTTTTCCCCATTCAGTATAATGTTGGCTGTGGGTTTATCATAGATGGCTTTTATTTCTTTAAGGTATGCCGTTTCTATGCTGACTTTGCTGAGGGTTTTAATCATAAAGTGATGCTGGATTTTGTCAAATGCTTTTTCTGCATCTATTGAGACGATCATGTGATTTTTCTTTTTTAATTCTGTTTATGTGGTGTATCACATTTATTGACTTATGGGCGTTAAACCATCTCTGCATCCCTGGTATGAAACCAACTTAATCATGGTGGATTATCTTTTTAATATGCTGTGGGATTTAGTTAGTTAGTATTTTGTTGAAGATTTTTGCATCTATGTTCATCAGGGATATTGGTGTGTATTTTTGTTGTTGTTATGTCCTTTCCTGGTTTTGGTATTAGGGTTCTGTTCGCTTCCTAGGATAATTTAAGGGGGATTCTCTCTTCTCTACATTTGGAAACAGTGTCAATAGGATTGGTACCAATTCTTCTTTGAATATCTGGTAGAATTAAGCTGTGAATCTGTCTGGTCCTAAACGTTTTTTGGTTGGCAATTTTAAAATTATCATTTCAATCTTTTTGCTTTTGCTCAGAGTTCAGAGTTTCTATTTCTTCCTGGTTTAATCTAGGAGGATTGTATATTTCCAGGAATTTATCCATCTCCTCTAGGTTTTCTAGTTTGTGTGCATAAAGGTGTTCATAGTAGCCTTGAATAATCTTTTGTATTTTGTGGTATCAGTTGTAATATCTCCTGTTTCATTTCTCATTGAGTTCATTTGGATCTTTTCTCTTTTTCATTGGCTAATCTCACTAGTGACCCATCAGTTTTTATCTTTTCAAAGAACCAGCTTTTTGTTTCATTTGTATTTTGTATTTTTTTTTGTTTCAATTTCCTTTAGTTTTGCTCAGATTTTTGTTATGTCTTTTCGTCTGCTGGGTTTGGGTTCATTTGTTCTTTTATTTCTAGTTTCTTGAGGTGTGACCTTAGATTGTCTATTTGTCCTTTTACCAATTTTTTGATGTAGGCATTTAATTCTGTGATCTTTCCTCTTAGCACACCACCTTTGCTGTATCTCAGAGTTTTGACAGGTTGTATAACGATTATCACTTGGTTCAAATAATTTTTAAATTTCCATCTTGATTTCATTGTTGACCCAATGATCATTCAGGGGCAGGTTGTTTAATTTCCTTGTATTTGGACTGTTTTGAGGGTTTATGTTGGAGTTGATTTCCAATTCTATTCCACTGTGTTCTGAGAGACTACTTGATATAATTTCAATTTCCTTAAATTTATTGAGATTTATTTTGTAGTCCATCATATAGTCTATCGTGGAGAATATTCCATGTGCTGATGAGTAGAGTGTATATTCTGCAGTTGTTGGGCAAGATGTTCTGTAAATATCTGTTAAGTCCATTTGTTGTAGGGTATAGTTTAAGTCCATTGTTTCTTTGTTGACTTTCTGTCTTGATGACCTGTCTATTGCTGTCAGTAGAGTATTGAAGTCCCCCACTATTATTGAGTTGCCATCTGTATCATTTCTTAGACCTGGTAGTAATTGTTTTGTAAATTTGGGAACTCTAGTGGCAAGTGCATGTATGTTTAGGATTGTGATGTTTTCCTGTTGGACTAGTCCTTTTATCAGTATACAAGATTCCTCTGTCTTTTTAAGCTTTTGTTGCTTTAAAGTCCATTTTGTCTCATATAAGAATAGTTGCTCCTGCTTGCTTTTGGTGTCCTTTGCATGGAATGTCTTTTTCCACCCCTTTACCTTAACTTTGTGTGAGTGCTTATGTGTTAGGTGAGTCTCTCGAAGACATCAGATACTTGGTTGGTGAATTCTAATCCATTCTGCCAGTCTGTATCTTTTAAGTGGAGCATTTAGGCCATTTACATTCGACGTTAGTATTGAGATTTGAGGTACTAGTCTATTCGTTGTGCTAGTTGTTGCCTGAATACCTTACTTATCTTTTTCCTTGTGTTATTGTTTTAAATGTCCTGTGAAATTTATGCTTTAAGGAGATTCTAGTTTGGTGTACTTTTAGGATTTGTTTCAAGATTTAGAGATCCTTTTAGCAGTGCTTGTAGTGCTGGCTTGGTAGTGGTGAATTGTCTCAGCATTTGTTTGTTTGAAAAAGACTTTCTCGGCCGGGCGCGGTGGCTCAAGCCTGTAATCCCAGCACTTTGGGAGGCCGAGACAGGCGGATCACGAGGTCAGGAGATCGAGATCATCCTGGCTAA
>NW_012102576.1:3291432-3312822 GCF_000951045.1 Mandrillus leucophaeus | reverse complement strand
AGAGAAAGACTTTCTCTTTGCTTCATTTATGAAGCTTAGTTTTGCTGAGTGAAAGGAAGATATCTTGGGTCCCTGAAATCAATGAGCTAAAAGGAAACGTCAAGTTGGGAATCCCTTAGGGCAAACCTGCCCTGCTTTTTATTCAAAGTCACCCCTCTGCTCACTGAGATAAATGCATATCTGATTGCCTCTTTTGGGGAGGCTAAGCAGAAACTCAAAAGAATACAAACATTTGTCTCTTATCTACCCACAATTTGGAAGCCCCCTCCCCACTTTGAGTTGTCCCACCTTTCCAGACAGAACCAATGTTCACCTTACATATGTTAATTGATGTCTTGTGTCTCCCTAAAATGTATAAAACCAAACTGTGTTCTGACCGCCTTGGGCACATGTCATCAGGACCCCCTGAGGCTGTGTCATGGGTGTGCATCCTCAACCTTGGCAAAATAAACTTTCCAAATTAACTGAGACCTGTCTCAAATTTTTGAGGTTCACATTTTTGTACTCATGGAGGGATTCTGAGTGGAGAAGTCCATGACCTTTGACAATCTCCTATTGGTGCTTGGTACCAGCATGAGCTAACTTTATGGCTCAAACCAATAGAACAATTTGCTGAGGTCTGGGAGCATCCCCTCCAGAGAATCCCTGATCTCTCAAAATTTGGTCAAGATCTAATGTTTATTTTGCTGTACACCTCCTTTTTTGGGGGGTTTTACTTGCTTCCAACACAGGAAGGCAAGTTTTTCCTGCTTCCATGATGACGGAAGGCAGGTAACTCCTTTTGAGAGTTTCAGTTTGCTTCCAACAGGGAAGATGAGGTTTTCTTTCCTGCTTCTAGGACGGTAAAGAGCTGTCTTCAGCCCGAGACCCATCCTTATTCCTTAGGTAAGTAACTGTATTGGGGTTTGTCTTGGCTAAAGTTAAAATTAACAAACAGCTGGTCTTAATTTCTCCTTACCATTAGAGCACTCAGTAATCATATAAGTTGTACCATCATTTGTTTTGCTTAACTTTTTTTTTAGTTGTTGTTGTTGTTTGTTTCTATTTTTCTTTCAGTCTTTTTCCCTTTGGGTTTGACCAACTCTATCCAATTTGATCAAATCCAAAGGTAAGTTCCAAATTATGGATAATGAGGCTTCTAAGTGGCTAAATTCCCACCAAAAAAAAAAAAAAAAAAAAAAAAGTGGTATAATGGGGGTAGAAAAATGGCTAGTGTAAGGAAGAAAAGGAAAGATTTTTGATTTTGACTACTTAAGGGGCTTTATTTATGTAAAAGGCCGTCTTTTTGCTAGCCAGGCCAAACATAAAGAACCGTGGCTGTGCTTCTGAAACAGCAGCCATGAATGCAACAGGACACAATTGAAGAAACTGGTTATCTTACTAAGGATTTGACTGGAATGGTGAGCTTTCCTTTAAGGAATCAAACTTGACTTATGGAGCCAATAAAAGCCCTTCGGGAAACTGACTTCATACTTCACTGTACGGGGTTCCTGACCTGTGGTAAGTAAAGAATGTCACTTTCTGACAGGCCCAGGAGACCCAAGTTTATCTTGGAACCCCAAGAGGAGAGGATCACCCAACTCATAGGTATTTAATGGCATAAATGTATGGCTGGGCTTGGCTTTAAAAAAAGTCTTATTTGAGATTCCTTCTATGGAACAATGTTCCGTCAAAGCCCATTTAAAAGTCTATGTAAAAAATAATTATTCTTGCTGCACTGTCTACAAATAATTAGGCCAAGTACAATAAAGCGATTAGCCTTATCATGATCTGTCTTTAGTAAAAATGGGAAACTGGAGAGAGAAAAATTGTGTTTCAAAAACTGTAACACTAACTATAATCAAACACGTGTTAGATTCTAGTCTTGCCTAATGTTTTTCGATTTTTAGTACTTTTATACCATTTGGACAGAATTCTAATTTTTCTTGGCTACAAGTCTTCAGAATAATGTCTTCAATTTTTTCCTTCTTCCTTTTCATTTTTTCCTAATTTGGAGTCACTGAAAACTAAGTTGTGCTCTTTTAAAGCCTTTTGAACTGATGCTGGACAACTTAAACTTCAGAAGAAAATAACAGCAACCTATTTACATACACGAGCTGCTTTCATACCTGCCTACTGATATATAAACTCCAGGGTAATAAGGCCTATATCAATTTTCAAGGATTGTTCTTTCGTTTGTTATTGTTTTTCTCTCTTCCTCCCCGTTTTTCTCTTCATAGGACATGAGACTTCACAACCTTCTAAAAATGAACTTTCCTAATAACTTGAGACCTACCTGTCTAGGAATAAACCATCCTAGCCATGAGAGATCAGATGAAACCTAGAACCAGAGACTCATTTTCTCTAAAATGCTTTCTCCAAAAGGTTTCTAAAAAGAAAAGGGGCTGGGGAATGTGAAAGAAAAATATCTTGGGACCCCAAAATCTCTAAGCTAAAGGGAAATGTCAAGCTGGGATCTCCTTAGGGCAAACCTGCCTCCCATTCTATTCAGTCACCCCTTTGTTCACTGAGATATATACATATCTGATTGCCTCCTTTGGGGAGGCTAATCAGAAACTCAAAAGAATGCAACCATTTGTCTCTTATCTTCCTACAATTTGGAAGCCCCCTACCTACTTTGAGTTGTCCCACCTTTCCAAACAGAACCAATGTTCACCTTACATATGTTGATTGATGTCTTGTGTCTCCCTAAAATATAAAAAACCAAACTGTGCTCTGACCACCTTAGGCATATGTCATCAGGACCTCCTGAGGCCGTGTCATGGCATTCATCCTCAACCTTGGCAAAATAAACTTTCTAAATTAATTGAGACCTGTCTCAAATTTTCAGGGGTCACAGCTGGATACAAAATTCTTGGCTGGTAATTGTTTTGTTTAAGGAGGCTAAAAATAGGACCCCAATCCTTTCTAGCTTATAGAGTTTCTGCTAAGAAATCTGCTGTTAACCTGATAATCTGATAGGTTTTCTTGTATAGGTTACCTGATGTTTTTGTTTCACAGCTCTTAAGATTCTTTCCTTTGTCTTGACTTCAGATAACTGATGACTATGTGACCAGGCAATGATCTTTTTGCAATGAATTTCCCAGGTGTTCTTTGAGCTTCTTGTATTTGGATGTCTAGATCTCTAGCAAGGCCAGAGAAGTTTTCTCCTATTATTCCCTCAAATACATTTTTCAATCTTTAGATTTTTTTTCTTCCTCAGGAACACCAATTATTCTTAGGTTTGGTTGTTTAACATAATCCCACATTTCTTGGAAGCTTTGTTTATTTTTTCAAATTCTTTTTTCTTTGTCTTTGTTGTGTGATGCTAACTCGAAAGCTTTGTCTTCAAGTTCTGAAGTTCTTTCTTCTACTTGATCATTTCTATTGCTGAGATTTTTCCAGTGCCTTTTGCATTTCTCTAAGTGTGTCCTTCATTTCCAGAAGTTGTGATTGTTTTTTATTTATGCTCTCTATTTCACTGGATAGTTTTCCATTCATATTCTATACCACTGATAGGGTTTGGCGCTGCATCCCCACCCAAATCTCATCTTGAATTGTACTCCTATAATTCCCATGTGTTGTGGGAGGGACTTGGCAGGAGATGGTTGGATCGTGGGGGGCAATTTTCTCCATGCTGTTCTCGTGCTAGTGAATAAGTCTCAGGAGATCTGATGGTTTGATAAGGGGAAACCATTTCACTTGGCTCTCTCATTCTTTCTTTGCCTGCTGCCATCCATGTAAGACGTGACTTGCTCCTCCTTGCCTTCTGCCATGATTGTGAGGCTCCCCCAGTCACATGGAACTGTATGTCCAATTGAACCTCTTTCTTTTGTAAATTGCCCAGTCTTGAGTATGTCTTTATAAGCAGCATAAAAATAGACTAATACAATCATATTTTTAAAAAAATTACTTTAAGTTGGTCTTCCCCTTTCTCTAGTGCCACTTTGATTAGCTTATTAATCAACCTTCTGAATTCTTTTTCTGGCAATTCAGAGGTTTTTTCTTGTTTTGGGTCCATTGCGAATGAGCTCGTGTGAACTTTCAGGGGGTGTTAAGAACCTTGTTTTGTTATATTCCCAGAATTGTTTTTCTGGTTCCTTCTCATTGGGGTAGACTATGTCAGAAAGAGCATCTGGGACTCAAGGGCTGTTCTTCAGATTCTTTGGTCCCACGGGGTGCTCCCTTGATGTGGTGCTCTCCCCCTTCCCCTAGGGATGGGACTTCGTGAGAGTCAAACTGGGTGATTGTTATTTCTCTTCTGGGTGTGGCTACCCAGTGGAGCTACTGGACTCTGGAATGGTACCGGATTAAATGTCTGCAAAAAGATCTGTGATGTGATCCGTTTTCAGGTTTCTCAGCTGTGGATACCAGCAACTGCTCTGGTGGAGGTAGCAGGAGGGTGAAGTGAACTCTGTGAGGGTCCTTGGTTGTAGTTTTGTTTAGTGCAGTGGTTTTATGTTGGTTGGCCTCCAGCCAGGAGGTGGTACTTTCAAGACTGCATCAGCTGTGGTAGTATAGGCGGATACCAGCTTGCCTTAGGGTCACCTGGATAAGTATTCAGGTTTCTCAGATGATGGGCAGGGACACAGAACTCCTAAGAGATTATATCCTTTGTCTTCAGCTCCCTGGGTGAGTAGAGAAAGACCACCAGGTGGGAGCAAGGATAGGCATATCTGAGCTCAGCCTCTTCTTGGATGTGGCTTGCTGTGGCTGCTGTGGAGGATGGGAATGTGGTTTCCAGGCCAATAGAGTTATAATCCCAGGGGGATTATGGCTGCCTCTGCTGTGTCATGCAGGTCACCAAGAAAGTGGGGGAAAGCCAGCAGCCACCAGCCTCACCCAGCTCCCACACACCCAGCAAGGCAAGTCTCCCTCCGGCTGTGCCCCCACAACAGCACTGAGTTTATTTCTAGGCAGCCGGTGAGCAGGGCTACAAGCCTGCCCCACTGGGAAAGCAAGCAGGGCTTTCAGGTTTCACGCATCCCCCCCGCCACATCCCCGCTTGTCACATCCCCGCCTGCCACATCCCCGCCTGCCACATCCCCGCCTGCCACATCCCCGCCTGCCACATCCCCGCCTGCCACATCCCTGCCTGCCACATCCCTGCCTGCCACGGATTCTGTGCTATGTCTGCACTCCTGGTTCACCCCCTGCCCCGGGATTCTGCCGGGGAAGCTTCACATTTAGTTGAAATTGTTACAAAATTCAGCTGGAAGTTTCCTTCTCCCCGTGGTCATTCCCCAGTTCCACTGGCAGCTCTTCCTAAGGATCTCTGTGAGACAAAGTCAGAAATGACTTCCCTGGAAACCAAGAGTGCCCCCAGGGCTCTTCCTGCTGCTTCCTCTACCCCAATATTTTGCTCAGCTCTCTAAATTTGTTACAGCTCCAAATAAGTTCTAATCCTTCTCCTGCGATCTGGTCCTTCAGGTTCCCCAGTAAGGATTTGTTCAGGAATGGACATTCCCCTCTCACACTTCAGGCGCTCACGGTTTTTTGACTGTCTTATGGAGCCTGCAGAGGCAGTCTACTTCTTTCAAAGGGTCTGTGGATTCTCTTGGCTTTCCCGCTATGTTCCTGCAGTATTTCTTGGAGTAAAAGTTCACAACGTGAGTCTCCACATGCTGCTCTGTTTGTCCAAATGGGAGCTGCAAGTTAGTCCTGCCTCCTATCTGCCATTTTTTTTTTCATGTTCTTTGGTTTTCTTTTTAATTATCTTTAGTCTTGCGATCACCCATAATTTTAAAATTTGGGTATATCTACACTACTTTAATCCTTTTAAGTTGGCAAAACACCATTCCCAATCACAAATACACAGTTCTACAGTTTTATGTTTCTGAATGGCTGTTTAAAGACAATCCTAAGTTATAACTTAGTTTGACATAGACTGTAAACAATTTGAGAGTGAAGTTTAACTTGCTACTATTTTAAAAGCATGTGACCTTATAGATTCGTGAGATGTGAGAAGTGTTGAATAATCTTTAATATTACACATAAACCATACTAAAATGCTTTTCAGTAAGTAAAAGGAACCATTTTAAATACAGGGAATTATAATTAGATTGGCATCGTTAAGGCCAAAACTCTAAACATTGCTACCTTATTTATCTTCAACCCTTGCCTTTAAGAGGCAAATGAACACAAAATACAGGTGAATCTTGCTGGGTTCTGAGACAGTGAAGGAATTTCCCCAGTATTTAAATATATTCACATGACCAGCTATAGAAACCTAAATATAAAACCAATCTCCAGTAAGTTTTAAGATGGCACTCACTATCTTTGTGAAAAGTTGAACATTACTAACAAAGTCTAATCATATCTTTAGAAGGGGTAAAGTGATAGCATTTACTGAATTGGAATTACTATTAAAATTCAAAAACTGAACATATTCGTTTAACCACAAGCCAGTCTTAGTTTTAAACCAGGACTGCCCAACAAAATATTCTGTCAGTCATTCATGATCTGAATTCTGGTGTATGAGATCTATTAAAGTATGGTACACATAAAAAAGTCATGAGACATTTGTTTTATAATAAAGAAGGCAGTGGCCAATTATTACTCATTAGTAGCTTTTTTGAGATAAGCTATCAAGTCTGCCCTTTCTTCCTTCTTCTTAATGCCGACAAAGATCATTTTTGTTCCGGGGATGTACTTCTTGGGATTCTCCAAATACTCCATCAGTGTGTCCTCTCCCCAGGTGATGCCTTTGTTCTTATTGGTGGCTGTGTAAGAGTATCCAGGGGCCTGACCTGTCTTCCGCCCGAAGAGACCATGTAGATTTGGCCCAGTCTTGTGCTTGCCTCCCTTTTCAACAGTGTGGCACTAGAAACAGTTCATAATAAAAATCTTCTTGCCTTTCTCAACATCACCCATATTTAATTCTCTTTTCAGTCGCTGGCACAACGAAGATTCCCGCTCCAAAGCAGGACGTCCCCACTCTCTCCCATGTATTTTTTTAAATGACTTGAAGTTTATTCTCTTGACTTTGAAATGCACAACACCCTGTCATTAGCTGCATCCTGAACTGGGCAGCAGATGTCAAGGAAACCCACACACCTGCCTGAAACTTTGCATCCCGCATAGTCCCCACACCACCCTAACCACCTCCTGCCCTCCCCCGGATCCTGTTGTTCCAGCTCCCCCATGCACAGGTGGTGCGGTGTCAGTCTCTCTGGACCTGGCTGGTCTTGCTGATTTTCCTGTTCCAACTTCTGATCTCCACAGGCCAATGCTTCATGTTCCTGGGCCCTGATGTCCAGAGGAACCCCATCCAAACACCCTGTGAGCCCACTTGCTGGTGGGGCAGCCTTCTGTGCTCTGGCGCCTTCCTAAAGCACAGGGAGGTCTGCGTTCTGGAAATGTTCAAGATCGTGTCAATCACAGCAATGATACAGACAGCAGATGAGGCTCCCAGGGGGCTGGCAGGGTTCAGATCAGATGATTGAAGAAACAGAGAAGCCTGCATCCATTCTGACGGAACAGTGAGACTCTGTACTGGAAGGAGTGGTTCAATCAGCACCTGTGTCTATCCAGGGCTGTGCTTGGGATGCCACCTGCAAACCATCGGGTCCTGACACCCACAGGGAAGGCTGCATCCCCAGCCGAGAGGGGACGTGTTCTTCTGAGCTGAGCCCTCCCTCCCATGTGAGGACTGCTTTCTCTGAGATCTTTAGTTTTCTGCACCAGGGATCTGTGTGCTGTGTGTAAAACCTGCCTCAGCACAGCCCATCCTCCCTGCACCTCCTACCCCTCCAGCTGACTAGGGTCGCCTGCCCCTCCTTGCCTTGAACCAGAATTATTTCTCTGGTTCCTTCCGTTGGGGTAGACTATGTCAGAGGGAAGACCTGGGGCTCAAGGGCTGCTCTTCAGATTCTTTTGTCCCATGGGGTGCTCCATTGACATGGTGTCCCCCACTTCAAACACTGCAGACAGCTGTGAAAGGGAAGAGAGGAGAGACCAAAAGTCCTGCTTCTCTCCCTGCACTCAGGGTGTCCCGGGGGCTCTCCTGTGGGTTCAGAGAGGAGCCCTGGAGCAGACTCTGGGAGCTCCCGTGGGGATGCCGGGGGCCGACCCTCTCAAGGAGCTGCCGTCATCTTCCCTCAGGTTTGGTGATTACCAGATGTAATCAGATGGAATCGCTCTGACAGAGCAGATCCTTGTTTTCAGTGCTCGTGGGCAGCCTGTGTCCACCTGTGTCAGATGGGAGGGGCGGAGGGGGTACGAGGGACTGTGTCTGCTGCCCTACCATGGTCCAGACAAGCCACACAGTGGGCTGAGGCGGAAACTGCCGAATTCATGAAACTTTCAAAATCCAGTCTCACTCCCTTGGCTTCAGTTCATGAATACAAACCATGCATCCAACCAAGGACCATTATCCAAGATCTACAAGAAACTCAAACAACTCAATGGCAAAAAACAAGTAATCAGATTTAAAAATGGGCAAATGACCTGAATAAACATTTCTCAAAAGAAGACATACAAATGGCCAACAGGTATATGAAAAAATGCTCGACACTAATCATCAGGGAATCGCAAATCAAAATCACAATGAGATACCAACACAACCCCCACCAGCAGGATGGCTGTTATCACAAAGACAAAAAGTAACAAATGCTGGTGAGGAAGTGGAGAAAAGAGAACTCCTATACAATGTTGGTGGGAATGTAGATTAGCACAACCTCTATGGAGAACAATGTGGAAATTTTTCAAAAAACTATAAATAGAGTCACAGTATGATCCAGCAATCCCACTGCTGGGATGTATCCAAAAAGAAAAAAAAATGGAAATCAGTACATTAAGGAGATACCTTATCCCCATGTTTATTTCAGCATGATTCACAATAGCCAAGATATGGAATCAACCCAGGTGTCCATCCACAGACTATTGGATAAAGAAAATGTGGTACAGATACAAATTAGAATACTACTCAGCCATGAAAAACGTTCAAATCCTGTCATTCATAGCAGCATACACGGAACTGGGGGACATTATGTTAAATGAAATATGCCAAGAACAGAAAGAAAAATATTGCATGTTCTCATTCATATGTGGAAGCTAAAAGAAATTTGATCTCATGGAAGCAGAGTAGAATGGTGGCTACCAGGCCTGGGAAGGATGGGGGAGAGTGAGAGGGTGGTTAACTGACACAAAATCACAG
Source organism: Mandrillus leucophaeus (assembly GCF_000951045.1). Lineage (NCBI taxonomy): Eukaryota > Metazoa > Chordata > Mammalia > Primates > Cercopithecidae > Mandrillus > Mandrillus leucophaeus. Next base: position 3,303,686 of record NW_012102576.1, on the reverse strand, counting down.
CTAGACAGGAGGAATTATTTTTAGTGTCCATAGCACTGCAGGGGTCTACAGTTAACAATATTTTCAAGCAGCTAGAAGAAAGGATCTTCAATGTTCTCAACATGAGGCACTCATCAATGCTTGAGGTGGTGGGTATGCTAATTACCCTGATTTCATCACAATACACTCTAAGTGTCAGCACATCACAATTACTGTGTGCCATTTAAATGAAAAGAGCCACCGTGCTGGACACTAGGGGAAGAGTGATGTCCCAGTGTGAGATGGGAATGAAGGACAGAGTTAAGAAAACAGAACGGGCCACTCTAAACAGTTCCAAGGCCAGGGCACTTTCCACGCCAGCAAAGAGCGGGGAAGGGAGGTGACAATGGGCAGGGCCCCAGACTACACTCCTGGGAGGGGTGGACGCCAAGACTGGCCTGCTCTTCCTGATCACTGAGCTGCAGCCTCCAGTGTCCTTCCTGAGGGGAAGAGAGGGTGAGAGGGGCCTCTCAGATTCAGATGGGGAGGATTTGGAGCAGGCAGCTAGGTACTGCAGGCCAAATACAGACGCAGCTCAGCCCCCTGCCTGCCTTACTCCTCATCTGCAGCGTCCCTGCTGGTCCTTAGCAGCCTTCAGTCTCTGCTTAATCTGATTCCTCCTCCTGTCTTTCCCTCCATCCTCCTCTCTCTTCTCTCCTCCACTGCCTGCTCTCTTCTTTACCTTTGGGGGATGTTTTTAAAACTCACCCTGATCCTCATATTGAAGCCCAGGAACTTTTAGTCCTGGCTGCTCATTGGAATCCCCCAGAAAGTTCTATGACCTCCTAAATCCAGATCCCACTTTCAGAAACTGATTTAATTGATCTGATCCCAGCTAAGAGCCTGATGCAGGTGCTTTTTGTTTTGATTCACCAGTGACCCTAATTTGAAGCCGATGTTACGAATTCCTGATGGAGTGAGACATTTGGGGTCTGTTCTTGGGATCATGGGTGAGTCTGCCTCAAACGTGCATTAGCTGTTCCTGTATAGGAGGGTTCTGCAGAAGGCCTCACAGTGTCTCACTGCCTGGAGCGCTAGAACTCGGCCCAGTTCCCAGCTAAGAAGTAGGAGCTCCATGTACCTCCTTTCCTGCCTGGGCCTCTGTGGGGGACTCCTCTGATCCCCCTGGTAGCCAACCTGGATTTGCCTTGGATTCTCTGCGAGTGGCTCTGCCTCCTCCCTGTCTGTGTCTTTGGGCGGTGTGACTTCCAGGGCTGTGTGACCTCCTGGGTCTTGCTACCCCATGGACATTTCCTTGGACACCTCAGCCTCAAGGAAGGGCTGTGCCTCACCAGGCTCCTGCTGTTACCCTGTTCCTCTCTGCTCTCATGTTCTACACAAGCCAATCCCACATCTGGGATGCCAGGCGGGGATGTGAGTAGATGGCAGGTACAGCAGGCAGCGGACCAGCAGATCTGGGTTCCAACACAAAAACAACTCACTTTTAACATAATCTTTTCTTAAAGGCCCCAAACACATCTGCAGGCCAGTTAAGGGCTGCTGGCCACAAGTATGCAACTTGCCTTAGCCCTTCCCTTCCTCAGTCTTGTGAGTTCAACCCATTTGTCCAGCACCGACTGTAAACCAGGCATGTTGTGGGCTCTTGGGGTAAAGGTGGGACTCAGCAAAGGCTCTGCTCTCCTGGACCCTACAGACAACAAACAAAAAGCAACAGGAACGGATGCCAACGCTGTGCACAGGGAGGGGACCTGATGGGGGTGAGGGTGGGGCTTAAGGGAAGGCACCTCTGAGCTGTCTTTGGGTTGAAATTGAAATTAGAGGGAGGAAATGGGGGAATAAAAAGTGCAAAGGCCCTGGGGCCACCTTAGTGGCCCTTGGAGAACAGCGGCCAGGACCTGGCCAAGGAGCCCTGAGCCCAGGTGGGGTCTCAGCCTTCAGGGTGGCAAAGAGACCTGGGGGCTACCCCTGCAGACCACGCATGCCTGGGAAAACTTCTGGGGTTTATTTCTGGGGCAAGCTGAAGCCAGCGAAGGGTCTGGGTGGAGGAACAACCCCCTGACTGTGTTTTAAAGGCTCACAGCCAAAGAACACTGGGACAGAGCAGCCTGGTGGTCAAGGCCGGGCCGAGGTGGCTTGGGCTGGGACAGCTGCACAGGGGAAAGGATGGCACAGGGGGCACTTGGAAGCAGCCGCGTGGGGGATGAGGAGAACCAAGGGACTGAGGATGACTCCGTGTCCTGGCCTGAAAAATTGGGTAGACAGACTGTGAGGCCATTTGCTTGCCAGAGGGCGCAGTGGGGTGTGGAGAGGAGGGCATTGGCTGCTTTCAGCTGAGTGTCTTCTCATGTCCCATGCAGGTGCAGGAAGCACAGGGGAGGGGCCAGGGCCAGGCAAGGGCTGGTGAGTGAGCCTCAGCTGCAGGACTGGACAGAGTCACCGGGGGGAGAGGTGGGGGATGAGGGTGTCTGGAAGCCAATAGGAGACACTGTTCCAGAGGTGAACGCTCCATCACCATTGAGGCCAGCAGAGAAGTGAGCATGGGGGTCCTGGCATGCTGGCCTGGACTCCCTAACTGTGGGGTACTGCCCACAGGGCCAGAGGGAAACATGTAGGGGCCCTAACCACACACAGGACCTTACGACACTCTCCCACATGTAACTCTAATATTTATATCTATATTTTGCAACAAGACAAATTTTAAACTATGGTTTAAAAAATCCCCCTGAATTTGCTGATTGCAAACTTCTTGGCAAGTCTGTCCAGACTGAACTTTTCTGCATCTTCCTCTGCTGCTGCTGTTTTGCCCGCTTTTCAAGTGCTTAGGACACGTACCCAGCCATGAGTCAGATTAGAGTGGCTGCTTCTAAATTAGTCCCTTGGCCACGACCACCTCTCTCTGTAATAGAATTGTCTCAAGTGCCTTAGATGGCATCCTCAGCCCAGAGCATTAAGTCTTGGTGGCATCACAGGCCTTGGCCACCCACCTAGGGCACAGCTCCCTTGACTGATCCTTCTCCACCCCCTAGGCACCTGGACTCAGGCCATAGAGGGCCACTCACCATCACCTGGCTACTCCTGCATTCTCCATGTCTCTGCTCCAGTGTCTGGGTGTCTGGGCAGACTTCCTGGTTCACAGATGGAGCCTTCTTGCTGTGTCCCCATGGGGCGGAAGGGACAAGGCAGCTCGCTAGGGCCTCTTTTGTAGGGGCACTAATCTCACCATGAGGCCCCACCCTCGCAACCTCATCACCTCCTAAGGACCCCACCTCCTAACACCCTCACCTTGTGGGTAAGGTTTCAGCCTAGGAATTTGGGATGCTTGAGCATTCTGCCTGGATCATTAACCACGTATCTTCCCCGTGTTTGCCAAGGATGTGTGCTGAGACTTTAATCAGCCCTAAAATTCTCCCTCCCTCTAGAGAGTGACCTGAGCAGTGCATCCGGCAGCAGCCCAGCCCTCAGCTGTTCATCCTCCAGCAGCGCAGCCCTGCCCACCCTCGGGAGGAGGAGGGGCCCGGCGCTGTCACCTGCGGCCTTCTCTGTGCCACAGCCGAGCTCTGCATCCCTGCAATGCTCCACAGCTGCACGGGTGCTCAGTCACTTTGCACAGTGGCTCCTAAACCCCATTTGCAATTGTCCCTCTGAGACCCTCACAGCAGCTGGGGCCCCCTCTTCAGGCCATGGGTCCCTTCTTCAAGATCAAAACGAGAACAAGTCGTCTCTTCCTTTTTTCCCTCCAAGCCTGGGGAGGCAGCAGCTTCGTCTCTGATCCCCAGTTAAGGACCTTCTACCTACGGATTCCCTACATCAGTTCCTCATGGGAATTCTCCGTTCCGGTGGCTTCCGTGGCTTCTTTCTCTTCCCAGACCCTGACAGATGACCACGCGTGGCTTGCTGAAGCCACAGGTAGATGAAGACTTTGGCAGAAACGGCCGCTGTTCTTCTTGCTTCCCAAAGGGCGGAGATACCTCGAGTCACAGGAGGATGAGGAAGCCTCTTCTCTCACCCGGACTTCATCTGCCGGGAGCTGGTGACTGAGGGAGGCTGGTTTGCGCTAACCCCTCAACACTGATGAGTGGAAAGGGCCAAGGAACCAACCCCCTCAAACTGCCTGGTTGCCAAGAGGTCTCCCAGGCAGGGGACAGGTTCAGTCCTGCCAGCAGCTGCGCGGGCGCGGGGTCGCCGGAGGGGTCGCCATGCAGCAGTATCTCCACACCACGGCAGGGGGCGCTGTTCCCGCGCGGAGAACGCTCCTGGTGCCCAGAGCCTTCGCTCCCGGGACAGGGGCTGCTTCGGAGCACAACTTGCTCCTTTGAAAAGGGATTTAGAACAGGAATTCCCTCAGACTTGTTAGCAGTAGAAGCCGTGTGAGCGGAAGAGCATCTTCAGGGAAAACGTGTGAGAAATGGGGGAGAGGAAACCTGACTCCAAATAAACCAAGAACAGGGCAGAAGGTAAGGAGCTCACAAAAACGGTGAGAGGGGAGCGAGTTGCCAGTTCATACAAATAAAGAGATCAGCAGAGTCCACCGCCGTCTGGTTGTGAAGAAGTCGAAAAACAGACCTGTGGATTCGGAAATTCGGGGCCCTCGTGGAGCCACTCCTTTCAGTAGAACAGTCAGTGCAGAAACCAGATTTATACACACAGGTATATACATGGATAAACACATCTATACACACTCTAGTTTTCTATTTATGTTTTAAAATTTAACTTTTTATTTCGATATTTAAAGAGTACACGCAAACGTAGAAAGGACTGTATAATGAACTCCCACGTACCATGTACCACCTGATGAATAATTAGGTGGCTCATGACTAATAACTATTGACTCGTTACTCAACTTGTTTCATTAGTTTCTGCCTCTCCCCATTCTCTATCTCTCTTTCTCTTTGGATTAGAGTATTTTCGGGCCATCCCAAAATATATAATTGTATGTAACTGCTGTGTCTCTAATGGATAAGGGCGTTTTAAGAGCAGCAGAGGGAGAGAGTTGGGACAGTACCCAGAGCCACAGGGAGAGCCGTGTCCTCGAGCAGCACCTCTGGTTGCTCAGCTAGTTTAGAAGCATGATCAAATATGTGACATGAGAAGCAACATTTACCTTTCTACAACATGGCTTCAAGGATAGATTGGTTTAACCAAGCCTCCTCTACTTTTCCAAATGATAAGAGACGCACACTGATAGGAAATGAGACAGGAAATGGTGCCCCCAGCTAACGTGTGGGTTGGGTGAGATGATTCATTTAACTTGCTCAGCATGGTGCCTTCTCAGGATGTGACAGGACTTCATGTTGGGGTTTAAGAACATGGACTTCTTGGGTCTGTTGGTCGTATGTTCTTGGGAAAGTTACTTATGCCTCAATTTCACCTGCAAATTGGGGTTCATAATGCTTAAGCTCGCAAGGCTGTTCCAAGGATAACACAAGAGGGTGCATGTAAAGAGGTGGGTGCAGCACCTGCCGTGTAAGAACTGCCCAGCCTACATCAGCTGTGATGATGATGGGTGAAGACACCCCTTGTGAATTGCTGTGTTCTGTAAGGCCCCCCAGAAGCACCTTGTACGTAATTATCACACAGAAGGCCTTTTCCTCCACTTTCACCCTACGCAGAAATAATATGTAAGGCCCGGACTTAAAATGTAGGCTGTCATTTTTTCTCCTACTCGAAAATAATAAAGAGAAACATTTCTTCTTTCTTTTTATTTCTAGTGGACCTATATATGTGTAAGAATGGTTTATTACTCTCAATCTTCTAAGTTAATTTCAGGGGAAAATAGTAATTCCTTCAAGACTCTAGAGTTTCCTTTAGCCAATTAGACATCGCGATGACCCATCTAAGAGAGTATGAATAGGCTGCTTATGAAATTTATTCTGCCACCCAAAGATGATAAACTTAAAGAAGTCCCTTACCCAGACACAGCATAATAAAACCGCTAAAAACCAAACATGAAGAAATCTTAAAATCAGCCGGAGGAATCAGCAGGGAGCAAAAGTCCAAAGGAGTGTGGACTCACCTTCAGGAGGAGCCCTGGAGGCCTCAAAGCAGCAGAGCAGGCCCAGAGCATGGAGGAAAAGAGCTATGCACCTTGAACTTTCTATCCAGCCAGAGTGTCTTTCAGCAATGAATGTGAAATACAGACAATCTCAGATGAAGACAAACTAAGAATTTATTTCCAATTTACCTGTGATAAAAGAAGAGCCTCAGGAAACTTCAAGCAGAGGGAAACAGTAACAGGATAATCTGGAACTTCAGGAATGAAGGGAAAGTGACAGAAATGATAAATATCTGGGTGAATAAAACAGGCCTTTTTCTCGATGCGTATTATGAATGAAGGCAGCATCCATAACACTGTGGTATTTTCAGCCAATGTAGACACTCCACACAGAGGGGAGGGCACGGGGACCGCTGTGGAAGTGGCTTCTGTGTTCCACAAGAAACAGCAAAATATTATCCTCAGTAGACTGTGAAAAATTAAACCTGTAAATTTTAATTCATACGTGAACCACACACCCACACAGCTGTGCAAAGAGATATAAACCAGACCCCAATAGTCCCTTAACATGGAATATTAAAACTATTCTAAGAATCCAAATGGAAATATAAAAGGGGAAATGAATGAAAAAAATGTAAGACACAAACAGAAAACAAATCATGAAATGACAGACTTAAATCCAAACACTCCAGTAATTAAATTAAATATAAATGGCTTAAGCATATCAATCAAAAACCAGATGATCAGACTGGATATTTTAAAAAGACCAAACTACACTGCCTCCAGGAAGCCTACTTTAAATATAATGATGTAGGGGAATGAAAAGATGCACCACATAAACATTAATGATAATAAAAAAGCTTCGGTGGGTGCAGAGACAAGATAGACATTAGAGCCAGGAAGACTGTGGTTGGTGAAGAAGGACACTGCATGATGGAGAGAGGTCAGGTCCACAAGCAGACGCTGCCATCCTGAGTGTGCACCTGACAGAACTTCAAAATACACGAAGCAGAAACTGGTGGCGCCGAGAGGAGAAATGATAGATTAATAACTGTAGTTGGTAGTTGAAGTCTTCAACACACCTTTATCAGTAGTGGTTAGAACCAATAGAACAGAAAATCTTCTAGAAGGAGGATAAAGAACTGAACTGCATCACCAACCACCTGGACTCACTTGACATGTGCAGAAGACACTACCGAGCAATAGCAGCACACACGTTCTTCTCAGGGGAACGTGAAATGTTCACCAGGGTAAATCATGCCATGGGTCATTGAAAGCTCTAACAATTTTATAAGATGTGAAATCACGCAAAACATGCTTTTGACCACAATAAAGCTAAACTAGAAATTAATAACAAAAAGGTATTGGGGAAACCTTCAGCTACTTGAAGGTTAAATGACAGACTTAGATAATCCATAGGTCAACTGGACATTTCAAGGAAATTAGAAAAAAATTTGGACTGTATGAAAATTGGAAACAGGAAACAATGAAGAAAGAAAATCAATGAATTCAAAACAGTTCTTAAAAATATCAACAAAACTGGTAAATGGCAGAGAGAAAAAAGAGAAAACAAATGGTCAACATCAAGACTGAAAGAAATGATAGCATTATAGACACAACCAACATAAAAATGACAGTAAAGGACCACTATGAACAACTCTTTGCACCTAAATTTGACAAGTTAAATTAAATGGCCAAGTTCCTTAAAAGCCACACACTATTAAAACACACTTAACGAGAAATAGATAAACTAAGTAGTCCCGTATCTCTTCAAGAAATTGATTTTTCAGTTAAAAATCTTCCAAAAATAAAACTCCAGGTCCAGATGATTTCACTGGAAAATTCTACTAAACATTCAAAGAAGAAATATCAGAAACTGTATACAGTCTTTCAGAAAATAGAAGAGGAAGGAACACTAACTTATTTTATGAAACCAGTCTAATCTTAATCCCCAAACCAGAGAAAAAAAGAGAAACTACAGACCAGCAGCCCTCATCATCATCCATTCTCAACAAAATATCAGTCAATCAAATCGAACACTATATTAAATAAATAATCTATCACAATGAAATGGGCTTATCCCAGGAACGCAAGGCTGGTTCTACTTTTGACAGTCAATCAATGCAATTCACTATATTAACAGACTAAACAAAAACTATGTGATTTTGTCCACTGATGAAGAAAAAGCATATGACAAAATTCAGCATCTAGTCATGATAAAAACTCTCAGCACACTAGGAGGAGAAGGGAATTTCCTTAACCCGATAAGGGGCGTTTATTAAAAAAAAAAAAAAAAAAAAATCACTACAGCTGATACCATGATGGCGACAGAGAAGGGTTTTCTCCTAAGATTTGGAACAGGTCAAGGTTGTCCATTCTCACCACTCTTATTCAGCATCACACTGCAAACCCCAGCCAGCAAATGGAGCAAGAAAAGGAAATTAAAAGGCATGCAGTTGAGAGAAAAAAAACTGTCCCTGTTCATAGATGATGTGATTATTTATGTAGAAAATTCCAAGCAATGTACAAGAAAGGCTGTTGGAACTAATAACTATGCTTAGCAAGGTTTCTGGATAGAATGTCAACATTCAAAATTAATCATATTTCTGTATACTGGCAATGAACAACTAGAAACTTAAACACATAACCACACATACACACATATGTACACACACACACAGACACACACACACACACACACCATTTATGATAGGGACAAAAAATGGTTAGGTATAAACCCAACAAAACATAGGCTTTATAAGTCAAAAACTACAAAACACTGATGGAAGAAATCAAAGAATATCTAAATAAATTGAGAGACACATTGTAAACTGGAAGACAGAATTTAGTTATTTGTCAATATTATCCACATCGATCTCTATATGTAACGCAATTTCAATACAAATTCCAACAGGATTTAAAGAATAGATATAGGCAAGCTCATTCTGCTATTTACATGAAAGGCAAAGAAACTAAAATAGCTAAAATAATTTTGAAAAAGAAAAAAAAGTTGGAGGACTCACACTGCCTGCCATTAATACTTAACATAAGGCTACATTAGTCAAGACAGTGATATTGACAGAGGGACAGAAACATGTATCAGATGAACAGAATAGAGAACCCAGAAATCTACATACACAAATATTGTCAAGTGGCCTTTGAAAAGGGTGGAAAGGCAATTTGATGGGGAAAGGATAGACTTTTCCACAAATGGTGTGAAAAACTGGGCATCCATATGCCAGTACAAGCAAACCAACCATCTTGCTCTAAACCTCAAACCTTCTACAAAAGTTAACTGAAATTGAACTACAGAGCTAAATGTAAAACATAAAACTAAAATTTTAGGAGACTTTATAGGAGAAAACCTTTGTTGTGTGGGGTTAAGCAAAGGATTACCAGATTCAGCACCAAATTCATGATCCAGAAGAGGAAAAATTGATACATTTAATTGTATTAAAATAAAAAGCCATTGCTCATGAAAGACATAGTTAAGAGAAGGCTGGAAGAAGCCAGTTGCCAGTCATGATATCTGACAGTACACAAAGAGCTCTCAAAACTCAACAACAAGAAAATAAACAACCCAACTTAGAAAATGAGCAGAACGTTGGAAGAAACACTTCCCCAATAGAAATTGTAAGGACATCACATGAAAAAATGAAAAAATTGGGAAGAACATCTGTTATTTGAGCTGAAAACATGTCCCGATTTATTATTAGTCATATATTAGCCTAAGAAATGTTTGTCCTCATTGTAGACTGTCGTAATTTTTCCCACAATAAATCTTTATGATGCACCTACTGTGTGCAAAGCAGACTTCTTGGGCCAATCCCACAGAGAAATCTGGTCATTCTTGTCAGCCGCTGGCATTATTTTCCTCTGCAGTTTTGGACGCTTTCACCTTAAAATCCTCTTAGGGTGTGTAGTGGGAAGAATAACGGCCCCCAGAATGTTTGTTTTAATCCCTAGATCCTGGGAATGTGTCTCGCACATGGCAAAGAGAGATTCAGGCAGCGGGAATTAACGTAGCCAAGCGCCAGCCCTGAAGTAGGGAGCTGATCCTGGTTGTCAGGGTGGCCGCTGTGATCCCAGGGCCCTTCACCTTGGGAGACACCCACATCAGAAGGGCTGTACTGACCACTGCTGATCTGAAGAGGGAGGACAGGCCATAAGCACAGAACACAATGGCTCCTAGAAGCTGGAAAACAGGAGTGACCCCTAAAGCTTCCAGAAGGAGACAGCCCTGCTGGCACCTTGATTTCAGCCCGTGAGATCATTTCTGACTTCTGGCCCACAGAAGGCTAGGACAGGCCTGAGTCTGTCACCTGCCACAGCAGCCATCAGCGGCTGACATAGGTGTCCCGTGCTCTGCCCACTGGCTCTGGGGTCCCTTGGGTGCTGATGAGAAGTGCAGCTTCCTGGACCTCACCTGTAGGGGCTGAGGGACCCCAGAGCCTGCCCTGGCCACCTCCCAGCCTGCCCACGTGGCTGGGGCACTGCCCCAAACACCCTTGGTTCCAGTCCCCTGCAGGGCTTTCCAGGCAGCAGGCTCCCAGGGAGCAGAAACCAAGGAGCAGGGGCAGTCCCTATTTCTTCTGTCCTAATTAGAAGTCCAGCCTTCTTCTGGGGCCTGGTGCTACGGCCGCAGTCATCTTGACTTCTCATCAGCTTGTGTACTTGAATGAGATTTGTGCAGCATCAGCCAGTTAGAGGGCCGTGGATGGAACGCGGGGGAAGACTCTCCATTGCCTCCTGACAGCTTCATCCTGGGAGGGTCTGTCGTGACCGCTCTCGGGTGACTGTCATGCTCATCACGTTAAAAACGATCTCCGTCCCCCTCTGTCCCCCTCTGCACCCCCGACTGCAGGACACGAGGTGGGGGCACAGCACGGCTGACAGATGGTGACGCTTGGCTGCGGTGCCGACAGCCCAGCCGGGACCTCGTGTGGGAGGACCAATTACCACCGCATCCCCTCAGGGAAGAGCCTCTCAGCTGCATGTGGGGGCCCATGAGAAATGAATTGGAAGGAAAAGATTGTACTCTGAAGGCCATATTCCAAGGATTCGTGTCAGCAGGTTGTAATTAGTTAATTAAATGCCCGGCTGGCGGGATGGCCCCACGCGGCTGCTCCCGAAGCAAGGGCAGAAACGTCCTGGAATCTGAGTGCGGGGCCGCAGCCCGCACCTCCCACCACATGAGCCCCTCTTCCAGGGAAGGTCACTGGGAGATTTGGGAAGAGTCTTTGGGGGTGTTCAGTGTCTGAAGTCACTGAAATGAAAAGGAGATGGAGACACCCGTGATCACAGAGCTCGGGGCGGAGCAGGCAGGGATGAAGAGGATGAAACGATGGATGCCCGAGCGCAGACTGAGGGAGAGGGTGAGGGAGGCCAAGGAGAGGGCGGGAAGCTTCCCAGATGTTAAGGCGCCCAGACTTCGTTTTCAAAGTAGCTTTGAGAGTGAGGCCGTTGCACTGGCTGTTTGGTGCGTGTAATAACGATGCATCCAGCGCTCCGGACAATGCGTGAGTTGATGCTGAACACACGCTGGGCCCAATGACACGAGCCGAAACCCAAACCCCGCCCCGGGCCGTGCAGCTGCCCTGAGCCCAAGCCTCCCGGAGTCCCAGAGCCCGCCTGTGGGTGATGCGCTTACACCCTGGGTCTCCCTGACTCATAAAGGCGCTTGGGAAAGGACTCCCGTGTGGACGCCCCTGTCTCCCTCACACCCCTGCTGCCCCCATCCAATCCGGCCCACTTAGGTGCACCCTGAGGCCTACGGCAGTTCCAAGTGCTGCTCCTCACGCCTCCGTCCAGCCACGGAATTCCCAGCGGAGACAGCAGTCACGGAGCAACGGTCTCCACACCACCTGCTGTCCTCATCTCAGTGACTTAGAAATTAATTCGGGCAGTGCCCCAGCCATGCGGGCAGGCCGGAAAGTGGCCAGCATGGGGTCTGGGGTACCTTGGCCCTTGCACAGTGAGGTCCAGGAAGCTGCGCTTTTCATCAGCACACAAGGGACCCCAGAGCAGGTGGGCAGAGGACCACACTGAAAACCCTCCCAGGAGCACCAGATGCCTGTGCTGGCTGCTGTGGCAAGTGACACAGACTTAGCCACAAGTGACACGGATGCGCTAGCCACAAGGATCTTTGAAATATGCGGATCAACTCACGCTACTCTCCTGCCCCAAACCATCAGCAAGTTCCTGTTGGTCCTGAGTAAAGCTGCCCTCTTCGCCTGGCTGCCGAGTCTCGGTGCTGCTTGCTGCCCTTCTCTCCCAGGGCCTC
>NW_012102576.1:3286249-3287227 GCF_000951045.1 Mandrillus leucophaeus | reverse complement strand
GAGACAGCAGTCACGGAGCAACGGTCTCCACACCACCTGCTGTCCTCATCTCAGTGACTTAGAAATTAATTCGGGCAGTGCCCCAGCCATGCGGGTAGAAAATGAGCAGAACGTTGGAAGAAACACTTCCCCAATAGAAATTGTAAGGACATCACATGAAAAAATGAAAAAATTGGGAAGAACATCTGTTATTTGAGCTGAAAACATGTCCCGATTTATTATTAGTCATATATTAGCCTAAGAAATGTTTGTCCTCATTGTAGACTGTCGTAATTTTTCCCACAATAAATCTTTATGATGCACCTACTGTGTGCAAAGCAGACTTCTTGGGCCAATCCCACAGAGAAATCTGGTCATTCTTGTCAGCCGCTGGCATTATTTTCCTCTGCAGTTTTGGACGCTTTCACCTTAAAATCCTCTTAGGGTGTGTAGTGGGAAGAATAACGGCCCCCAGAATGTTTGTTTTAATCCCTAGATCCTGGGAATGTGTCTCGCACATGGCAAAGAGAGATTCAGGCAGCGGGAATTAACGTAGCCAAGCGCCAGCCCTGAAGTAGGGAGCTGATCCTGGTTGTCAGGGTGGCCGCTGTGATCCCAGGGCCCTTCACCTTGGGAGACACCCACATCAGAAGGGCTGTACTGACCACTGCTGATCTGAAGAGGGAGGACAGGCCATAAGCACAGAACACAATGGCTCCTAGAAGCTGGAAAACAGGAGTGACCCCTAAAGCTTCCAGAAGGAGACAGCCCTGCTGGCACCTTGATTTCAGCCCGTGAGATCATTTCTGACTTCTGGCCCACAGAAGGCTAGGACAGGCCTGAGTCTGTCACCTGCCACAGCAGCCATCAGCGGCTGACATAGGTGTCCCGTGCTCTGCCCACTGGCTCTGGGGTCCCTTGGGTGCTGATGAGAAGTGCAGCTTCCTGGACCTCACCTGTAGGGGCTGAGGGACCCCAGAGCCTGCCCTGGCCACCTCC
>NW_012102576.1:3271561-3283479 GCF_000951045.1 Mandrillus leucophaeus | reverse complement strand
CCACACCATGCCCACACCACACCATGCCCACACCACACCACGCCCACACTATGCCCACACCACACCATGCCCACACCACACCACGCCCACAACATGCCCACTCCACACCATGTGCACTCCATGCCACAGCCACTTCACACCATGCCCACTCCATGCCATGCCCACGCCCACACCACGCCATGCCCACAATACACCACGCCCACTCCACACCATGCCATCCATGCCATGCCCACTCCATGCCACACCCACTCCATGCCACACCCATGCCCACAACACACCATGAGCATGCCCACTCCACACCATGCCCACTCCATGCCATGCCTGGCCCCACACCATGCCCACTCCACACCACGCCCACGCACGCCCACTCCATGCCATGCCCTCTCCATACCACAGCCACTTCACTCTTTTTGCAGGTCCTCTGGTGTCCCAGGACAATGCCCACCTCAGGGCCTGGCACCACAGCTCTCCTGCTGATCTTCACCTGCCGATCCTGTTTACTAAAGAATATGGCACTCCTCTCCCGTATTCTCCAATTGTTAGTTTCTCTGTTGATTCTCTAGGGTTTTCCAGAACAATCATGATGACATCTGTAAATCAACATCATCATCTTTTTATTATCAGATAATATTATTTTATTAGTAAAATAAATGCTGAACAGCAGAGAGCTGCCGGGCACATGTCACATGCATCAGCTGTCAAGGGTGAGGACGCTGTGTCCCACCCCGGCCCCTCTTTGCTGAGCACTGGTGACCTTCATGCAGAGAGTACACTATTGGAACTAGTTCTCTTTCTGTGGCCAATGAAGAACATGAAGAAGCAAAATCAGAACTTAGCAATGAGTTTCCTCACTGGGAAGACCTGGTCCCTGGGAAGGCGATTCCTCTTAAGACAAAGAAAACACCCAGGTGGCTTGAGAGGAAGGAGAAAGGCCACATTCTCCAGGGACCCAGGGAGTTCCAGAGAGGATGGCTGGGTCATGTGGGCCCCAGGCCTGGCTGGACCCTAGATCAGAATTTACTGCAGTCCTCCTCTGGCAGGGCCATCTTTATCTCATGTATTCCGTAATCTTCTGGAAATTTGGAAAAAAGATGTTCCTCAGGGAGTGCTGATGAAAAATGTGAACCCAAAATACCTGAGGCAGGTCTCAGTTAATTTAGAAAGTTTATTTTGCCAAGGTTGAGGACACGCCATGACACAGCCTCAGGACATCTGGTGATGGTGGCCGGGGCCCAGCTTGGTTTTATACATTTTAGGGAGACATGAGACATCAGTCATTATATGTATGATGTACATTGGTTCTGTCCGGAAAGATGGTACAAGTCAAAGCAGGGAGGGGGCTTCCAGGTTATAGGTAGATAAGAGACAAATGGCTGCATTCTTTTGAGTTTCTGATTAGCCTTTCACTAAATGCACAATTTACAGGAATAGTTACGTGTGCCTTATTCTGGCTGAGTGACACAACAGGGCAGAGGAAGTGATCCGAGCTGCATTTGTCTCATGTGAACAGAGGGATGACTGAGTTCTGTCTGTCCTTCATCCACGAGGAATTTCCTTGTGGGCAAACTGTGAGGGTGGTCTGTAGCTTGTTAAAAATCTTCTCAGCCATCTTGTTTAGGAATAGAATGGGAGGCAGTTTTGCCCAACACACTTCCCACCCTGACTTCCCTTAGGTTTAGTGATTTTGGGATCCTGAGATTTATTTTCCTTTCACAAGAGACTGTAGGTGTTACTGCAGTGTCTAAAATACACTATTGTATATTTTGAGTGGACTCAATCCATCAGTTGAATTTACTAGGTCTTCAAAAGTGAGTAGCAGTTTGTCACTGATGGCAGCCCTTCTGGCCCCTGGGGAGAACTGGTGTCTTTTAGGACAAGACTTTTATCCCACACCCCTTGGCTGTCTTCCTAAGCCAGTACTTTTTTGGAGCCACAGCAGTCAGTCTCAGAAAACCAAGACAGTTCCCACCCTATTTATTTTGTTTTACTAGAGATTAATCTGACCAATGGGAAGCAACTGTCAGCTGATACTCAATAGATGTTCATTTATTTAATTGTACCGAATAAAACCTGAAGTTGACTCTTCTGAACTCTGGAAGATGAGATACACATTTCTGGGGAAGAGAGCTCTGCTTCTCCTTCCTTCCAGCTGCTTCCCACTTTCATGGTCTGCTCTGGTCTGGTGAGTCCCTGTGTTCCTTCCCCATTAGACCTGGACACCTTCCCAGCGGCCCCTTGAATTCACCACTTCTGTTCTTTCAGTGGACTCTTTGCCAATCCCAGTGCTGCACTGAGTTCCCTTCTAAGTCTCAGCTCCTTGAGAAGTTATTTCTGACCAGATGATTCTGTAATTATTTTCCTCTCTTTTGAATGGTTATACCAGTTATTGTTTAAACCACTCCTTTGGAACTTAAATACTACACTAAATCATAAAGTATATATTTTATATCTGCATCTGCCTTTCACATATCCCCAATAATACTTTCTGAGAACAGGGACTGTCATATATTTTGTTGAATAATGTATTGCTTTTCTCATCTCAGAATCTCAGTACACATTTGAAAGTTAATCGTGGATTAACTTCAGGTTATTTTCCTGGCCTCGCTGTTCCTATGTTCGCCTCTACTCTCAGTTAGCTCATTTTTACCCTTTAAATGTATCTATTTGTGAGACTCTGTGATCCTTCCTAATGGGATCTTGAGCCACTAAGATGGAATTATGAGGGCTAGTCCAAGGAGAGGAGTGTAGCTGTCTTAGGTTGTAGAGTTATCTAATCACCACTAAGTATGACTGGACCCCCAAACTCAGACTAACCTTGCACTGGCCACGTGGCGGACCAGTCGCACCATCACCTTTCCCAAGCAAAGAGGTGCAAGCTGTGCCCAAGGTGTGCTCACTCCCGACCTTTGGAGCCCCTCTGGGAAGGAAGGGGTCCCTGCCCGGGCAGGCCCAATGAAGCCATCCGGAAGGTAGCTACCATACCTCTTGAGGAAGCATCCGGGCAACCATCCTTCTCCTCATTAGCCACTCTGCAGCTTCCAGTCATGTGGCTCAAGGATTACTTACAGGCAGTTGCCTGGGCTGCGTCCCTGTCACTGTTCCAGCAAATGGGAAATGACAGGGATCCTGGGTCTCCCCATCTGCTGCCTGGAGAACGGGAATTCTCCAGCTAAGGTGCCATTTTGGCCTGGGTTGCATGAGATCGGGCTGTCGGTTTAAGGGATGCAGAGCCGACATTCCTAGGTCATCCTCTCTCAAGATGAGTGGGATAGGTGGTCAGGGTCTTTATATAATTTATAACCATAAAGTGATTATTTCAATGGCTATAACTTCACAGGGATGACTACCTAGCTTCTGACTTTTGAGGCCATTATTTCCAAGTCTGGGCAAGACTGGAAGTGAAGGAGGCTAGCTTGTAGCCAGTGAATTGCCTTCACACTGAGCGGACCCTCCATCCATGTGGTGTAGAAGCTATGTCCCAAATCACACTGTATCAGATCCCAGTTTCTGGGAAGAGAGCCGACATTGTTTAGTGAAAGGTTTAATTCCAGCTGAATTGTCATGGGACTGTAGCCATGGTTTTGTGCCACTGACATCATCTTGACTCAGTATGTTAATGAAAGGGTTGGCGTGACAAGGACATATGAACGTGATGAGCCTTTCTCATCAATAGTGACTATTTCAGATGCTCCTTGTTTTCCTTAGTGGGCACATAGTTCTCAAAAAGTTGAATGTAACAAGCTCACTGTAATGGAGCCATTCCACATGCACAGGACAGCTCCATCTTGTAAGACAGGTTTGATGATGAGAGAAATTTGACCTGGAACATGGTCTCAGTCCCTCCTTCCGTGTTTTCAGGTCTCTTTTCCTCCATCCCCAGCACAGGACTGTACTGATCCAGAGCCACATTCAGCTGCCACCACAGCAAGAAACACCCGCGGCTGTGAGAAAGGAAACGTCCTGGGGGCGTGGCTCACTCTGGGATGGGGTTTCCCACCAAAAGGAATGGCAGTGTAACTCTTTAAGGATGACGTCTGGCTTCATCCATGTCCTTGCAAAGGACATGAACGCATTCTTTTTTATGGCTACTAATCTGCACATTCTGCACATGTATCCCAGAGCTTAAAGTTAAAAAAAAAAAAAAAAAAAAAAATACGATGTCCAGCAGGATTAGAGTGATGTCTGTACCTGCTACCATGAGGCCAGCCAAAACAAAACCTACAATAAAAGCGGGAGAAGACAAAGGTGTGCAAGACTGTGTACTTTACCATAGAAACCAGGTGGAGGAAACCTCATGTACGTAGCTAGAATAAAATAGGCAAATGCTATATTATGCAAATGTATTTTGGAACTCATTGAAGACAAAGCACAAAAACAGAATTTTAATATGCAAATACAAACTAGTGTTATAGAAAATATTTGCATGTGTGCCGAAAAGCCTACAGATTTAGGGTGTGGTAATGGAAAAAAACAGACCCGATAAACTTGCTTGTGCCCCACAGAATCCCTGGGACTGACAGGTTTCTTGCAGCTGAGTAACTGATCTACGCAGCTCGTCCTTGTGGACGTGTTTCCCGTGGACGTCCCACTTGCCATATTGCTCCTCCTTTTTGCAAAGTCAATGAAGGCATCTTGGCAGATATGAACCTGCGAGGGAGGCCCCTGCTGACAGAGGCTGTGGGCTGCTCTGAGGCAGTAGCCTTCCAGGATTAGGTCCTGAAGGCTTGGCACAGCCCCCTTCTTGCCTTGATTAGATGCTTTCACCTGGCTGGTGGCACGGCCAGGCTGTACCTCCTCATCGGCCTGGACACCTGCCCTGCTGGAGCTTGGCTCCCAGTGCTGCTCCTTGGAGATAAGCTCTGGTGCCCTCTCGCTGCCTCTTCCCTCTCCTGCCCCCAAAGCAGCCATGTATTTAAGGACCTCAGCCCCGAGATGCTGCCCATCCTTTTCCTTCCATGGTAGGTAGGGCACTAGAACTGCACCCCCTGGAATGCAGCTCAGAGCTCTTCAGCTGGTACCGGCATGGTTACTTCAGGGACACAGGTGCATTTCTGAGCCTCCTGCAAGGCCGAGGTTCTTAGCTGCCTGCTTGAAATACTTTGTTTACTTCTGTCTTTCCTCTTCTCTCACTCTTCTCCAGCCTTCCTTGAACAGAAAAGCACACCTGCTGCTTGACCAAGTTGGGGGCCAGAGCGATGAGGGTGGATATTTTCGGGAGACAATGAACAGAGAGTGGCCCTGTTCATCAGGGACCAACACTGGGGATGATGCCTCTGAGACAGGTGTGCAGACGGGACGCAGGTGTTACGGGTGGGGAGCCACCTACTTAGGCTCACAGATCCTTGTAGGAACTGCGGCAAGCTGGACTGACAGCCCCTTATGAGCAGATTCAGCCTGTGGGCTCTGGATTCAGGCGACCTGGGCCTGAATCCCCATCGCACCACTGTGAACCTGAGTGAGCTGGAGCCACCAAACTCAGCTTCTCGCCTGTAACTGGGGGCCCCCATCTCCAGATCCCATGAGGTTATAGTAGAGATCATGTAAGACAGTAACATGCAAAGGTTAGTGCCTGCCAGAGCCCAGGAAACGTGATCCACCGTCATTCCCCAGCCAGAAGTTCTATGGAAGCCACTGATGACAAATAGTCGGTTTATTAATATGTGCGCATGATCTCTTCCCCAGGGCTGGGTTTCTCCTGAGGAGCCTTCGCTGTCAGAAGCAGCGTGGGGGCTGCCGCAGTGCCGCGTTCTGGCGCCGGTCATGGAATTTATTATAAGGGGAGTATTGGGGAGAGACTACCAAGTTGTTAGGAGGGGAAGGGCTAGGTTCTACCTCTTTCAGGGCTGGCAGGACCCTGATCCTTTCCGGATGAGCTCTCGTTGGCTGAGGAGGGTGTGGGGCCCCGCAGAGGTCACCCCAGGGAACAGCACCTTGCACCCTCTCCTGCTCCCTGTGCCTGGGGAAACCACACATTCTTGAGTGGTCGCCTCCAGAGCTTATGATTTTGGGGGATCGACACGCAGCCCTCCCTGCTCCATCACCTCCCGGCAAGTCCCCAGGGGTGTGGCGTCCCCAGCCCCTTTTATCTGTGGTCCCCACACTCAGCTGTCACTTCTGGGGGTCCTGAGTTGCAACCCTGTTGGTCATTCATTACTAAAGGAGGGTGGGACACCAGGCACTGTTTTGAGGGAATCAGCCTAGCGTCGGCAGCTGGATGGGATGAGGCTTTTCCAAGTGCAGGAGCACAGGGGCCACAGGCGTCAGAGGAAAGAGGAAGGCACAACTCCATCCTCCCCCAGGAAACGGGATTTGCGGGCTGCAGAGGAGCCTGTGGGAGCTCCCTGATGCCCTGGAGAGGCCACAATGTGCTCTGAGAGGCTCAGCACCTGTCAGTCAAAGCTGAGGGTCGCCAATGTGTTTGGGAGGTCATGTGTCCTGCCTGGTGGATGCTTGTGAGGCTGTCAGTCACTCGGGCTGGCTCTCTAGGGCCTCGGGAAGCCTCCTGAAGAGGTCAAGCTCAGCCAAGCACTCATAGCCTTCACAGAGTTTCCAGACCGAAGCTAGGAGCACGTTGCTTCATCAGGAGGCCACAGCAGCCTGGCCCCACCTGAGCTCCCGCCTGGCCTTCACAACACGCCTCCCTTCAGCAGCACCGTGGTCGACCCTCAGTCACTGCAGATTCACCACTTGTGAAACCACCACTTGCTGAATCTATTTTCCCCAAATCAGTACCTGGCACTTCTGTGGTCTTTCGATGACATTGGAAGAACAATGAAAAGTCTGTGTCTCCAAGGCCCAGGTTCCCAGCGGAGTGGTCACTGCCCTCTGGTTTCAGCTCATGCCATAAACAAGTGCTCTTCACACCCTAGTTAGTCTCACATTTCCATGCTTTTTGTTAGACATTGTGCTGTTACACACAACCCAGGCTCCATGAAGAAGTGCGGTTGCTAGTCTTCCTGGCTGAGAGGAGGCGGTGCTGTGCCTCACGTAGAGAAGCTGCCCTAGGCGGTGACTTGGGTGTTGATATGGTTCGGCTCTGCATCCTGCCCACATCTCAGGAGGAACTGTAATTCCCAGTGTTGGAGGAGGGATGTGGTGGGAGGCGATTGGGTCACGGGGACGATTTCCCCCTTGCTGTTCTCGTCATTGTGAGTGAGTTCTCATGAGATCTGGCTGTTTGAAAGTGTGTGGCACCTCCCCTTTCTCTCTCTCTCTTCCTCCTCCCACCATGTGAGACATGTCTGCTTTCCCTTTGCCTTCTGCTATGATTGTAAGTTTCCTGAGGCCTCCCCAGTCATGTGGAATGGTGAGTCAGTTAAACCTCTTTTCTTTATAAATTACCCAGTCTCAGCTATGTCTTTATAGCAGTGAGAGAACGGACTAGTACAAGTGTTAACAACCCATATTAAATCAGCTGTCTTTAAACAGAAACGCACATAAAACAAGCTTACGGATTGATTGGTTGATGAAAGTGGGACCAGAGGCTTTCAAGAACTTCGCCAGAGGAGCGATGGTTCAGGACTCACTGACTTGATGTTGGCGGTGACTTGATGGAACATAATTACAGTGAGGAGCTGCCATCACTTTAGGATATCTCTTTCCTCATCCTTTCCATCTGCCTCATCGAGCTGCCGACTCACTGCTGAGTCAGCACCACCCAGCAAAGATATTCCCAGATCCTGGACTTTCAGAAATGGTGTGAGATCATCAATATTTGTTGATTAGGCTGCTAAGGAGCAATAGATGGCTGACACGTAGCCTTCATCCGTTGAAGCAGGAGGCTGCACTAATGACCATGCTGGATCCCTCGACTGCTGGTCCTGGGGTCCTGGTGCACTCACCCTGTTGGTGTGGTCTCCCCTCTGGAGCCTGACCCTCTGTTGATCACCTGTAGTGTCTGCAACGCAGGGAAACAGCTGGGCAGGGTTCGTTAGAGACAGCTGCTTGTAGGAGGGACAGGACTTCCTCTGCAGGGACAGCACTCATGGGCACTGCTCGGGGACTCTCAACTTTCAGAATTCTGAAGGCAACCCACAAATGTTGAAAATGTTAGTGTTTCCCCCAATTTAACAAAAGTGGAAATACCAACTGGATGTAATACAAAAGCTTACAACTTCATTTTGTCTTTTTTTTTGAGACGGAGTTTCGCTCTTGTTGCCCAAGCTGGAGTGCAATGGGACGATCTCAGCTCACGGCAACCTCCGCCTCCCGGGTTCAAGCGATTCTCCTGCCTCAGCCTCTCTAGGAGCTGGGAATACAGGCATGTGCCACCACACCCGGCTAATTTTGTAATTTTAGTAGAGACAGGGTTTCTCCATGTTGGTAAGACTGGTCTTGAACCCCCGACCTCAGGCGATCTGCCTGCCTCGGCCTCCCAAAGTACTGGGATTACAGGCGTGAGCCACTGTGCCTGGCCATTTTATCTTCTTCATTATTCTCTTCCAGATAAGGTTTCTGGCTGCATGAATACCATTGCCCCCCTTTCACCTCCAAACTCAATTACATAAACACTTTTGATTCATGTTTAGCCAGTGGTTATTAAGGTATCTAAGTCTTCTTGCCTCATCTTTTATAGAGAATCCCTTCTTGGGCAGAATGAGGCTGGCCTGAGTTCCCGTCTTCACAGAACTGACAATTTTGGCCTCTCCTTCCACCACTATCCTGGGTGTAGTGAGAATGAAGCTCTGACTTCTCAGCATTGGTGGCTGGCGTTTAAAAACCTTCACCTGGTTTCAGGACAGGCACGCCAGGGCTCCACACGAAGCTCTGCAGCCACACCCGAGGGCAGCCTGTTCTGTTGGCTGCACAGGGCCCTGCGTGTCTCTTGTCACGTGTAACAAATCTCTGAAACAGCAGCCGGCCGCACCCCAAACCCACAGGCCTGCTTGGCCACCACATTCAGCAGCTGTTACCTCTGCTCATCAATGGCCATTCAAACGGCTGCCTATTGATTGTGGGCCTAGAAAGGCACAGCTGAGCTCATTAAAAGACGTTTGTCATGGAGCCACAGGTTTCCATGTTGACCTTCTTGCCCTGGTTTTCATTCCTCCTTCTCTTCTCCCTACTCTGACATTCCTCCGACTCTCACTTTTGTTTGCAAACCTCCAGCAAAATACAGCATCATTCTTTTAAGTCGTCACAGTCACGGTGGCCTTTGTGCTCCGGCTCTCAGAACATGGGGTCAAGGACATGGAAGTCCCTTCAGGAGTGTGGGGAGGCTGGCTCCCTGCCTGTCCACCTGGGCAAGTCAAGGGCATGGAGGCCCCTTCAGGAGTGTCAGGAGGCTGGCTCTCCGCCTGTCCACCTGGGCCAATGTGATCCCCGAGCTGCAGCCTCAAATTCGCTTTGTGCATCTCAAGGCTGGTGAGGAGGCCTGCGTGGAGGTGCTGATGTCTGTGCAGGGACCATGGGACGCTGAGCGCAGGGCTGCTGTCTGGGGCCTTTAAATGAGAGAAGGGAGTGCTGGGGAAATAGGATGGGCCATCTTCCTGGAGAAGAAGAGCCGCAGACCATAAACCCTGTTAGAAGCCACGGACTCTGGGTGTTAGAGGCCACACAGCCTCAGCTGCAGTGGTGACAGTAAATCTCCTCTTTTAAAATCCTTTATCCTAAAAGTTTTCACGCACATCCAAATGTAAAGAGAAAAGTAGAGTGACCCCATCACCCAGGTTCAAAAATCAGCAAAATCCTGCTACCCTGCCTCCAGCTGTGTCCCCACATACTTTAAAGCAAATCCCAGACAACGTGTAATCTCTTCCATCTATTTCACGTCTCTAACAAATAGGTTCTCTTCTTTACATCACCACAATAGAGTTCTTTCACCTAATAATTAGCAATAATTCCCTAATGTCATGCAATACCCAGTCCATGTTCACTTTCCCTGGGGGCCTCTGAAGGTTTTTTGACCATGGACGTGGGACGTGTTTGTGTCGGACTCTGAACACGCCCAGCTGGCCTCTGGGTGGCACGTCTCTGAAAGTCCTTCAGTCTGTAGCCGTTTCCTTCCTCTGTGAAGTGCATTTTAATTGAAGACACTGGGTAATTTTTCCTGTAGAATTTTCTACATTCTGGACACCACTGAGTGGGTCCTCGTTGCATCCTCCTCTCTTAGCTGTGTTTCCTAGAAATTGGTGGTTAGATCTACGCGCTCTCTTTTTGGCAAGAATCCTCCCAGAGGGGTGCTCTATGCTCTGTGCATCAGATCAGAAGGCAAATGAGGTTAGGCTGAGCACCCACAACTTCCGGTTTCTCAGGGCAGCAAGCTCAGGAAAATCCACCAGAGCCGGGTTCTGAGGAAGGGACGGTGTTGATGGAGCCACCACAGCAAAGACACTTTCTGACACAGAAGCCCGTTGCACACCGTCCTCCCGTGGCCGACAAACATGTCAGAGCCCCTCCTTCTCCCCATCCGAGACGAGGCTTCGCGTCTACCCTCCTGGCCTGCTGGCTTCCCCTCGTGGTGGAGGTGGGCTGAAGTCTTCTCTGTCCCCTCCACGAAGTTGGCCTTGCTCATTCAGCTGCTCCCCTCCCTTCCCTCCTCCATCACCCCCTTGCTTTTCGTCCTCTCCCCCAGGCCACCAGGAGGTACCCCTGTCAGCTCCCAGGCAGAGCTTCTCAGTCATCACTGTCTTTCATCTTCCTTCTTGCTTTCTAAAGTCTCCATGACACACGCTGTTTACCTGACGCTTTTCTTGGGCCTTAATGTTGGCATTTCCCCCAAATCCCATCCTTGACCGCCTTGTCATCTACCTACACGTTCGTCCTGGTTATCACATTTATTCCCAGGACTCTAACTGAGAACTCAATGCTAATGGCTCCCAAGTCTATATAATTTCCCCAGCTCTCTGTCTTGAGATCCAGAGATATCTAAGAGTGCTGGATTTCTCTGCTTAGACAACACACGATAACTCAAACTTAAAACGTCCAATTCTGAGCTCATCTTCCTCTCCTTCAAGCCTGTTCCTTCCCCTGCCCCACACCCCGTGAAGGAGGATCTACTGGTGTTTCAGACACAGCGAGCCTTGCAACCACTGGAGAATGTGTCCGTTATGGAACTGACCAATAGTGGAAGCCCAGCCAGGGGCTCCTTTCTCTAGGGTGTGTGCCTGTGGGAATGCAAGGAGGGTCACTAGTGCCTGTGAGACCCTGGCAACTGGGGAGGAGGCCTGAGAGCTGCCAGGCTGTGTGTGGGAGCTCCAGCTCCACCCATGCCCAGAGCACAGGGCAGAACACAGATGTCGGAGGGAATAAGCCCACAGTGGACCCAAGTCCTCTCCAAAGTGCAAGAGAGAAAATACTGTGCGCCGAGACAGGGGGTGTGCACACACCTCTCCAGCGGCTTCGGGACTGAGTTTGCTGTGTGCAGACGTGAGTAACTCCAGCCCAGGCTGTTTTGCCTTCTCCCCAGAAGCCTGGAATAACGATACCACCAGAGGTTTGTTTTGCCAGTAGTTCTTCTCCGTTTTTACGGTGAAGGACGGGGACCCTGTGCGCATGGAGACTTATCTCTGGGGAGGGTGAGGAAGGAACTCAGTCTTTCTGAATTTTATGACTTAGGTTTCTAAAAACCTTTGCAATAGAAAAATGTGTAGTTATAAAGAATAACATCTTATAGAAAAAGTAACATTAGGTGACTAAGGTGAAACGTGGACTGACAAATTCATTAGGGGCTTTTT
This sequence comes from Mandrillus leucophaeus, assembly GCF_000951045.1. Taxonomy (NCBI): domain Eukaryota; kingdom Metazoa; phylum Chordata; class Mammalia; order Primates; family Cercopithecidae; genus Mandrillus; species Mandrillus leucophaeus. The sequence continues at coordinate 3,271,804 of NW_012102576.1, read as the reverse complement.
AACTATTCAGTAAAATAAAGCAGTGAGGACTCTGTATCAGTTACCTGTTGATACTGTAATAAGCTACCACACATGTAGTGGCTTAAAACAACACAAACCTATTGTCTTACGGTTCTGGAGAGCACAAGGCGAGCCTTGGTTCACTGGCCAAGTCAAGGTGCTGGCGGGCTGATTCCTGCTGGAGGCCCCACGGCAGCGTGCCTTTCCTTGTTTTCCAGCTTCCAGGGGCCGCCGGGATGCTCC
>NW_012102576.1:3270143-3270878 GCF_000951045.1 Mandrillus leucophaeus | reverse complement strand
GGCCCAGCCCTCCCCTTCCGGGCACCCACCTCACCTTGCAGTAGTGAGGCCGGGACAGCCTTGTCCATCTCCCCTGCACTGCTCAGCAGAGCCTCTGGCTCCTCCCGGTTGCGCTGGCTCCTTCTCTGCTGGCCTCAGCTCCCACTTTTCCTCCTGTTTTTCCTCAAAAGTCACAGAGCTTTAGGACCTCCACAAGCTCTTGCAGGTGGGAAGGAGAGGGGCTGGAGTAAATCTGTTCCCACGTTCCCAAGGCTGAACGTGCAGCAAGGAGGTCACATTCCCTGTGACCCCTGAGTATCTCTGCCATTAGAGCAGGGCCACTGCCATGGGCCTCTGTGTCTGAGCCGCATCCCTGAGCCAGAGCCTAGAGGGACCTTCCGGAAACAGGAAACACTCCTTCCATGTCAGGTGGGTAAGAAGCACTGCAGTTACAGCGCCCGCCTCACCTCACTGTGCGGCAGCTGAAACTCAGTGCGAGGCCTGAGTTCTCTGTCTGTGAATACCCTCCAGGTGCTCCTCAGTGTGCAGAGCCCTGCCTGTCACGAGATACTTGCAGGAATAAGGCAGGCGAGGCCTGTGCGGGTCCTGTGAGCCTCGGCCATGCCTGGTTCAGGTAGCTGGAGACAGGGCTTCCCACATCGTCTCCACTTTGCTCCTCTCCTCTGAATAAAGGCAGCATGAAATGGGATCCCTCAGGAGCCCCTGATATGGTTTGGCTGTGTGTCCACACCCAAA
>NW_012102576.1:3264300-3265068 GCF_000951045.1 Mandrillus leucophaeus | reverse complement strand
TGGCTTAAAACAACACAAACCTATTGTCTTACGGTTCTGGAGAGCACAAGGCGAGCCTTGGTTCACTGGCCAAGTCAAGGTGCTGGCGGGCTGATTCCTGCTGGAGGCCCCACGGCAGCGTGCCTTTCCTTGTTTTCCAGCTTCCAGGGGCCGCCGGGATGCTCCGGCCTGGCCCGTTTGTCTTCAAAGCCCATGACTCCAGCCTCTTCTGCTTCTGCTACCATGGGGCCTTCTCTCTGACCCCTCCCTCTTACAGGGACCCTGGTGATTACCCAGAGTAAACTGGGCCCAGGGTAATCCGGGATAATTTCCTGTCTCAAGGTTCTTAACTTAATCTCATTTGCAAAGTCCCTTTTGCCTCACAGGTCACAGAATCCTAGGTTCTGGGGATTAGGACGTGGCCATATCCCAGGGGAGGTTATGACTCGCCTACCACAAACATCATATCAAATTGGCATCTATGACTTCATAGATCTTAAATAACAACGGGTCCTTCCTGAGGCTGATTTCCACTCACTCTCACCTCTTGTTAGAAACATTTTTGTGTTTCCTTTGCAGCAGCTTTTCCCCCTTGTAGCTGTCCTGCATCTGGCATCAGGTTTCCTTGTTTGCAGGCCTGCCCTGCTCCGGGTTCTGATCCAGAAAGAGCTTTGGGAGCTCCTTTTGGGGGCTCAGTGCCCTGTATCTGAGGAGGTAGCTTCTGGGGCCCTTGCCACTACCCGAAGTCTGTAGGCCCTGCTCCCCGGCTGCCTCCCGTCGGCTCTCCTG
>NW_012102576.1:3253468-3263405 GCF_000951045.1 Mandrillus leucophaeus | reverse complement strand
GGCGGTTTCCTCCAGGCTGTTCTCGTGATGGTGTGGGAGTTCTCACGAGATCTGATGGTTTAAAGAGGGCAGTTTCCCCTGCTCTCTCTCTGCTGCTGCTTTGTGAAGAAGGTGCTTGTTTCCCTTTAGCCTTCCACATGAGTTTCCTGAGGCCTCCCCAGTCATGAACAACTAAGTCAATTAAACCTCTTTCTCAATTACCCAGTCTCAGGTAGTACCTTTATAGCAGTGTGAGAATGGACTAATACTTTTCTGGATGACTTGGGGAATAACTCTAGAGTTTAGATTTGAAGACCTACCCTATGACAGTAAACACTCAAACTGTGAACTTGGTTTTCCTTAGACCAGTGCTCCAAATGTCATCTCTATGGGACACCCAAAATAGCACAGTGAGACATAGTACTGTATATTAAGATACAATTACATAGTTAATGATACTTGGTATAGTTTACAATACAAATTAGAGTTTAAGCACCTTTGTAAAGGAATAATTCTGAGGATGGTTTGTAGCTTTCACCAGTGTTTCAGGAGGATGTGTGACGTTAAATGTTTAAGAGTCTTGCTTTTGGCGCCTATCTCTTACATTTGAGTCTTCCCTAGGCTGGTGGTTACTACACTTCACTGTGTATTCAGATCACACACGTTTGTCAAATGCAGATTCCTGGGCTCTGCCAGGCCACAGATCTGGAATTAAGCCGGGCTTCTGATTTTAAGCAGGTGACAATAATGCCGATGTCTTTGGCTTGGCATACAGTTGACCCTTTTCCTGGGATGTGCCTGCGGGAATAGCAGTAACTGTGCTCATCACACCTCCCCGCGTGGCTCTGTGTCTCTGTGATGTCTGCAGAAGATGACAGCAGTTTCTGAGCGTTGAGAATCAATGGCATCCTGTTCAAAGAGCACGTGGATTCCAGGAAGATGTGAGCATTTAGACAACCCAGCCTGGAGCCCCAAGTCATGACGGACCAGTTGCGAAACAAAACACATGAGGAACCCCTGTGCTTCTTGCCCGCCATCTGTGGGCAGCAAGTCCCCAAGCAGGGAGCATGCGTCCACTTCCGGTGACTGTGCCGTGCCCACGACCGGGGACAAAAGACTCCCTGTGTGGGACACAGAGCTGGTGCTGGCCCTGAGGTAGGGATGGTCAGCAAGGAGCAGAGTGAGCCAGGGAGGGAGAGTGGGAGAGATCCTGAAGGAGTTAATTCTTCTCGCAGTCATGTGCCCCATTCTACAGGCAGCATTGGTTGGAAGTGCCAGGAAAGATTAGTGTCTGCCTTCACTGGAGTCACCCACTTCTTTTAGCTGAGAGGACGCTGGGTTTTGACGCGCTGCGTTGTATAATCAGTAATGGATTGTTAATGTTCTGTAGGCTGTTTGTTTATCCTTGGATAAACATTAACCGAGTGTAGTCACATACATTAATACATGATGGTACCGTCACACACATGTTCTCATGGGTATGGACACCTCACTCCATCTGTCTCATGTCTACGTTTTAAATATTTAACAAGAAGAACGCAATGTTATGGGAAAGCAGCTCCAGATCTCGACACTTTGGCCTGAGGAAATCGTTTTGCCTCCTTATGTTTAGCTTCCTGCTTTTATTTTTAGCAACAATAAACACACACAAAGATACTCAGCTCTGAAAACCCGTTCTGCTCTGCTCTGTCTGTGTGACCCCCATCCTGGGTGTACCAGGGGTTTTGTGTCTCTGCAATCTGCTTTCCCAGCAATGGGGGGAAATCCAGTCATTCATTTGCATTTTTTCTATGCTGTCATCAAACCAGGGGCCATGCTGGCCTTGGCCAGTCTCTAAGGACGAATGCTGTGGATGCTCCAGAGGGCTGGGAGCAGCCCCAGGTCTTAGCTCTTGGCTGCACCCTCTTAGCACCACTAGCTTCATTCCTGTAGTGCACAGACTTGAGAGATGGCCCCATGCCCTTGTTCCAAACAACATAGCTGCAAACGGAATTAATGGGCGTCTTTACCCTGCACCTGCACACTTGGTGTGCCCTCAGTCTCTGTGATGTCTGCATATGAGTGTGTGGGGTGGGTATGTGTTTGGGGGGAAGGTCGGAGTGCCAGACAAACTCTTTCTCAGGTTGGCCCTGAGTGAACCGTTGGCACACAGAGAATGCTCCCTTGGCACGTTCATACCCTCACAGCCGTGCACGCGGTCTTGGATGAGCACCTCCCTGTGTGTGCCTGGGCTGCCTTGAGGTGAGCAGTGGGCCAGTGAGGGTCCTTTGTAGCGACACACTGCAAACAAGCTGAGCTGGGGGCTGGGGCTGAGGGTCCCTTCTCTCCATCCCTCCCACCCTTTCTGGAACCTCCTTCATGGTCAGGTGCAAACATGCCTTTGCCTAGAGCTGCTCTCGCACTGCTCTGGCTTCTAGCTGAGTTCTCCTCCCTCTCACCCCCACCCCACAGCCTCCCACTCAGGCAGGGACAATGCCTCTCTGCGGGTCAGGCAGCGGCACAGGTTGCTGGCCGGGGCAGCCGTCACTCACCTCGAGGCCCAAGGACACATTCTTGGGGCTGAGAGCCCAAGGTCGCTGTGGTACTTGGGTCTTCAGTTAGTGGCCCAGCAAGCCATGGCCCCACTTACCTGGCCTTCCTTCCTATCTTCCGAATTGGCTTCAGGACAACACTGTGTTTACATTGGGATAGGCTCCCTTGGCACCAGTAACACACATGCACACACACTCACACCCACACACGCTCACACTCACCACACACAAACACATATGCACACACGCTCACACTCACCACATAAAAACACACATGCACTCACACACGCACACACTCAGCACACACACACACACCACACATATAAACACAGATGCACATATACTCTCTTACACACACACCACACACAAACACATATGCACACACTTGCACACATACATCACACATATAAACACACATGCACACGGACTCACAAGCACACCCATCACACACACATATGGACCCACATGCACACATACACTCACACCTACGCACAGGCACACACACAGTCATATACATGCACACACTCACACATGTATGTGCACACACTCAAGCATTGACACACACAAGGCACATGCACACACACATTTTCATGCACACTCGCTCACACTTGCACTCCTGCACACCTGCACAAACACATGCACAGGCAGCCGAGGCTGGGCTGTGTCCAGTGCACATTGCATCCTGGTGATCACAGCTTCTCAGCTTCTCGAGGAACCCACAGTGTCCATGCCTCACCAGCATCCCCCATCCCCCCGCCCCCTCCCTGGTGCTTCTGTCCTCTGCAGCTGGGAGAGACAGGTCCATGGAGAGAACCTGTAGGGGACGTGCCTGAGGCTGCTCACCACAGCCAGACTGAGCTTCTGTCAGTGGCTGGGATTGGGGGCTGGTACAGAGGAGCCAAACAGGAATTGGACCCCAGCAACCCAGGCCCATGGCCATGGGCAGGTCATCCCTTTGCAGGTCACATTGGCCTCACCTGCAGATGGGTGATGAATCAAACACAGGGCATGGGAAGTACCAGTTGAGGAGGGATGTCAGTGTTGGGCACACTGCGGGGACAGTGGTCAATGACAAGCCTCTGATGAGTTCTGTGGCAGGACTCAGATGCCTGTTGGGTCTGAGCACAGATGCGTCTGTGCTCACCTGGTTTGCCACCGGGTGATAGCACGTGCACGGGCCAGTGCTTCTCAACGTCTTGATCTTGCGGGGTGGAGTCACAGCTGGGCGGGTGCCTTGGGAGCCCCACCTCACACTCCTGCACCTGTGCCTTCAAGCAGGGTTTGCTGGAGCTGTGTCAGCAGGGCAGAGCCCCTGGACGTACAGTTCGGATTGGCTGTCTGCCAAAAGGTGCACCTGCTGGCAGCAGAGCTAGAAGCAGCAGTTCTTTTGAGCAGCAGGCATTTATTAAGTGCCTGCTGTGTGCAGGTGGACAAAAAAGCATTTGCTAATGAGAGAGTTACTCATCCAAACAAATATGCTTCTCAACTGCACACTTGTATTCGTCCAGGTTCTCCAGAGAAACAGTCCGATGGGATAGACAGACAGATAGATAGATAGATAATAGGTAAATAGACAGATAGATAGATAATAGGTAAATAGACAGGGTCAGTGGGTGAATAAATGGATGGATGGATGGATGGATGGATAGACAGGCAGATAATGAGAGAGAAATAGACGGAGAGAAAGAGATTATTATAAAGAATTGGCTCCTGAGATTGTGGAGGCTGAAAAGTCCCAAGACCCGTAGTTAGCTCAAGATCCCAGGAAAGCCAATTCAGTTCAAATCCGAAGGCCAAAAAGACCAAGGTCCCCGCTCCAGTCGTCAGGCAGAAGTGCCCTCTTCCCTGGGGCACGGTTGGCCTCTTTGGTCTCTTCAGGCCTTCAGCTGAGCGGCTGAGGCCCACTCACATTGGGGAGGGTGGTCTGTTTTACTGAGTCTACCGATTCAAACGTCCATCTCATCCGAATGCACCCTTGCAGACTGAATCTCTCAATACCTCAACACAGTGTGGCCCAGTCAGGTTGACACACAAAATTCACCCTCACCTGCTCTGCCTCAGAACCACACCATGGGGGCAGAGTTGACTCCGACTCCCTCAGCTCTCTCCTCTGCCCCCGGCTGCTGGCAGCTGCTGCCATCAAGGTTGTCCTGTGGGAGCTCAGGCCGTGTGCTTTCCCCAGACAGCTGAGTTTCAGGAAAACCCACATGGGGCCCTTCTTTTCTGTTGTCAAGGAGAGAAACCCGGTGTCATCCATGGGAAGAGGCAGCCATTGGCAGAATCCTGGGAGGGTCTGGCAGCTTCCCTGAATGCCACGGAGGCTAGGATTTGTCCCATAGCCCTGGCTCTCAGCCACCCTACCTTGCATGTCCACAGGGTCAGTCTCCGCGTGCACCTGGTGTTGGACGGAGGGGACAAAGCAGGAGCCCTCACGGGCCATGCCAGAGCACACAATGCGAGCACAGTTTGCCTCTGAGGCCCCATGGTCAGGGCCTGTCTGAGCTACCCCAGGACCGGGCAAGATTTGACTCCAGGAGCACAGGGAAGTGCCTGGGAAGACTTGGTTAAACTAAAAACAAGCCACAGGTTGTTTCAATTCAAAACTGAATTTTTCAAAACATTTTAACATTTCTGAAATCAGAAAATTGACATGGCAAAATTAACGTCCTGATATATAAAATGTGGAGGCCGGGTCGGATGAGGGGCAGCAGGTGCCAGCTGAGGCCCGGCTGTGCCACCAAGGCAGGAGGGGCCCCTGTGCAGCTGCAGGCAGCCTTGTGATGGGTGGGAGGGAGGCAGTGGATGCTTGCTGAGGGGCAGCAGGGATGTCTCCCTCCTTGTCCAGGCCTCATGGCCACACAGGGCTGGGTGCTCGCCACTCTGGCTATCATCCTCACCCAGGCAGACCCTGGAGCCTGGCCACACTGAATCTTGACATTAATTTCCTTAGATTAATGCTTCTGATAGAAGTTTTGTGATCTTCTAGGATGGATGGAGGGATTTGCTGGTCATATGCTAGTTAGTTACCAGTAAATGGTATATTTGATGTGCCAGGCACCCTGCCCAGTGAACGCATGGTGTATCCTTTGTGCTAAGTACTGGACGCACAAACAAAGGCACCTTTTTTGTCTTCTGCATTGTGATAGGTAAATGGATGATGCTTCTTTTAGCTAGGTGCTGTGCTGTACATGAAGGTCCCTTCCATGTGGTAGGTGCTCTGCTGGGTAACTAAAGGCACCTTCCTGTGCTAGGTGCAGTGCTGGGTACATGAAGCTACCTTCCTGTGCTAGGTGGTTTGCTGAGAAAATGTAGGTACCTTTTGTGTGACAGGTGTTGTGCTTAGTAAATGAAAGTGTCTAACATATGTTAGGTCCTGTGCTGGGTAAATGGAGGCAGTTTCCAGTAGCTCAGACCTGTGCTGGGTAAACGGTGGTAGCTTGCGTGTGCCAGGTCCTGGGCTAGGTAAATGAAGGCAGCCTCCAACAGCTAGGTCCTGTGCTAGGTAAAGAGCTTCCCTGTTCAGGTCTTGTGCTGGGTAAATGAAGGTAGCTTCCAGTGGTAGGTGCTGCACTGGGTAAGTGCAGGTGCCTTCCACATGCTCGGTCCTGCACTGGGCAGTTGAAAGTGTCTCCCAGGTGCGAGGTGCTTTGCTCAGTAAACAAAGGCCCCTTCCACGTGCTGGGGAAATGACATCACCTTCCACGTGCTAGGTCCTGTGCCGGGGAAGTGAATGGTGCCTTTCCTGTTTTCAGCCCTGTGCCAATTGTATTCAAATATTCTGTCTTCATCTTTTTAGCAACCATGGAAGAATACAAGTATTTCCATTTTATATGCAAGGACGATGAGACTCAGGTGGTGAGGCTGGTACAGATTCCTCTTCTATCAGGCCTGTGAGGTTTTGTGTGGGACCCTCATGCTTTATACACAGGTTTTGCTGTCCCGTGGTTGTCTGTCAGGTTCTGGGAATTCTGAGCTGGAATGAGGCACTCCAGCAGCATCTTCCCAAGAACACAGAGCCCACCAAGCCTGCACAGCCCACACAGCACACAGAGCCCACCAAGCCTGCACAGCCCACACAGCACGGCCCCTCATTGCAGATCTGCTGCCCTCGCGGGTTTAGGCCTGGTGCTCCCCTCTCACAGGGCTGTGCCTCAGACCCCACATCCAAGCTGCAACCTGGAATGCACCTGCCACATGGTGTGAGAGGCGTTTTCTGGGAGATGCCCAGGGTGGTACCTTCACTGGAAAATAGTGGCTACTGGGTCATGCTGAGGGGCCTTTAGGACATGGAGCTGCAGCAGCGGAGGGCTGGGCTTTGGTCCCATGTGACCCTCCCCCATGCTTCATCCTGAAGTCCTTTAATCTCGGTCTGATGTTTAAAGTCGGGACAGCCCCTTCTACATGACCTTGGCGAGTTCTGACAATCAGGTGAGCTGGTGTGTGTGGGAACAGCGCAGAGCTCTGTGAAATGTCAGGCATCTTCCTGGCCACAGGGCATCATGGTCAGCGTGTTGTAGGGTCAGTTGACCACTTGGACACCTGGTTATGACCATTTCAGACTCTTTTGGAAACAATCTGCTTTTATTCCCATTGGCAAACAAACTTGCTCAGCGGTTTGATGCGACAAGCTACAGGCAGCGCCAGAGTGCGTTGTGCCAGCATGAGAGGGAGTGAGCAGGGGGCAGGTTTTCTCTGGAATCGTGCATTGTAGGAATAAATCACGTGTGTGTTTGCACCTTCTCACGCCTATGTGAAGATGAAACTTTAGTGCTTGAGGTTAAAAAGAATCCTGATGAAGGAGTCTGGCTCTTTCCTCCCTGGTCTAGAAAACAGTTTCCCGTGAAGGACCAGGGACTGCAGATTTTCGGTTTCAGGGCCCCACGGCCTCCACCCCCGCCACGCAGCTCTGTGGCTGTAGCCTGAAAGCAGCTGCGGCTGTGGTGCACAAGGGGCGGCTCTGGGCAGGAAACCACTTGCGAGCTGCCCCGCGGCTGGGTGCGTCCCACAGAAGGAGCAGTGGGTTCTGTCCCGCTGTGCTGCCTGCCAGGGATTTCCACCATGAGGGTGAATCACGAGGGCTTCTCGTGGCCTGGTCTTACCTGCCTCTCTTGCATGCAGGCTTTTTTTCTTTTTTAAACAAGGAAAGAATAACTTTATTGTAAGTATTTATTTATTTATTTATTTATATATTTTTATTTATTTATTTTTGAGATGGAGCCTAGCTGTGTCGCCAGACTGGAGTGCAGTGATGGGATCTCGGCTCACTGCAGCCTCCGCCTCCTGGGTTCAAGCGACTCTCCTGCCTCGGCCTCCGGAGCAGCTGGGACTACAGGCGCCTGCCACCGTGCCCAGCTAATTTTTGTATTTTTAGTAGAGATGGGGTTTCACCATGTTGGCCAGGATGGTCTCGATCTCTTGACCTTGTGATCCCCCCTCTCGGCCTCCCAAAGTGTTGGGATTACAGGCGTGAGTCATGTGCCCGGCCTATAAGCATTTATTATAAGCATTTATCTCCAACACCAAGGTTGCCATATTCAGTGATATAAACATTGGTTCTGGATGGTGGAAAATGTTATGGCTGTGGGATAAATTTATTGTTAAATTTATTCAGACCAGAGGGAAGGTGAAGCCTGTGTCTCCTTGCTCTCACCCACGGGAAATGGAGGGGTGGCTGCCAGGGAGGCTCCATGGGCACCTCCCTGGGGCCCTGGAGAGGTACGGCTGGTGGGAGGCAGTCATTTCCAGGCTGTGGTGTGAACCGAGATATTAGCACAGGCACCGTGTGAGGCTCAACTGTCTACCCAGGCAGTGGAAAAGGAGTTTTCAACAGAGACGCAGCAGACCTGGAGCTTTAAAAGATTTCAAGTCTCGGCTGGGCTCGGTGACTTGTGCCTGTAATCCCAGCACTTTGGGAGACCAAGGTGGGTGGATCACAAGGTCAGGAGTTTGAGACCAGCCTGGCCAATATGGTGAAACCCTGTCTCTACTAAAAATACAAAAATTAGCCAGGCTTGGTGGTGGGCACCTGTAGTCCCAGCTACTCAGGAGGCTGAGGCAGGAGAATGGCGTGAACCCAGAAGGCAGAGTTTGCAGTGAGCAGAGAATGCACCATTGCACTCCAGACCGGGTGACAGAGTGAGACTCCATCTCAAAAAAAAAAAAAAAAGATTGCAAGTCTCTATGATCCAAAACAGTGCTTTCCCAGCTACGTTTGCCACATTCATCCTTTCTGCAGTGTTCATGGGACCGCCTCTGTAATGGCCACAGATCTGCTTCTGGAGGTTCTACCTTATTGCATTGGTTTTTGTTTGTTTGATGGTTGATTTCTGTAACAACACCACTCTTTTTATTTTTATGACTCTGTAATATGTATTTCATATTTGATAATGCAAACCTTCGTATTTTTCCAAATTGTTTTATCTATACTTTTACAAACATTTAAAAAGAATTCTTTTTTTTTTTTTTTTTTAAGAGACAGGTTCTCACTCTGTCACCAAGGCTGGCGTGCAGAGGTGTGATCAGAGCTCAAGGCAGCCTCAACCTCCTGGGCTCAAGTAATGCTTCTGCCTCAGCCTCCCAAGTAGCTGAGACTATAGGCACACACCACCACACCCAGCTAATTTTTTTATTTTTATTTTTTGTAGAGACAGGGTCTCCCTACATTACCCAGGCTGGTCTCAAACTCCTGGCCTTAAGTGATTCTCCTGCCTCAGCCTCCCCAAATGCTGGGATTATAGGCATGAGCCACTGTGCCTGGCCTTAAAATTAAATTAAATTTAAAACTTATTGCATGTAAAATTGCCATACTAACAATGTTATTTTGTTCTACATAAGATCCCAGTGTTTCATCATTTATTCAGGTTTTTCATCACTTTATTTATGTATTTGATGTGCTATAAATGTACTTGGTTTCAGGCTAAATGGGATAATTTAATGCATTCACATATTTTGTAAAGATCAAATCAGTGCACTTGGGATATCCACCACCTTAAACATTTGTCTTTTCTTTATTGCTAGAACCATTAAAATTCTTCTCTTCAAGCTATTTTGAAATATACAATAGATTATTGTAATCTATAGTAAACCTACCAAAAACTAGGTGTTATTTCTTCTTTCAAACTGTACATTTGTATCCACTAATCGACTTCTCTTCATTCCTACACCCCTTGCCCTTCCTGGTCTCCAGTAACCACTACTTTCTATCTTCATGAGATCTACTTTTTTAGCTACTGTCTTTCTGTGCCTGGCTTGTTTCACTTAACATAATGGCCTCCAGTTCCATCCATGTTGCTGGAAACAACAGAATCTCATTCCTTTCTCTGGCTGAACCACATTCCATTGTGTATATGTGCCACCTTTTCTTCTTCCATTCTTCTGACCGTATTCCATTGTGTATATGTGCCACCTTTTCTTCTTCCATTCTTCTG
>NW_012102576.1:3251920-3253418 GCF_000951045.1 Mandrillus leucophaeus | reverse complement strand
TTTTCTTCTTCCATTCTTCTGTCAGTGGGCACTTAGGTTGATTCTCTGTTTTGGCTACTGTGGATAGTGCTGCAATAAACATGGGAGTGCAGAGATCTCCTCAATATCCTGATGTCCTTTCTTTTGGGTGTACACTCAGTAGTGGAGTAGATGGATTGTATGGTAGTTCTATTTCTAGTTTTTTGGGGAACCTCCATGCTGTTCTCCATGGGGGCCTGTACTAACTTACATGCCCACCAACAGTGTCTGAGGTTCCCTTTTTTCTCTCCAGTATTTGTTACTGTCTGTTTTTAATAAAATCAATTTTAACTGGGGTGAGATGGTACCTCATTCCAGTTTCGATTTGCATTCTCATGATGATTAGTGATGTTAAGCATGATTTCATATACCTGCTGGCCATTTGTCTGTCTTGTCAAATGTTAAGAAATAGACATTTCTTGAGAAATCAAATTATTGGATTTTTTTCCTATAGAGTTGTTTGAGTTCCTTATATACTGGGGTTGTTAATCCCTTGCCAAGTGATCAGTTTCCAAATATTTTCTCCCACTCTGTGGTCAACCTTTGTCTTCACTTTGTTGATTGTTTCCTTTGCTGTGCAGAGGTTTGATGTGATCCCATTTGTCGTGTTTTTTTAAATTTATTTTTTATTTTTTTTTTGAGATGGAGTTTCGTTCTGTTGCCTGGGCTGGAGTGCAATGGTATGATCTCGGCTCACTCCAACCTCCGCCTCCGGGGCTCAAGCGATTCTCCTGCCTCAGTCTCCCAAGTAGCTGGAATTACAGGCGCCTGGCACCATGCCCGGCTAATTTTTGTATTTCTAGTAGAGACAGGGTTTCGCCATGTTGGCCAGGCCGGTCTCGAACTCCTAACCTCAGGTGATCCACCCACCTTGGCCTCCCAACATTTGTCAATTTTTGCTTTGGTTCTTTGTGCTTTTGAAATCTTACCCCAAAAATCTTTGCCCAGACCAATGTTTTATAGCATGTCCCCCATGTTTTCTTGTAGTCATTTCATAGTTTCAGGTCTTAGATTTAAGTCTTCAATTTTGATTTGAGTTGTGTGTGTGTTGAGAGACAGGGGCCTAGTTTCTTCTGCATATAATTATTCAGTTTTTCCAGCATCACTTACTGAAGAGACAATCCTTCCCCCATTGTGTGTTCTTGGTGCCCTTGTTGAAAATCAGTTGGCTGTAAAGGCACAAATTTATATCTGGGTTCTCTATTCTGTTCTATTGGTCAATATGTCTGCTTTTATGCTGGTACCATGCTGACTCATTTACAATAGCTTTGTAGTAAATTTTGAAGTCAGGCAGATGCCTCCAGCATTGTTCTTTGTGCTCAGGATTGCTTTGGCGATTCAGAAGCTTTTGTGGTTCCATATAGATTTTAGGGTTTTTCACTTCTGTGAAGAATGTCATTGGCATTCTGATAGGAATTGCATCGACCCTGTAAATTGCCTTGGGCAGTGTTGTCATCTTAACAATATTAATTCTTCCATA
>NW_012102576.1:3232289-3251503 GCF_000951045.1 Mandrillus leucophaeus | reverse complement strand
AATTTGACTGTTTTCCTTTCCAAATTGGATTCCGTTTCTTTTTCCTGTCTGATGTGCTCTGGCCAGAATTTCCAGTACTATGTTGAATAAGAGTAGTAAAAATGGGAATCCTTGCATTGTTCCAGATCTTAGGAAAAAGGCTTTCAACTTTTCCCTGTTCATCATGATGTGAGCTGTGGGTTTTCATTTATGGACTTTATGATTTTGAGGTATGTTCCTTCTATATCCAGTTTGATTAGGGTTTTCGTCATAGAGGGATGTTGAATTTTATCAGATCTTTTTTGATATTTATTGAAATGATTATATGGTTTTGGTCTTGGTTCTGCTAATGTGATGTATCATGTTTATTGACTTGCATATGTTGAACAATTATTGCATCCCTAGGATGAATCACAATTGTTTATGGTGAATGATCTTTTTAATGTGTTGTTAAATTCAGTTAGCTAGTGTTTTGTTGGGAACTTTTGAATTTATATTCATCAGTGATATTTGCCTATAATTTGGTTTTATTGTTTCCTTGTCTGGTTTTAGCATCAGGGTAATGCCATCCTTGCAGAATGCATTTGGAAGTATTCCCTTCTCTTCAGTCTTATTGAAGAGTTTGGGTGAAATTGACATTAGTCCTTTTCAAAAAAAATTTGTGGGCACATAGTAGATGTATATATTTATGGGGTACATGAGATGTTTTGATATAGGCATGCATTGCATAATAATCACATCAGGGAGAATGGGGTATCCACCACTGAAGCATTTATCCTTTACATTACAAACAATCCAATTAAATTCTTTCAGTTATTTTTAAATGTACAATTAAATTATTATTCACTATAGTCATCCTGTTGTGGTATCAAACAGTAGGTCTTACTCATTCTTTCTAGCTATTTTTTTGTACCCATTAACCATCCCCATCTAGCTCCCACCCCCACACACCTCCCCACTACCCTTCTCAGTCACTGGTAACCATCTTTCTACTCTCTATCTCCATGAGTTCAATTGTTATGACTTTTAGATCCGGGAAATAAATGAGACCATGAGACATTTGTCTTTCTGTGCCTGGTTTATTTCACATAAGATAATGATTTCCAGTTTTGATCATGTTGCAAATGATAGGCTCTCATTCTTTTTTTTATGGCTGAAGAGTATTCCTTTGTGTATATGTACTATATTTTCTTTATCCATTCATCTGTTGATGGACACTTAGGTGACTTCCAGATCTTGGCTATTGTGAACAGTGCTTCAGCAAATATGAGAGTGCAGATATCTCTTCAATGTACTGATTTCCTTTCTTTTAGGTACACACACAACAGTGGGATTGCTGGGTCATGTTACAGCTCTATTTTCAGTGTTTTTGAGGAAGCTACAAACTGTTCTCCATAGTGGTTATACTAATTTACATTCCCACCAACAGTATACGATGGTTCCCTTTTCTCCACATCCTTGCTAGCATTTGCTATTGTGTGTCTTTTGGACATAGCTATTTTAACTGGAGTGAGACAGTATCTCATTGCAATTTTGATTTGCATTTCTCTGATAATCGATGATGTTGAACATCTTTTTGTGTGCCTGTTTGGTATTTGTAGTCTTTTTTTCTGAGATGGAGTCTTGCTCTGTTGCCCAGGCTGGAGTGCAGTGGCAAGATCTCGGCCCAGTGCAAGCTCCACCTCCTGGGTTCACACCGTTCTCCTACCTCAGCCTCCCGAGTAGCTGGGACTACAGGTGCCCGCCACGATGCCTGGCTAATTTTCTGTATTTTTAGTAGAGATGGGGTTTCACCATGTTAGCCAGGATGGTCTTGATCTCCTGACCTCGTGATCTTCCCGCCTCAGCCTCCCAAAGTGCTGGGATTACAGGTGTGAGCCACCACACCCACCCTGTCATTTGTATGTTTTCTTTTGAGAAACATCTATTCAAATCTTTGCCCATTTTTTGATTGGATTGTTCGATTTTTTTCCCTGTAGAGTTGTTTGAACTCCTTATATATGCTGGTTATTAATCACTTGTCAGATGGGTAATTTTCAAACATTTCCTCTCATTCTGTAGGTGTCACTTCATTTTGTTGATTGTTTCCTTTGCTGTGCAGAAGCTTTTTAGCTTGATGTGATGCCATTTGTCTATTTTTGCTTTGGCTGTCTGTGCTTTTGAGATCTTACCCAAAAAATCTTTGCCCAGACCAATGTCCTATACCATTTTCCCAATGTTTTCTTCTAGTAGTTTCCTAGTTTCAGGTCTTAGATTTAAACCTTTAATCCATTTTGATTTGATTTTTGTATATGGCAAGAGATAGGGGTCTAGTTTCACTTTTTAACATGGATATCCTGTTTTCCCAGCACTATTTATTGAAGAGACTGTTTTTTCCCCAATGTATGTTCTTGCCACCCTTGTTGAAAATTAGTTCACTCTAGGGGTTGGATTTGTTTTTGGATTCTCTATTCTGCTCCATTGGTCTATGTGTCTGTTTTTATGCCAGTACCACACTGCTTTGATAACCATAGCTCTGTAGTATAATTTGAAGTCAGGTATTATGATTCCTGCAGTTGTGTTCTTTTGCTTAGGATAGGTTTGGCTCTTCTGGGTCTTTTGTCATTCTATATAAATTTTAGGATTTTTTTTTTCTATTTCTGAGGAATGTCATTGGTATTTTGATATACATTGCATTGAATTTGTAGATTGCTTTGGGTTAGTATGGACATTTTAATAATATCAATTCTTCCAATCCATGAACATTGAATGTCTTTTTATTTTTTGATGTCCTCTTCAATTTCTTTCTTCTTTAAGTGTTTGATAAAACTCAGCAGTGAAGTCATCATGTCCTGGGCTTTTCTTTGATAGGAGACTTTTTATTATGGCTTCAATCTTGTTACTCATTATGGGTTTATTGAGATTTTATACATTCTATATAGTTCAATCTTGGTAGGTTGTATGTGTCCATAAAGTTATCCACTTCTAAGTTTTCTAATTACTTGACATATAATTGTTCACAGTAGTATCTAATGATAGCTTTTATTTCTGTGGTCTCAGTTGTTACGTCTCCTTTTTCATTTCTGACGTTATTTATTTGGATTTTCTTTCTTTTTCTTAGCCTAGACAAAATTTTGTTGATTTTGTTTATCTTTTCAAATAACTACCTTTTTATTTCATTGATCTTCTCTATTTTTTTTTTTTTTTTTTAGTTTCATTTACTTCTGCTGTAATCTTTCTTTGCTTTTTTTCCTTATACTAACTTTGGGTTGGCTTTGTTCTTGCTTTCCTCATTCCTTAAGGTGCATTGTCAGGCTGTTTATTGAAAGTCTTTCTACTTTTGCGATGTAGGTGTTTATTGCTATAAATGTTCCCCTTAGCACTGCTTGTGCTGCATCCCATAGATTTAGGTATGTTATATTTCCATTGGCACTTGTTTCAAGGAATTTTTAAGTTTTCTTCTTAATTTCTTCATTGATCTATTTGTTATTCAGAAGCTTGTTGCTTGGTTTCCATGAGTTTGTGACATTGCTGAGGTTCTTCGTGTTACTGATTTCTAGTTTTATTCCATTGTGATCAGAAAAAAATACTTGATATGATTTCTACTCTGTTCAGACTTCTTTTGTGATCTAAGATATGGTCTGTCCTAGAGAATGTTTTATGTTCTGATGAAAAGAATGTGTATTCTGTAACAGTTGGGTGAAATGTTCTGTAAATGTCAGTTAAACTTATTAGGTCTAGAGTGTAGTTTAACCCTGATGGTTCCTTTTTGATTTTCTGTCTGGATGATCTGTGCATTACTGAAAGCGGGGCATTGAAGTACCCTACTACTATTGTAATGTCATCTGTCTCTCCCTTTAAATCTATTATTGTTTGCTTTACATACTTGGGAGTTCTCGTGTTGGATGCATAGGTATTTATAATCATTATATCCTCTTGAGGAATTGACTTCTTTATGATTAAATATTTACCTTCTCTGTCTCTTTTTATAGGTTTTGATTTGTAGTCTATTTTATCTGATATAATTATAGCTATCTTGCCTTTCTTGTTTTTGGTTTCTAGTTGCATAGAATATGCTTTTCCATACCTTCACTTTCAGTCTGTGTGTGCCTTTATAGATGAAGTGGGTTTCTTGTAGCAACATATAGCTGGTTTGAGACCAGCCTGGGCAACATGGTGAAATGCTGTATCTATAAAACATACAAAAATTATCTGGGCATGGTGATGTGTACCCATAGTCCCAGCTACATGGGAGACTGAGGTGGGACAATCACCTGAGTCTGGGAGGCTGAGGCTGCAGTGAGCTGTGATCACACCATTGCACTCCAGACTGGGTGATAGAGTGAGACCGTGTCTCAAAACCAACCAAACAAACAAAAAGCCCAAACATATAGTTGGGTCTTACTTATTTGTCCATTCAGCCACTCTATGCCTTGTAACTGGAGTATTCAGTCCATTTACATTCAGTGTCATTATTGATAAGTAAGGACTTACTACTGCCATTTTGTTGCTTGTTTTCTGGTTATTTTGTAGCTCCTCCCTTCCTTTCTTCCTGTCTTCCTTTTTAGTTAAATGGTTTTCACTGGTAGGATATTTTAATTTGTTATTTATTTTTAGTGAATCTATTATAGGTTTTTGCATTATGGTTTTCATGAGGCTTACACAAAACATCTTACAGTTATTTTAGAGATGACAAGTTATTTTAAAGAGATGACAACTTTTCTTAAATCACAAGGAAAATAATAGAAACAAACAAAAAATGAAAAGTCTACATTTTAGGTCTACCCCCTCCCCAGCTGGCTTTTAGTTGTCTCAACTTATTTATTTTTATACTGCTTATGTCTTCATAGGTTGCTGTAGCTATTGTTGTTTTCGATAGATTTTTCTTTTGAGCTTCATATTAGAGTTATGAGTGGATTTCACACAACAGTTGCTGTATTAGAGTTCTGGGTTTGTCCATGTACTTAATCTTACCAGTGGGTTTTCTATCTTCAGTTATTTTCCCAGTAGTTTTTTTTTTTTCTTTCAAATTGAAAAACTCTCTTTAGCATTTCTTGTAAGACTGGCCTGGTGCTAGTGAATTATTTCAACTTTTTTGGGGGAAAGTCTTTATCTCTCCTTCATACTTGAAGGATAACTTTGCTACATAGAGTATTCTTGGATGGAAGTGTTTTCTCTTTCAGCACTTTGAAAATGTCATTGCACTCCATCTAGGTCTGTGTGGTTTCTGTTGGGAATGTTATTGACAAATGAATTGGAACTCCTTTATATATTATTTGCTTCTTTTCTCTTGCTGGTATTAGAATTCTCTTTGTCCTTGAACTTTGAGAGTTTGATTACCGTATGCCTTGGGGAAATCTTATTTGGGTTAAATCAGTTTGGTGTTCTCTGACCTTTCTGTACCTGAATACTTATATCTTTCTCGAGTTGTGGAAAATTTTCCGTTATTATTTATTCAACTAAGTTTCTACCCCTTGCTCTTGCTCAACCCCCTGTCTAACACCAGTAATTATTAGATTTGGTCTTTTGAGGTCATTTGCTATATCTTGTAGGAGATCTGTGTTTATTTTTTTCTTGTTTTCTCCTCTGTGTATTTTCAAATAGTCTGTCTTCCAGCTTACTGATTCTTTCTTCTGCTTAGTCCATTCTGCTATTGAGAGACTAATTTTTTTTAGTTCAGCAAATGTGTTTCTCGGTTCCAAGATTTCTGTTTTATTTTTAAATTTTAAACTCTTTGTTAAATTACTCTGATAAAATTTTGAATTTCTTTTCTGTATTATCTTGGAGATGACTGAATTTCCTTAAAACTACTCTTTTGACTTTTTGGTCGGAAAGCTGGCATATGGATCTCTCATTAGGGTCAGTTTTTGTTTCTTTTATTTCATTTTGTCTTTGCTTTGTCCATTTGAGGAGATCATGGCTCCTTCTTTACTGTTGTTTCTTGTGGGTGAACATCTATGTCTTTGCATTGAAGGACTGGTTATTTATTCCAGTCTTCTCTACCCAGCTTTATTTTGTTATTATTGAATATATTTGCTTAGAGGTTCCTTACCACTAAACTACTGCATCCCTTATGGCTTCAAGAGGTGCCCTAAACCCAGTTTTGCCTCAGCTCTAGCAAAGGATTAGAACACTGCTGTTCCTGGATGGAAGAGGTCCCGAAAGGGATATCCCAGCAGTGTGGGAAGCTGACTTAGGGGTTTGTGCCCAGGAGGCTTGTGGAACAAACTTCCTATAGCCTGGTGCTGCTGAATAGCCACTCTGGTTTGGCAACTCCTGTGACTGAATTACAGAACAAAGTTTCTGGGACTGAGTTACAGAGCAGAGTTTCCAGGGCTGGGTGTGGGAATCCTGCTTGTCTCCTTTGTCTCTGGCTGTCCTCAGGGATATTTCTCCCTTCGGGCACTCATGATGCTTCCTGTGGGTTAAGAAAGGGACAGATCTCCTGCTAGCGAACCCAAGATGGTGGGGAAGCTATTTGTCTACATCAATTTCACTTTTTCCAATGTAGAAACAGTGAGATGGGGGAAATGTTCATGTGCTTGGTACTGGGCAGAATAGGAAGAGGGGTGTCACGGATGAGGAAGTCCAATTCTCCTACCATCTGCTCACAGCTTTTTCACTTCTCTGTGGCCCCAGGAATGGTTTTATCGTTGTATTTGATTTCTGGGATATTTCTGGTGAGAATCTCAGCACTATATATTTGTTTTAGGCTTTGTGTGTTTGGAGAGGAGTGAATCCAGCTTGTTTCTATGCTACCATCTTGGAACTCAAGTCCTTTTATACAGGTTCTTTAAAAAGTTGTGGAATCCACAACTTTTCCTCCAGGGATAGCAAATGCACTCTAACTATTGTTCCAGTTTCCATAAATTGGCAGTGCCCCCTGGGATCCTGTGATGAGACGAGATGTCATAACCGATTAGCAATGTCTGCCAAGAGTGTGAGTGGTGCAGGCAGTGGTATGTGTGCTGAGGATTTGCCATCTGGGCTCAACTGCTTCAGATCTCTGAGTCTGATCCTGTCAACCTAATCAAATAACTTTCAAGACCAAGAAGAATGGGCCTTATGAGACAAGACTGATATAATGAGATTGAATTTCAAAAAACATGCCTGAACTTTGGGGGGAATTAAATGAGTACAGTTCCTTTACACAGGCTGCTTTGGAAGGCTTTAGTCTTGTGCCAGTGAGGCTAGCTTTGCTTGGACATTTTTGGAGTGCTCTTTTAGAATTGCTGATTAACAATGGACCACAAAACACATGGTTTTCAATCATTTATGGTCTCATCTCACTTTTTGCTTCATATGCCATTACCCTGCCTTATCATTGCTGTTCTCTGGGCTTGATCCCATTTAACTCTTGTTTGTATCCTGAATCAGATCTGTCCTAACAAAACGACGATGTATCTCCTCTGAAAGTGCCAAGAAGAACTTGCAGGCCCTGAAGGCCATACGGAAAAGGAAATTCCCAACATCTAAACACAGGGAGCATCATTAGAAGGGTGAGTGCCTTCCCAAGTAGTCCTGGTAAAGAGGAGACTCATCTGCTGCTGAACCATGGGTGTTGGTTGGAAGCCAGTTCTGTTACTCTCAATCTGTGCCTGGGCCACCTCTAAAGAGCCACACATCACCCACACCTGGTGGTCCTCTTGCTGACCACTGGATCTTGCTAAAGTCATTTTCACGTACGTTGATTTTGTCTCCTTAGTCCTCCACAGGAGCCAGGCGGATGCACTGGCGCAGCCTCCCCTGCTGCCCGACTCTGTGCCTGTGAGCCTGGGGTCTTTGTCAGTTACCGGCTGCTCCTCATTCTACCTGAGGCCAGACTCCACTCCTGGAACTGAGGCTGCAGCTTTTCTCTGGAGGATCCCATCCCTTGTTCCTCAGCTCCAGCCCTGAGAGTCATCTGTGCTCATGCAGCAGTCCCAGGTTAGAGACCTGCTTCCCCTTAGGCCCAGCCCCACCAGAGGAGCCCCTGCAGCTGCTTCCGATGGCCTGGGCTGCAAATCCTGAATACCTATTTGTTCAGACTACTAACATCTCTGCCCATGGAAAAGACCAAAGCAATCTCATGGCTGATTTTCTTCCTGGGCTGGTTCCATATGCCAGGGCCCCTGGCTTTTCTTTAGCTGATTCTGATTCATGGAAAGGGGTGAAAGGAATTTCTCCAGGCACTTTTGGAAGGAGCCCCAGCTGTGGAAACCTTCCCTGAACAACCAGACCACTAGCAAGACCTCACCTGACCTGCAGTGCTGGAGGAGCAAACGGCCTGGTGGTGGCACCCCCTGAGGTGTGCCCTGGGGCAGGACACAGAATAGTGCAATATATTATTACCGAGGCCAGGCTCAATTTTCCTTTTAATTTTTTCCCGCTGGATAGAAAAATCCCTTTCTTTGTATTTGGAAGGCTTAACTTTAATCTCATGTTCCCCTTTTAGCTAATGATGTGGTGCACCTTGCAAGAAACAGAAGTTCATATGAATTCCTGCGCGTCTGAGTCGGGGAGAGCTGGATTTTAAAGGAAATTTGTAAATGATTTTTATCATTAATTGAAATTTCATTCCTAGATGCTCTTCGTTGTCTTTTTGCTCCTCTTTGTCACACAGACATACACAACCAGGCCATGGCTACTATTCAGAAGCCGCCTTGCCTGGAGTATCTCAAAGCAGCATTTGACCCTTGCGGAGCGTTCCGTGCATGAGTCCTGCATCCAGACACCTGCCTGTGTGCTTTCCTCAAACGTACTCATTTAATCCTCAGGAGAGTCCCACGAGGTAAGCAGCTTTAGCATTCCTGTTTTACAGATGGAAAAACTGAGGCTCAGACCAGCTGTCACATTTCCAGGCTGTCTGGGGCCAGAGTCTGTGCCCTGACCCCCGTGCCACGGAGCTCTGGTGAGCCCTGCATCGCCCGCTGCTGCCTCACACACTTCGGTTTCTCCTCCACAGCTTTCTCTCAGCTACTCCAGGGTCCCAACCCCGTTTCTGTCTTCTTTCTGCAGTTGGAAATGGTCATTGTTTCACGAATGCAGGGCTCTCACACTAGGTATTTAGAAGCCCTTAATGAAGGAATCCATTCCAGAAGATAACACATAGGGGCTTTTCTGGTAGAACAGAAAGAACTATTTAGTGGTCAGAGAGAAACTTTTGAAATGGTCTTGACTTTCAGAGCTTGAAAAATGACAACGAAAAGAAGCAGACTTAATGAAATGGCCTTTTAGAACACAGGGCTTGGGGAGGCGCTGAAGTCTGATGCAGAGACCAAGCTCAGATGAGGGCAGTCCGCCTGTCACTGTGTTCTTCTAGAATTTCAGCTCATGGGGGCAGGAGTTCTGCCTGTTCCTGCTGTGTGGGCACAGAACAGTGCCTGACACATCTTCCTGATCCCCTGCGATGGCTGGGCACCATGCTGGGCAATGGAAGGGCAGTGGCCCATGGGAGTGCTGGAGTTCCTGCATTCACAGAGGCTAGGACTAGAGGGAGAACAGTCTGTTCTGGTCTGGACCTCAGACTTTGGGTAAGTATTAGGGTTCAGGGAAGACTTTTAAAATGGGTGGGATTTCTGCCCAGCCGTGGCCACACCTCCTCTAAGGTCCCTCAAAGGCTTGTGCTACAAGGTCTGAGTGGGGCTATCGGGCTTTGGAGGTCACTCACCCCACCAAGGCCTCAGGGGTCCTTCATTCATCCGGCTGCTGGTCCCACCTGGGAGTGGTGCACGTTTGAGTTATGGACCCCCAAACACCTAGAAACAAATAATGTGTTCATTTCTTTTCACATTTGTTTAGAGAACAAGAGGCTAATTACCACAGTAGCATAAAGGTCAATTAACTATCCACATAATCAGGTTCACCAGGAGCTGCCCTTCTGTCCTCCGTGCCTGTGGACACCTTGCGGGTGGACGGCATTGGAAGCATTTGTCGGATCCACTGTGCTTCCCATGCTCTGAGCCAGGAGGGGCTGTGTACAGTGTTGCCCGCACCGTGTCTTCTAATGAAGCCCTTTGTTTTACGGTAGCTGCTGGCAGGAAAGCAGAGGATGGCAAGTCGTCTCCCACCTCCTTAGTGAATGTTTCCACTGCTGTGACTCCATTTGGGTCACAGTTGATTTTCCGTGGACGTTCATACACTCTCCATTCTGGGCAGAAGCAGTGAGGTCTCTGACCGTTTCATCTGTGCAGTCAAATCCCACCCTTCCATAAAGGTGCCTTCGCCACCCCTGTTCTCTCTGATGTGTGCGGCCAGTCCTAGGAAAGCATTTAAGGCTTTCAGCTGTATCAAGGTTGCCTGTGTCCATCCTGAGCCCAGTGCCTGGCACTCAGCAGGTGCTCTGTAAATCTTTGCCGATGGAGGAAGGCAGGAGGAGGCTTGGCTTCTGCTGTGCATCCGGCCACATCCAGGAGAGAGGAGGATTTTCCTGTCTTGGGTCATGCTGAAGTTCCCCCTGGCATGAGAGGCTCGCGCCCAGGCCAGTCATCACCTCTGCCCACCTTCTTTTACCGGATAAGTCGAAGACTGTAGTTGGTGAGGTGAGACTTCAGTGTCCTCTGGGTTATCAGGGAATAAGGACAAGCTCTCTCAGAGAACTGAAGTTGCGATTGGCCTCCCTGCAGATAAGCCTGGCTCTCAGGCAGGTTGAGGGAATTTCGTCACCAGTAGCAGCAGCCCTTTGGCCCCAGTGACCCCTGGTATCCGTGTTCAGTGTGCTGTGTGTCCAGCTGTACTTTGGATCTTTTACTTTCACGCAGCTGTTCCACAGCAGGGGCAACAAAACACAACACCATGGCACACCATATCTCAAAACACCACATCTCACTGCATGACACCACATGTCACCTCACAGCACCACACCTCCACTGCACATCTCATCTCACCTTACAACACTGAACATCACCACACATCACCACCACATCACACCTTATACCACCACACTTCACCTCACAACACCACACCTCACCTCAAAACACATCACATCTCTCAACAGCACACCTCACCTCACAACACCACAGCACTTACCACACAAGACCATGTCACACTGCATGATACCACACACCACATCACACCTCAAAACACCATACCCCTCACTGCGCACCATACCTCACCTCACAACACCACATCATTCATCACAACAGTGTACCTCACCTCGACAACACAACACCCACCACACAAGACCATATCACACTGCACAACACCACACATCACCACACACCACCACACCTCACAGCACCACACATCACCACACAATACCACAACCCCACTGCACAACACCTCTCCTCACAGCACCACACTTTGCTACACAACAACTCCCACCTCACACCCACCACACGACACCACACCTCAAAAAAACACACCACAGAATACCACACCTCACCCCACAACACCCATGACACACACGCTGCATAATGCTTCATAACACCACACCTCACCTCACAGCACATCACCTTACAATACCACACATCACCTGAGAATACCGCACCTCACCTCACAATAGCACAACCCTCAGCAAACAATACAATACCTCACCACATAACACCACACCTCACCTCATAGCACCACACTTTACAACACAACACCTCCCCACACAAAACTGTATCCTCCACCAGATAATATCACATCACTCTGCACAACACCAAACCTTACCACATAACACACACCTCATCTCACAATGCCACACTTCACCACACAACACCTTATCTCACAATACCACACTTCACCTCAGAACACCACACCTCACCCACACTACCACAGCCCCCACCACATACCATATCTCACTGCACAACACCTCACCTTACAACATCACACCTCATTTTACAATACACCTTACCTCACAACACCATGCCTCACATCACAATACCACATTTCACTTCATAGTACCACACACTCACCACACAGCACCATATCTCATCTCACAATACCACATCTCACCTTACAATACCACACTCCTACCACACCTCAGCTTACCTCAGAATACCACAACTCACCACACAATACCACACTTCCCACCACACATCTCACTTCATAACACCACCCCCTTACCACACAATACCACACCTCACCACACACCACATCCTTCCCCCTACAATACCACACCTTACTTCACAATGCCATACCCCTCACCACTTAACACCACACCTCACTGCACACCATGCTTGTCACCAGAAAATACCACATCCCATATTACCTCACAACATGACACCCCTCACCACACACCACAACTCACCACACTATACCTTATCGCCCACCTCACAACACCACACCCTGCATCTCACAATACCACACCACATCACACGTCACATCATACTGCACAATACCTCAACTTATAACACCACATCTCATCACACACCACACTTCACCTCACAATACCACATCTTTCATCTTAAAATACCACATCTCATCTCACAAGACCACACCATACCACACAGCACCACAGCAACACACAATACCACACAGCACCACTTCACACTCACCCACTCACTCCAACTCAATTTCAACCCAGTAGTACTTTACCTGTGAATAAATGCTGGGACCACCAGGGTCCCCCAGAAGGCAGTCATAACAATCTACCCAGCTGGAAGAAGAAACAAATGTTTGTTTGGAAAATTTACATCCGCTCCTTCATACTACTCCTTCAAACCGGATAAAAGAGAACTCTGTATAATATACACAGAAACTCCTGTTACTGGCAGAATCTTAAAATATTTATACAGCATACAAACAATACCAAGGAATTTCCTACAAGCTATATATTGACTTCATAAACACAAGGCCATTATGTATTTGTCTTAATTATACACAACAAGTTATTGATTACAGTACAGTAAAATCTGAAGGCAAAAATCACAAGACCAACACTTCTATATACACTATGCTGTTGCAAATGGCTACTGCGATAAACTAGGAGATCAACACATGGCACTGTTAATCTCAGAGGCTGAAGACGCATGGACTTTGGGAACCTGAGGCCTCTCTGTGTGGCTGGAGAAGGAGTTATCTCAGCCTGGTGGGTGTGATGGGTGTATCCCACTGTCCACATAGCAAGGCACTCACCTGGTGGGCCATGTTGCCGGGAGACCCTGAAGCACCTGGGTAAGCTGCTGTGTCCCCAGCCTTGGCCACTTCCCATGTGCCAGTGAGTGATGTTCAGGGTTTGTATTAATCAGGGTTCTCTAGAGGGACAGTACTAATGGAATATATATATATATATATATAACGTGTGTATATACACACACATGTAAAGGGGAGTTTACTAAGTATTAACTCACACAATCATAAGGTCCCACAATAGGCCATCTGCAGGCTGAAGAGAAAGGAGAGCCAGTGCGAGTTCCAAAACTGAAGAACTTGGAGTTTGATGTTCGAGGGCAGGAAGCATCCAGCACAGGAGAAGGATGTGGGCTGGGAGGCTGGACCAATCTCTCTTTTCACATTTTTCTGCCTGTCTGACTTACAGTCTAACCTCACTGACAGCTGATTAGATTGTGCCCACCCAGATTAAGGGTGGGTCTGTCTTTCCCAGTCCACTCACTCAAATGTTAATCTCCTTTTTTGAACACCCTCACAGACACACTCAGGATCCATACTTTGTATCCTTCAATCCAATCAAGTTGACACAGTGTTAACTATCTCAGGGTTCCTCACAGGAATGTGGTGTTCCTTGCCCTTCCTCTCTCTGCTCTGCTCCCACCTCGAGCCAACATTGTGTCCCTCAGTACCATTTCTATTTCAGATTCCAGTATCTTTCAAAATAAAAAGAAAGTAAATGGTGCTTCTTCCCACAAAATGTTTGTCCATTTCCAAGGTACATGTTTATTTTAATGCCATTTATCTCTGGGAATAAAGGATAACCCCCAACCAGCCGAGTGGATAAAAACCAAAAATGTTCTGTCTTGGTCCATTTATGCTGCTGTAGCAGAATACCTGGGCTGAGTAATTTATAATGTATAGAAATGTATTTGATTAATAGTTCTGGAGGCTGGGAAGTCCAAGAGCATGGTGCCAGCATCTGGTGAGGGCCTTTGTGCTGCGTCATCCCATGGTGGAAAGCAGAAGGGCAAAAGAGGGCAACAGCGAGAGAGGGCAAGGAGGGTTGAAGTTCCTTTTATAACAAACTTACTCCCACAATAATGACACTAATCCCTTCATGAAGACAGAGTCCTCATGGCCTAAACACCTCCCATTGAGCCCTATCTTCCAACACTGTTGCACTGGGAATTAAATTTCCAGCACATGAACTTTGAGGGACACATTGAAACCACAGCACCTTCCTAGTCTCAAGTCCAACTTACTAAGTGATCTTACATATGCTACATGTCATTTATAGGCTCTTCGATTCTGGACAACAGGGTCCTTATGTTGTCTTTGTTAATTTTCAAAGTAAGGCTCAAACACATCTGTTATTACAATAGGTTCTAGAGGAAAGTGGATTGACTATGATAGATTGTCTTCATCAATAACTGAGAGGCAGGAGGACATATGTACATGTGGATGAGTCTAGTTCAGCATTGTCCATGTGACAGCTGGCCCCTCTCTGATCATGCTCCTTGAGCATGAGAACATTGGCAAAGGAGCCATACTGACATTCCCACTGGGAAGAAAAAGACTGCGTGGCCAGCCAGGAGAGGCAGCATGCAGAAGAGACCTGACGTGGTCCTACCTCCAGGGGCTGGAGCCCTTCAGTCATCACCTGAGGTCTTTCAGTGCAACCCTGAAGTGACGTTCCTCCAGAACTCATGTCCACACCCCGCCCTTCATCTGGCTGTGGGTGCCACAGCCACTGCCCCTGCTCTCCAGGCAGGTGGTACACACCTCTTCCCAGCTCCAGTCCCTCTAGAGAAGTTCAGAGGCTTCAGGTTGGTGGCTTGAAATTGGCCGTGATGGGATCATTTTCACCATGGAAATTGACAAATGCTACAAATCAGGGCTCTATTCTTTTCAAAGAGCATGTTGTTGAAAATTTACTAGCTCATTACTGAATCCATTTGTCTATCTTTCCTACTGTTCAACCATTTCACCATCTGACCATCTATTTACCTCAACCATTAAGGCAAGATGAATCCATTTGGAAATGACCAGGTCAACCAAGGAATTAGATGTAGCAAAACCTTGCCGACACATGTAAATGACTCAAGCAGAATCTCACTTGATTTTAATGATTTTTGAATTTTCCATTTATTTACAGATGTCTCATCCACACTTAAATGGGTGTACATGTTTAGTGAATTTTCTTTGTGGCATCTTTTCAAAGCATTCAGCTTAGATTACATGGACATAGTGCCTCTGTTTTCACATGCATATTTTCTCACAATGAGGCTTATCTAGATACATAAGGCGATGACAATAATAAGCCCAATTGGAACAAATGATTCTGCAGGCAAAAGCGTCCTGCTTTGGGGGTGCACACGATGTACGTGCACGTGTCCACCAGAGGGCGGCGCTCTACCAGGGTGGAGGTGAATAGGAGTCACCTGCACTGCTGGGGTCTCTGCCCTCTGTTCCAGGGACTAGGTGCTTCTTCCTGGCAGTCCCAGAGAGTTTGGCTAGGCTCATCCTACACTGAGTCGTGGGTCTTCCAAGACTCGCAATTTCCTACAAGATTGAAATGCAGTGGGAGGTATTGCCTGAGTCCTGTCCACTTCTGGGCAGTGCCTTCTCTCTCCCAACTGCTGAGAGCATTTGTTGCCGGTCGTCTCTGCCCCCTCCTTTAGAAAGAGTGACATGGCCCTCGTTACCTCTTGGTGGTACTGTTGACCAAGTTGCCTGCGTTCCTTGGCTGAGGTCAGGAAGGACCCACGTGGGGACATCTAAAAGGTCATCTCTCTTTGGACTCTTAGATGAATGATCCCAGGAGACAAAATGAAGCTTTCAGTACATTAATTCTAATGTCAAGACTGCTCTGTGTGGCCCAGAGCAGGAGCACAAGTGGAGGCTCAGATGCACACACCTAGGTACCAGAAAGATGTAAACCAAGATGTGAACCAAGGCATCTTGCCTCCCTTTCCCGCTGAATCTCACTGGAAAGCTTCTTCCCATCATCCGGCCATATGTCAAAGTGAGAAAGCCTTTATTTGCAGCCCTTTTTTTGTGAATAGACTTTTGTTTCATTGAAAAGAAGGAATGCACTTTTACTTCTGCCTTTTGGGGAAGAGGTACTCTCGTTTTCAGGACAATTGGATAGAATGTGTTTACACAAGAGTGTCCAATTCTAGCTCCATGAAAGGTGGGCATAGTGGCCCTGAATTCAGAGCTCTATGAGGAAAACACCGGGTTTTTCCGTTTGGAGTCAGTTGGCACTGGTCAGAGAGTGGTGTGGGCACAAGACGTGTTTGAACATACCAGAGTTGGTGGTGTTCACCATGCATGTAATTAAAGAAAACATGTTCTGCACGTAGGGCTGTGACTCACCCTGAGCAGATCTTTGCCAAGGTAGATCTTTGCATTTAGGTTCTCCTTCCTCCGGCTGAAGAGGAGGGCAGAAGAGAGAGTGAAGAAAGGATAGTAATATTCTAGCATGTGAGTGTCTCCACCTGATTCCCAAGGGCGAGGCCACCTGTGCTTGCAGCCAGGTGGTTCCCAATGTTGTTTCTTTCTGCACATGGTGCTCTGATGCACACTTGGATTCTGGGCCCCTCGTCTACAATGGCAGCTACCCAGGAGCATGACCTAGGAATCCCAGAGTCGTGTGTTCTGACTTTGTCACCAGCCAAAGGCCTTAAAGATCAGAGACCTCCATGCCCCTGCCTCTGTGCTCTTCTGTATTGATGAGTGGAAAAGTAGAGCTTATTTGGTAGAATGGTTAAGATCCATTATCTACTAATTTAAAGGAAAGGCTAATTTAAAAGAAAAGAAGGGTTACTTCTCAGGACCAAAAAAAATTAACCGAACTACATTTCCAGATATCGAAATTTCTAAGCCAGGCGTGGTGGCTCACACCTGTAATCCTAGCACGTTGCGAGGCTGAGGTGGGAGGATCACTTGAAGTCAGGAGTTCAAGACCAGCCTGGTCAACATGGTGAAACTCTGTCTCTACTAAAAATACAAAAATTAGCCGGGCATGGTGATGCACGCCTATAACCCCAGCTACTTGGGAGGCTGAGGCAGAAGAATCATTTGAACCTGGGGGGTGGAGTTTGCAGTGAGCCGAGATCACTCTACTGCCCTCCAGCCTGGGCGATAGAGTGAAACTCTGTCTCAAAAACAAACAAACAAACAAAAACAAAAAAACAAAAAAAAACCCAGAAATTTATATTACATATTTACATATTTTAAGCCTGGTGAGTTTGATTAGAAGTGAAGTGAAACTTTTTTATGAAGACAACATGTAGAGTCCTGCGTCCTCCAATTGCCAATTGTGTGGTGTTGGGAAATAACGTATTTCATGTCTCTGAGGCTCAGCTTTTGTCCTCCTCCTAGGGTGATGAAGGGTAGATGAGGTGAGGTCTTTGTGAGAGGTACCTGGGTGCAGTGGGTACCAGCCACGGACTGGGAGCTCAAATCTCTACCCTCACTGTGATTGGCCGTGGGAACTTAGGCCGTCATCTTCACTGCTCCAAGCCTTTATAAGATGGAGATGACCTTACCACACAGAGGATCCGGTGGATTCTGTAAGAGCGTGTGTGTTCAACGCTGGCCCAAGGCATTGTCAGTGCCATTCAAGTCTTTATGGGGATAGGACAGGACCTAGCACACAGTATGTTCTCAGCAGAAGAAAACTTCTTTTTCTTTCTTTTCACCGTGGTTAAACATCTAGTTTTATGGATATAGAACAAAGGAGCCCATTTCCTGATAACCTCTGATTATTTATAACCTGTAAGCACCTCCTGCTTTTCCCATTTCACCTGAGTGTGGTAAGTCATGAGGAATTATTTCAACAAACGCTTATCACATGTCCAGAAGGTGTCACACTTTGGGGAAATGAAGACAAATGAGACGTTTATTTTAGTAAATGTATGAACCCAATAAACAAAGAGACTTTCAGATGCTGTGTGGGGTGCAGGGAGGAGTCACTACGTCCTGAAGGTAGAAACATCACAGCCCGGCCACACACCGCCGCTTGCCCTTGGTCCTTCCCAGATGAGTTCTGATTTCTCGGATGCAGCTCGGATTCTCATCTTGCGTTAAGATTCTCAAAGGTCTTTGCCACTACTCCATCTTCCAGGACCCTGGATGTGGACGCCTTCTGCTGTGGAGTGTTTGTGTGTTGTCTGGAGCACAGGAATCCTGGGTTACTGCCACCAGCCAGCCAAGCAGTGGCGCATCCAGGGAGGTGTCAAGGCCAAGGAATAAAGCCAGAAATCTCTCCCTTTCGGTGGCTGTAAGGCGCTGAAACCTGAACAGCTCCAGGAGCTTCATCCTCCCTAGATGTTTTTTATGGGTTAATAAAGTAAATTCCTCCTTTCAAAAAGGATGTATTTAGGAAGCTAAGCTGTTCACTTTTCAAAGTGAATGATCTGTTTTAC
Source organism: Mandrillus leucophaeus (assembly GCF_000951045.1). Taxonomy (NCBI): domain Eukaryota; kingdom Metazoa; phylum Chordata; class Mammalia; order Primates; family Cercopithecidae; genus Mandrillus; species Mandrillus leucophaeus. The sequence continues at coordinate 3,233,099 of NW_012102576.1, read as the reverse complement.
AGAGCTTAGACGCATGTCCAGCCGCCTGCTGTAAATCCTCTCTGGCTGTAAAGGACAATGTAAACAACGTGGGTGCCGTTTAAACAGTCCTCAGCATGGCACAGGCAGCGCCACTGGAAATGCCTCCATCTTTCTAAAGAGAAACAGATGTTTGAAGAGCGGAGCTGAGCATAAGCCATTCTTCAAACAGAAGATTAAAGCATCTGTCGGGTATGCTGGGCCGGCGACCCTTGGTGGCCACCTCAGCTGGGCCTGCCGGTCACAGCTTCCAGGGTATGTGCTGGAGGAGGGTGTGGGGGGTGGGCGGAGGGGAAGGAGGAAGCGAGTGCTGATGCCCTGGCCTCTTGGTTACTTGTTTCCAGAGTCAGAGTTACAGTGGCCCATGGCCCATCGATGTCCTGCTGGCCTGTCTGCTGTGCCGCCGGCCCATCGGGGGTCCTGTTCACATTCCTGGAGCCTTCCCTGAATGTTGTCCTTTTTATCCCTGAGGCCAGTTGTCACTGAGGCCCTGGACAGAGGGCTCACACCTGGCTGGATCTCGGCGTCCCTACCCTGTGTCAGACCCTCCAGGGTCCCTTCCTTTTCCAGGCCCTCTGTCCAGAATTCACCTTCTGAAAGACCGGGGTGCACACCACACATGACATTCCTGGGATTCATGGAAAATAAACATGCTCATCTCTTAGAACTAAGAAGGAGAGAGCATCATCCCTGCCTGGCAGCTCAGCAAGAATTCCAAAATGTTGTTGGAAGAAAGGGAATCAGAAGAGAAATTTTCAGGGGATGCCTAGGGTTGAAGAGACCCTTCTTTTT
>NW_012102576.1:3231374-3232239 GCF_000951045.1 Mandrillus leucophaeus | reverse complement strand
CAGGACCCTGGATGTGGACGCCTTCTGCTGTGGAGTGTTTGTGTGTTGTCTGGAGCACAGGAATCCTGGGTTACTGCCACCAGCCAGCCAAGCAGCTGTCTCTTATACACATCTAGATGTGTATAAGAGACAGAGACCGGGGTGCACACCACACATGACATTCCTGGGATTCATGGAAAATAAACATGCTCATCTCTTAGAACTAAGAAGGAGAGAGCATCATCCCTGCCTGGCAGCTCAGCAAGAATTCCAAAATGTTGTTGGAAGAAAGGGAATCAGAAGAGAAATTTTCAGGGGATGCCTAGGGTTGAAGAGACCCTTCTTTTTGCTTTCTCTTGTCCCTTCCCCAAACAGGTCCATGATAAGAGAAATTCTTCCTGTGCAGAGCTTTAGTGAGCATGGAGCATGGAGGAGCAAATCTAGACAAGAGTGACCTCCAGTGATGACCATGCAAGGGGGAGACGTGCAGGGGAGGACATGGAGGAAGGAGATGGGCAGTGGAGGACATGGAAGGGAGGACGTGAAGGAGGGATCTAGAGGAGGGACTGGATGAGGATGTGGATTAGGGAGATGGAGGAAGGACAAGAAGGATGGGCATGGAGGACAAAAATGGAGCAGGGTCATGAAGGAGGGACATGGTAAAGGTTTCTCTTACTGTGAGCCTTGTGGAGAGGGTCTCTCTTACTGTGATCATCAGAGTGTGGGTCTTCATCACTGTGAGCCTCATGGACAGGGTCTCCATCACTGTGAGCCTCGTGGAGAAGGTTTCCATCACTGTGAACCTCGTAGACAGGGTCTCCATCACTGTGAACCTTGTGGACAGTGTCTCCAACACCATAAATCTTGTGGAGAGGGTCTCCATCAC
>NW_012102576.1:3217950-3230925 GCF_000951045.1 Mandrillus leucophaeus | reverse complement strand
GTCTCCATCACCGTGAGCCTCGTGGAGAGGGTCTCCATCACTGTGAACCTCGTAGACAGGGTCTCCATCACTGTGAGCCTCGTGGACAGGGTCTCCATCACTGTGAGCCTCGTGGACAGGGTCTCCATCACTGTGAGCCTCGTGGACAGGGTCTCCATCACTGTGAGCCTTGTGGACAGGGTCTCCATCACGGTGAGCCCCAGAGAGGGTCTCTTTCACCATGAGCTCCTTTGTGAGGGTATGCAATTCTTTTGGCATAATCTTGTGTATTTTACTCCTAATTACCAGTTTCTTTAATTAGGAACTTTCCTGAGCTCCTTCCTGCGGCCTGGGTTGCTTGCAGCTTCCACTCTGTTTTAGTACCTTGGTTTTTTAGGGAATCAATGGCTCAGTGTCCTTCTGAGGGACCTGGCTTGTTTATGTCACTTGTGTGACCTGGGATGCACACTCTCAGCTCCCTACGGCTCAGTTCCTCTTTCTTCAGGGAAGGGATCACCCCTCCGTGTCTGCTGGGCTCTTTCCACCCTCTAATTCTGAACATCATTCCCCGTCCTTTTAAACAGCACCTCGGAAGCCTGAAGATGGCTTCGTGGAGGCTGGAGCCATGCATGGATTGTATCCTTGGCTGGAAATGCCTCCTCCGTGACCTGCTGGACCCCTCTTGCTGCGGGTGCTGTCTACCTGTGGCCCAAGGCTGGGCTCTTCACTGTGTCTAGGAAGCCGAGTGCTGTACCTGTGTATGCTTCAGACTCACAGAAGAGGGCCTTGGTCTGAAGGACACTGAGTTTACAGGAAAGAGCCAGCTGATGGCCAAGTGAGACTGCGGGTTCTGACAGGGCCACCTTCTGTGGTGTGGGGACTTCCACGCCCTGGACTTAGTCTCCATGGAGAAAGAGAATTAGGACGGTTCTGAGCAGCTTGGGGACCTCTCTCCACACCACATGCATTTGCAAATGCTCTCTTCTGTATGTGGATCCCAGGCGGAAGACGTTCAGGTCTCCTGACCCTGCAGGGCAGTGTGGGGACCCCAGCCACGTCCCTGCATCCCTTGGCCAGCGCTGGTCCTGCTCTGTGCCTAGTGGCCACCAGCAGCATCTATGGCTTTGTGGGAAATGGGACTGAATGACGTTTCATGGGATCCGAAGCTTCCAATTTGATTTTTTTTGTTGTGTCATAAGCCTGTGTTTTGGTAGGAAAAGATACAGACATTGTTTCAATGCACTCCTTTCATCTCCACTGCTTTAGGGATTCATGCCGTGGTGCCACTTTATGCACCGTAATGAAACTGTGTGGAGTGGACGAGAACGCCCCGGGGAGGTGCCTTCGGAAAGGCAGCCGGGCACACCTTCCCGTCCTGCATGCTGTTCCAGGACCCTGCGTCCCTCTTAAAGCTTGGGTCGCATCAGTAAATGTACAGAATCCTGAGGAAAGGAGGTGACTGGCCCCTCTACCATTCACTCAGGCAAAACCTGGAGTGCTGTGCTCAACTTTGGCTGATGTGTGTTAGAACAGGGACCCCCAGCTCCCGGGGACAGGCCGGTACCATCCATGGCCTGTTAGGATCCAGGCTGCACAGCAGGAGGTGAGCGGTGGGCAAGCAAGCGTTCCCACCTGAGCCCACACTCCTGTTAGATCAGAGGCGGATTTAGATTCTCAGAGGAGTGTGAACCCTACTGTGCATGGCATACACACCGGATTTAGGCCGCAGGCCCCTTATGAGAAGCAAAGGCTAATGATCTGAGGCAGCAGTTTCATCCCGAAGAAACCATTTCCCCCACCCACCGTGTGTGAAAAATCATCTTCCATGAAACCAGTTCCTGGAGCCAAAAAGGTTGGGGCCTGCCGTGTTCGAGGACATTGTCAGTTTCTCGGGGATGGGACTGTGTTGTCCTTGTTCATCAAAGGGTCTCCCACACCTAAATAATGCCGGCAAAGAGATGCCTGGTAACTCACTTCTGTATTAATTCAGGGCATTCAAACCATGGTTTCTGATCATCTGCTATGTGCTGGGCAATGTCGGAGGTCCCAAGACACAATCATAAATAAAAGACACAGGGTGATGACGCCTGGACCACAGGAGTGTGCTCAGAAGACAGAATGAGGAAAAAACACAACCCTTTCTCATGACGAAGGCTCGAAGGGTTGAGAACAGGTGGCTTAGAGAGAAAAAAAGGTTGGAAGAGAATCAAATTAGGGCTCTCCAGAAAAACAGAATGAACAGGGGGTGTGTGTGTGTTTGTGTGTGAGAGAGAGAGAAAGAGGGAGCCAGACAGTGAAAGAAACTTATTTTAAGGAGGTGGCTCCCGTGATTGTCGGGCCTGGCAAGTTTGAATTCTGCAGGGTAGCCCAGCAGGCTGCAGACCCAGGAAGAGGCGACACACAGCTGGAGTCTAAAGGCCTCTGAAGGCCAAAGTCCTTCTTCCTCCAGGAACCTCAGTCTTTTCTTGTAGTCCTTCACCTGATTGGACAAGGCCCACCCACACTTCAGAGGATCACCTCCTTTACTCAAAGTCAACTGATTTAAATGCTGATCTAATCTAAAAACACCTTCACAGCAACCTCTAGACCTGTTTGGCCAAACTGGCACTGTGGCCCAGCCAAGTGGATGCATAACATTAGCCATCCAGGGTGGACAGGTCTTTCCACAGCCCAGAGGCAGGTGACTAAATGAAAACAAACAAAAAAACCAGCTGCGGAGAAACCCAGGGTGAGGATGATCAGCAGGACCGCACAGTTCATCTCCCCGGGTCATGTCAACTTTGCTCACCGCACGCTTTCCCCTCTCGCTGGCAGGGCCAGGGGGCAAACGAAGGCCACGTTCCGAGGTTGTCATGAGCTGAAAAGTCTTTTCGGGTTACGGAAATCAGCTAAATGAACACTTTTGAAATGGGGCTGCACTTATCCAATGATTGTTCACCTCCGAGACCAGCTTGGCTCCTCTGTCATGTGGAGACCTGAGGTGACTCAGTCCTGTCAGAGACACTCACACTCCGGCAACACCAGCCCCAGCCCAGGGCCTCTTACAGAAACGCACATGGAGGAGAGTGGGTGAAGAAGGGTGCTGTCCCCTGGGCCCCTTGGCAAGTGGCCAGCGGAGCTCAGAACTGAAGGGTTGATTTTGCCTGAAAATTCACTAAGGAGCCCTCATAAGGGTGAGAACTGATGGGCACAGAGGAGGCTCAGGAGGTCCTGGCCACGTGCAGAAGCTTGGGTGACCCAGGGCACAGATCTCGCCCTCTGAAACGTCAGCATCCGGGCTCACTGCACTTCAGCCACCAGGAGCCTAGGTCATGGGGTTCAGGTTCTGCTTCTCAGAGGGAATAGATCCTGGCTCGATGGCTGGCACCAACACAGCTCATGCCCTGCCCTGACTGGGCCAGTGACTTGCGCCTGGGGCTGGACTCAGCCCTGCCCCTGGCACTGAAACAGGGGACCAGCCTGAGAGAGGCAGTGCTCAGAGAGGCCAGGGCTGGTGGGAGTGCTCCTGAGAGAAGCCCCATTTCTCTCCCTCCACAGAAACAAAACAAACCTCTCGAAAGAGCCGCGGCAGTTCCGCTGTGTCCTGGATGCAGCAGCCTGGCTCCCACACCCACCCCGGCCCACCCTGGCTGATGTTACCCACACTGCCTGGTCGCCCAGCCCAATGCTGCTTTCCAGGCATTTGGCCTCCGTAGCTCTTGAGATTGTGGTCACCATCTTCTAAATAGCCTCCTCCTTCCCTGTAACCGTCAAGAAGGCAGAGGCCACCTCAGATATTTCAAAGAGACTTCCCTGAGAGGGGAACCAGCCACACAGGTGTCCAGATGCGGAGGCCCTTTGGCCCAGGGAGAGGGGAGGCTGCAGGGATCACGTCACCCCGTGGGTCTCCCAGAGCCATCCTCGGGGCCACACCCATGACGCTGCCACACAAACAGGCCTGGATGGGTTCCACTTTCCCACCTGCACCTGCGTGGTGTCTCTGTTGGCAGCACTGACTTCAAATGCCACCGTCAAAGAGGCACCCACGGGCTGGATGCCTCCATCAGGAGAGCCCCGTGGTCTTGGTGGGCAGCTTCTTCCCCATGTCACCCTGTCCTCTTGTTCTCCCAGGAGGCATTGCAGCAGGGCCCTTGCTGGGACATTCCACCTGCAAGGGGAGTCTGCAGGCTTCCTCGAGCCTTTCCACCTGCCTGGGCAGCCTTGAGCGTCAGCTCAGGGCCTCCTTGCCTTTTCCCGTGGGTTTCCCTCGCCTCTCCCTGTGGGTTTCCCTTCAGGGCTTCCCTCCACCTCATGGTGATCTCATGTCCACGACTTTTGATGTGTTTCCTTGGTCAGTTCTCAATACAGGACTCCAAACCACTTTCAAGGGTCTACAGGACACAGTGACTCAATGTATCCAAGCAGAACCCTGCAAATTCCATGACACAGATCCTCTCCACGTCCTGCAGGCCCTCTCGTCTCTGGCCTGGATAATTGTGGGAGCTGTCTCCTCTCGCTTCAGGCTTGTCTTAATACATGTACTTTCTGCTCTAGCAACAGTGAGACCCCCGAACAAAAGTCTGATCATGTCACTCCCTTACTTGATCCCTTCCACAGACCACCATTGTTAAGATAAATTCAGTCCATTTGCAGCAATGGCTTCCCTCTCAGCCGTCCAGCTCACCTTTGACTCGTCCCCATGGTCTCCCTGCCTATGCTTACTGGTCCCCCATGGTTCTCCTTCCGTATGTCCAGCTGACCCTTGACCGGCCCCCAAGGTCTCCCTCCCACCCGTCCAGCTCACCTCTGACTGGTCCCTATGGTCTCCCTGGCCATGCTTACTGGTCCCCCATAGTTCTCCTTCCTGTCCATCCAGCTGACCCCTGACCGACTCCCATGGTCTCCCTCCTGCCTGTCCAGCTCACCCTGGGTGGGCTGCCTGGCCTCTGCACTCTGGCCATGCTGAGCCTCTTTATCTGCTCAACTTCACATGCCCTTTTCTGGACCCTCATCTTGGTCTGGATGACCTTTCTCACTGATTTCTCATCATTTAGCTTGTGCTAAGAAACCACTTTCTCCAGGGATCCCAGCTTGGTCCCAGTTTTGGGTGTGTATTGCTCCCTGTGAATGCCTGGGCCCCATGCTCACCACTGAGTCATCACACCCCACTGTGGCCTTGGGCTGCCTGTGCCCTCCACAGACGGGCAGGCCTGTGGGCACCATTGGGATCTGTCTCGCCCCTGGCCCTGCACAGACACCTGGCTCGTGGCCCTCAGCAGCTGTTTGGTAAGGAGTTCTGGGTTTTAAGCTCAGAAATGAATAAATCAATGGGAAGAGGGCCAGATTGTTGAGAACTCTGTGTTTCATGAAAGAACAAGGGTGTTTTGTTGTTATTGTTTTTTTGTTTTGAGACCAGGCCAAGGTGCTTAGCTCAGGTCTCATCTTCTCCATTAGGTTTTCCTTGAGCGCCTTCCTGTACTGACTGGAGTGCTCTTCCCAGCGTTAGTACCATAACATATGCCCTGCGTCAGCCCTTTCAACTTTATAGTTGTCCTTCACCAGTGTCATCCACCATCATTATCTATCATATCTCCATGACTTGTCTGTCATCTTTCCATGTATCTATCATTTGTCTGTTTCTCTATCATGTGTCTGTCATCATTATTGCCATCTCTCTGTCTACCCATCCGTAGTCTATCTGTGTGAAGCTACATACTCTCCTTCCCTGAGAGGGTTTCTTACTCATTCTCGAACCTTCTAATGTCCCCCACAGAGCCGATACCCAGTGAATGCTTATCCGTGACAATCGCCCCCATCCTGGGGTTTCACTGTGTTTCAGGGTCTGTCATGTGGGAGAGGAACTCTAGTTTCTGTACGATCCCAGTCAGTGAGCCAAGATCTGCAGGTACAAACCACAGGAACGTTCCAGCTGGTGGCAAGCTCCAGACAAGGAATGAGCTTCTTCAGGAAGAAGCAGCTGTCCTGCCAGGCGGCGTGTGGAGGAGGCCGCCATTTTCATTTTCAGGCCAGCGAGCTCAGGCCAGCGTGGGGCGCCTGCAGGTGACGCCACGCAGTGCCCCGCCCTCTGCCACGCCCCACGCTTCCGCTTCCGCCCTGAGGAGCCGCTCCAGCCTCTCCTTCCGGTGAGGAAGGTAGTCATGCTGTCCGTGCATCCGTCTGACCTTTTTAGGAAGGCGCTCCTGGGCAGGCCCGGGAGTCCGGCTACCTGTCAGGCCTGGCCGCCAGCCCGGGGCTCACCTGCTGGAGGCACCTTCTGGAAGCCGAAGTTTCCTGCTGCACATCGCTCTGCTGAGGCCCTGTGGGGAGCGCAGCGCCGGTTTTTCGGGCGGCGAAAGAAGGGCTAACAATGGGGGGAAGTGCCTCGTTGACCTGCTTTCTTTCCTAGTTATCACTAAGAAAACAGGCTCCGTGGAAGCTGGGGTTATCTGAAAGGCATGAGCGGGGGATGAGGGCGTCCGCTCTCCTGGAAATGCTCAGGCCCGGCCTCCGCCCACGGTGAGCCACGGCCCGGGCTGCAGGCTGAGAGAGGGATTTCACTTCAAATTGAGAGGGGGGTTTTTGTTTTATTTCCGGTCATGAGAACAAAAGTGTCGTGAGAATAAAAGTGTCATGAGAACACTTTTCTGACCTCAGGGAAGATCACGTTTTTTGACTCTCCCATCCTGACACCTTCCTAAAGCCTCGCTGGACTTGCAGATGGACACTGGGGACTTGGTGCTCAGTTTGCGGATGGACCCCCTTCCCCCTCCGGGGATTTGGCGAAAACACAGACTCTCGGGTCCTGCCCTTCCTTCAGGCTCCCAGGGTGGCCAGGCAGGGTCGCAGGACAATCGACGCAAACAACCTCTAAGCCCCCTGAAGATTTGCGGTTGGAGCCCCTCCCCGCTTCCCTGGCCTCCAGTGGTGAAATCCTACAGATCGGTCAAAGGACCAGGCCCTGGGCACGCCTCCTGGGCACCGCCTGGGGTCGGAGTGTCCTCCCCAGGGACCCTGATGGCCCAGACGCTGCCCCGCTGTGCACCTGCCTCTGTCCCGGCTCCCTGCTCACAGGCGCCTCAGAGCTCCCGGATCACCCCTTTGAGGATACACAAGACCTGCTGCAAGGTGGCTGCCGAAGCAAGGGGACTAAAGGGGATGATGATGATGGGGTGACAGTGATGTTCGGGTGATGATGATGGGGTGACAGTGATGTTGGGGTGAGGATGATGATGGGGTGACAGTGATGTTGGGGTGAGGATGATGATGGGGTGACAGTGATGTTAGGGTGAGGATAATGATGGGTGACTGATGTTGGGGTGACGATGATGATGGGGGTGACAGGCATGGGGTGATAGTGATGCGATGATGGAGGTGACAGTGATGTTGGGGTGACGATGGGGTGACAGTGATGATGGAGGTGACAGTGATGTAATGATGGGGTGACAGTGATGTTGGGGTGATGATGGGGTGACAGTGATGTTGGAGTGAGGATGATAGGGTGACAGTGATGTAGGGGTGAGGATGATGGGGTGACAGTGATGTTGGGGTGAGGATAATGATGGGTGACTGATGTTGGGGTGATGATGATGATGGGGTGACAGGCATGGGGTGACAGTGATGCGATGATGGAGGTGACAGTGATGGGGTGACGATGGAGTGACAGTGATGTTGGGATGATGATGGGGTGACAGTGATGTTGGGGTGAGGATGATGGGGTGACAGTGATGTTGGGGTGAGGATGATGGGGTGACAGTGATGTTGGGGTGAGGATGATGGGTGACAGTGATGTTGGGGTGATGATGATGGGGTGACTGATGTTGGGGTGATGATGATGGGGTGACAGTGATGTTGGAGTGATGATGGGGTGACAGTGATGTTGGGGTGATGATGGGGTGACAGTGATGTTGGGGGATGATGATGGGGTGACAGTGATGTTGGGGCAATGATGATGATGGGGCAACAGTGATGTTGGGGGAATGATGATGATTGGGTGACAGTGATGATGAAGGTGATGGTGGGTGATGATGGGGGTGGTGGTAATAATGGGAGTGATGATAATAATGGGGGTGATGATGATAATGAGGGTGAGGATGGAGGTGATGAGGAAGTGAGGGTGTGCGGCCTCCCACTCACAGGGGAAGGAACATCTTGTCTGAGGCTCACATATTCCAGGGGCTGTATTATGTGTTGCTTCAACACAATGAGGTAAACACCCAGGTCCCAAGGCACCCAGACCGGTCCTCTGGGCCTTCCCTGGTCGCCCTGAGGCCACTTGCTGCCAGCCATCCAAACAGCAGGCCTGGCTTGCCTGCTTCACAGGGTTCCTCATCTCCCAGGCAAGAGGGGTGGCATGGATTCCATAAACAAATAAATAGCATAAAATTCAACCCCATAAGAGGCCTGTAAAGCCCTCAGGGTGTGACCCTTGCCGCCCATCCCCTTCTACAGCTACACGGACCTTTTTTTTCTGCGTCCGGGACACTGCAAACGCAGTCCCACCCCAGGGTCTTTGTGCCACTGCCCCCTTGCAATGCTTGGCCACAGAGGTCCCCACAGCCAGCGCCGCACAGGCCCCATAGTTCCCAGCTGTGGGGCCACTTTGTTAGGGGCCTTCCTTCATCCACTTAAGACATTTCAGAAACACAGAATAGAAGGTTTTAGTCACATACATATCCTGGCTCAACAAGCATTCTATGTAGAAGCTCTGGGTGGACACGTTCCAAAACAAGGGCATGATTTTACTCAGCACCTTTGAACCTTTGATGGCTCCAGGCTCTCGTAGGAGCCAGGAGGAGACATCAGGTCTGAAGCTGAACCCGTGTGGTCCTGGCGGCTCTCCCCACGTGGGTTTCCCAAGTCGCTCAGGCTCTGAGTTGTTCTTCCAGTCTGTAACGTAGTATAAAGGTAGGGGGTATCTCAAAGGATGAACAGAAGTAACATAATAAGCCCTTAGTCTGGAGCCTGGCACATGGGGGGCAAGCTGTGAACTACGGCTGTGCCACTGTGTTCTGGACATGCTGTGATCATCGAGCGGGGGCAGACATTGAAGCATCAGTGGCCTCTGTCCAGTTAGCGACGCTGCACCTCCTGCCCCCTTTCTGCTCCCTTGGGCTTGGTCCTTCCTTCCCTTCCCCTGGGCTCCGTCAGCTTCACTGTGACTGCCTCCCATTCATCCAGACATCTGTGTCCCACGTGGAGGTCCCCATGACAGTGAGGACTGATGTCCTTTAAATTGCAGTTCCCATAGTCCCTGGAGTGGCACCTGGCATGTCGTGGGCTTGATAAATAATCATTGAATGGATGAATATTTGAATCAATGAAGAGCAAATGGCCTAAGCCACATCAGTGTGGCCATGGACTGAGGGGCAGGGGGAGGCCCTGTCAGCCCTGAAGCCCTCTCTTAGCGGGGCCGGCCTTCGTACACCACATCTCTTTTGAGTCTGTTTTCTTGGGGAGGTTGATAATTCCTTCAGAACATTACTAGGGGGCACTACGGAGTGTTAGCTTGTGAATGGAAGTGTTCCTTAAGTGGAGCAGCTGGAGGAATTCTGAGATGGCCCATGACGCCACCCTGGTGTGCACACACTTCCTCCTGGCTGTTCACCAGGAATCCAGGGCAGCTGGGAGGGCTTGTTATGGGGTTACAGTCCCAAAGCAGTTGACCTTATGGTAGGGAGATAATTGGGGGGCCTGGCCTAATCACATGGACCCTCTAAAAATGATTTTCTCCAACTGCAGGCAGGCAGCCTCCAGGAGCTGAGAGTAGGAAGGAGCACACAGAAACCTCTATCCTGCAACTGCCAGAAGAAAATTCCCCCAGCAATTGGGAGCTGAAAAGTGGTCTTCAGCCCATAGAAGTCTCATGGCCCTGGCCGGTACCATGAATTCAGCCTGCTAAGACCTGAAGGTAAAGTCGCATCATGCCCAGGCTGCGGACCTGCGGAAACTGAGCTGAGGGTTGGTGCTACTCTAAGCTCCTGTGCTCGTGGAAATGTGTTATACAGCAACAGGAAATTAGTGCAAATAGAAAACGCTGTCTCAAACGTGGTCATTGGTAACCGGACACTGCCATGTTCCAGCCCCAGGAATAAGGCACAAATGGTTCTCGTGAGCAGTTGGCCGTCCATCAAAGCAAGCCTTGATTCCACACAGGAGAGAAATCTGATGACTCAGGCCCTGGGGCCTTTTGGGTTCAGGATAATTGTGAGTTCATTATACTGGATTTCTTAACAGGAATTTAATGAACAAGTTCCCCATTTTGAATTCCAGTTCCATTTATTAGTCAGGGCAAAGGGAGGCTGCTGTAACAAGGAGCCCCGCTACACCATTACTTAAAATACAGGCCTGCGCCCACCTCCTCCTGCAGGGGCGCCAGGCAGGTGGCTCTCCTGGTCACCTGCGGCAACTGCCTCCAGGCCACGCTTGGCAATAGTGGGAAATAAAATCATGAAGGTTACTCCACCTCCTCCTCAGTGCACCTCTTCCTGAGGATTAAAGCAAGGACTTCGGATGTCTACACTACAGACAGGTGCTTTGGACCTGACTCGAATTAGGTCTGTAACGCACTGTGTGGTCAGAGCGGGCTGGAGCTGCAGGAGGGGCAGGGCCAGCGCCAGCATGCGCTCGGTGAGGGGAAGTCTTCAGTGCTGGGTGGACAGCCTTCTCTGGGACCTGGCTGTGGTGGGCCAGGCTGGTGGTGAGGTTGTGTCTGACATGGGCTCTGCCCACTGCCAAGTGTCTGATCTGAGGACAAGTGGTGCTTTCTGGGCCTCAGTGTCTTCATCTGCAAAATGGGACCATGAGACCTTACCTGACTGCCAGGGTTGTCAGTGGACAGGCTTCAAAAGGTTGCCTGGCACATGCTGAGCGTGCCCTAAATCAGCACCCAGGGCGGTGCCGCTCACCAGAAGCCGCAGGACCTGTGGCTAGTTCAGTCACTGACTTGCTGAAGGAGTGTGGGGCAGCGGGGCCGAGGATTCTGAACACTCCTCATCCTCACAGTGATGACGGCAGAGTGCAGGCTTATTAGCAGCTTCAGCCAGTTTGCAGTTTGTCTTGGTGCTTACCCGAACAGGCTGCAAACCGAGACAAACACACTTTGAGGTCATCGCCCCGTGACTCAGTACGTTTTCCTGATGGTGTCTGTGCTGAGGAAAGAAAAAAGAAGGCCTTGAAATATTGCCAGTGGAAAAGGTGTGTGTGCAGCTGAGGGCAGATGGTGGGTTCTGGCAGCCTGACTGGGAAGCCCCTGGCGTCGGGTCTGTGCTGGTCACTCATGTGCCTGGGAAGCCCAGGGCGTGGCGTCTGCGCTGGTCACTCAGCTTCCTGGGAAGCCCAGGACGTCAGATCTGCGCTGGTCACTCAGCTTCCTGGGAAGTCCAGGGGGTCGGATCTGTGCTGGTCACTCATGTGCCTGGGAAGCCCAGGGCGTGGGGTCTGCACTGGTCACTCAGCTTCCTGGGAAGCCCAGGGCGTGGGGTCTGCGCTGGTCACTCAGCTTCCTGGGAAGCCCAGGGCGTGGGGGTCTGCGCTGGTCACTCTGTTGAAGCTCTTCTTTTCAATTTGGGGGATGTGAGGCTCTGCCCCAGCTCCTGGCCTTGTTCTAGTTGTTCACAGAATGCTTAGGTTTGAAAATCAGGCAGAGTACTTTAGGCAACTTTCATGGGAAAAGAGAGGTTCATTTTCTCCCACGCCCCATGGAACCAATTCCTTTGAAACCTAAAAAGCAGAAGGAGAGAAGGGAAGGGGAGCAGAAGGAGAGAAGGGAAGGGAAGGGAGCCGCGTTCCGACGCCGTTGGCCGCTGTTTCTCTCATGGTAAACACACTTTCTTCCTTGCTCCGGGACTCACTTTTCATCCCCGTCCAGGTTCCGGGAGCTCTCCTAGGTATTGCAAAGGCCGTGGTGAGGACACACAGCTCCCGCCGTCCTGCAGAGGAACCTCTAGCCAGAGAAGCCAACACACGCATGACGGGCACACCACCCCATGGTGAAGCTGACGATGGCAGGGAAGGCACAGATGGGTTCCTACACACAGCTTGGAAACAGGGCGGCACAATGAAAACCTTCATTACTCGTGTTTGTCTCACTTAACAATGAGGAAAACTGAACCCTAGGAGAGGTGACTTGCCTGCAACTGGGAAGCAGCAGGGCAGGGTCAGGGGCAGCCCCGATGCTGGTGCTGTGGCTCTGCCAGGCTGCAGCTGCCACTGCTGGGTGCTGGCCCTGGGCGAGGGGGACAGATGTGCAACACCTTCATGGGCTTTAAATGCTTTTAAAAAGGAGAAAATCCTGCAAGGTTATGTGTTACTTGTTAGCATTTTAAAATGAGGTAGCTGAGATTCATGAGAGAAATCATTTGCCTGAGATCTGCTTGTGCTGGGCGCCTTCATTCACAAATGGCCTGGGAAAAACGTTTTGCCCCCTGCACCTTCTATCCTGAGGGTGCTGTCAACAAGGTCAACAGATTCTGACTTCCGCACCAACGGCTCCTGGTCCTGCAGTGGTGAATTTGAACGCTCTGCAGTGACCTCCATCCAGCTGATTCCTGGGGTCAGGAATAAGACAGGCAACGGCCAGGCTGTGGCCTCGCTGTCGGCAGATGGATGGAAAAGCTGCACAGCAGATGCCCCGAGCCAGGAGTCAGGAGTTATTAGGAAGAAGTCCTCCAGGACAGCATGTGGGGACCTGGTCCGCTGGGTGCCCCTCACTCCACAGAGAGGCCTTGGGGTTGTGTCCAAGCCCTGTTCCAAGGCGGCTCGAGAGCCTGCACCTGCGAATGCATCCTGGGCAGACCATACCATCTCTGCGGGTGAGCTGGGCTGGCCCCTCCGCTGGGTCAGAGACACTGTCCTCCCGCAGAGGATATGCAGGGAAGGAAAGGCTTTGGGAAGGTCCCCCGGTCTGGGTTCAAGCCAGGCCAACCATCCTACAGAGACAGGAAACCCCGAGCTTCCCACAGCGGCCCAAAGTTCCAGGGGAGGGAAGGCAGGAGAGACTTCAGCCCACATGGCACACAT
>NW_012102576.1:3167726-3217412 GCF_000951045.1 Mandrillus leucophaeus | reverse complement strand
CACATGCACACACACCTGCATACCTGCACACACACACCTGCACCACACACCTGTACACACCTGCACACACACCTGCACACACATGTATACACCTGCACATACACCTGCACATAAACCTGCACATGCACACACACCTGCATACCTGCACACACACACCTGCACCACACACCTGCACCGCACACCTGTACACACCTGCACACACACCTGCACACACATGTATACACCTGCACATACACCTGCACTCACACCTGCACATGCACACACATGCACATCTGCCTACACATGTCCATGCACACAGGTGTGCACACACACAAACTAAAGGACACACTGTTCTCTGGCTTCATCTTAGTGGTCTCGGTGTGGCGCAGACGTGCTTGTGCGTGGAGGCTTTGCGGCACAAAGGTGAGAAGGACACATCTGCCCATGGGGAGACATGAGCACAGCTGTAGGCCGGGGGCACAGGGCTCATGGGGATGTGTGCCAGGAAGGATGGTCGGGTCTGACCTGGGGCTCTTGGAGGTTGAGGGATGTGGACTTTCTTTCAAGGGTAGAGGGGAGGGCCTCTGGGGGCTTTGGACCTGACATGGGGTGATGGGTTTGGAAATTTAGATGTGAGTCAGGAGCGACCGCTGTACGAGATCCCAGCTGAACCGAGGCTGGGCCACGGCAGCGGGAAGCAGTGGAGGAAGGGGCATGACAGGTTCTCAGAGGGTACTGACAGGTTTTTCCTTCTCGCGCCTGCCTGACGAAAGACAACTCCGTCCTCAGGGGCCTGCTGGACTGAGAGTGGAGGGGTGTCTGATGGGCCACCTGGGGGCAAGTGTTCTGGGGTGCAGTGCGTTTGGATGTGAACCTGCTTCCCGACTGGAAGGGGTCAGGGAGTGAGGCCAGGGAGATGAGGGAGCAGGGGATGGGAACTGGACCTTGTGCAGGACATCAGGAGAAATAGGGGGCAGTGTTTGGAAGACCCCACCTGGTGCTCAGGGAACACAGTGCAGGGTGCCCTGGGTGCCTCAGGAGACGGAGGACAGAGGACAGAGGATAAGCTGTGGTGACCACTCTTGAGCCAAGCAGCAAGGGGTGAGGCAGGGCTGGCCATCGCCAGGGGCCCTGGGGACCGGGGCACACTGGGCGTCTTCTCTGGCCCTGAGTCTTTGTGCTAAGCAGGGATGTGTAGAGATTTGTTGACTCTATTGTGCTAAAACTCAGTTTTATGTTCTGAACACTTGGCCAGTTAAACTCCACAATTGCTGTCATTTCTGTAAGCATCACCTGACTGCAGGAACGCAGCGATCCCGCACACGACGTGTCCTTCCCAGTCCAGCTTTCTCACCGGGAGGGCCGTTGCGGATGTGGACACACAGCAAACAGGTCTGGACACACGCATGGAGACGGGACCAAGCCATCTTCTGAGAGGGGAACCTTCCAGAAGGTTGAGGGATCTTCTGAGTTGAGGTCCCCAGGGACTGTGACAGCCCAGGGCAGGCTGCACCCCGGAGGCAGCAAGGACTGTGGTCTCAGCCGTTGCCAGTTCGCTGGCACCACTGACTGGAAAAATGAAGACACTTAGCATGTGGATCTAGTTTCACATGTAGATCTTGATGGCTCCCACAGGCACAGTCATTTAGGACATTTTATGTCTAACATTTCACAGACACTGGAACTCCACCCTGGCGAGGGGCTGTGCTCCTCAGGCCAGCAGAGCACGTGTCTGCGTGTCTCTCCAGCCAACCCGTGACCCCACATGGGCTGTGCTCACACTTTCTCCCAAGGGACAATGACCCATTTGTAGAATGATTAACTGTTCCTAAGACTAAAATGTCCTATTTATAGATATAATTGATCTACTTTTAAGAAAATTTTACCTGGTTTTAATTTAAGAAAACCTCTAGGATTCTGTGTGTCATTATAATAGCTGTCTATTTTATTTGCAAATATCGTATTTGATGCAAAGGAATATCTGTAACACACGTGGTTGCACATCACGATGAAGAGCCCAGGAAACTCTCCTCTGAGAACAGGACGTGACTGGCATCCATGCCCGCCCACCTGAGCCCCACTGGGCCCCACACCAGGGACCCACGCCTGGACTTGGTGCTATGGTCTCTTTGCTTTAAAAACCGTTTATCACATTTGTGTGTTTGCTGAACAACATGCTGTCAGTTTGATGGGTTTTAAGCTTTGAAAAATGGTATCACAGTAGCTGTTCTTGTCCGGAGCTTGTCACATTTCACGAGTGGCCGATTTAACTCCGCATGGCTGTAGTTTGTTCATCTTCACCACTGTGCAGTAGCCCACAATGGACCACATCACAGCTCCCTCATTCCTCCTCCTGCCAGTGCACTCTGACGTTGTTCCCAGGACTTTGCCATTGCAAATGGCACTGGAGTCACCTGTTGTTGATTTTCTGCCTGGTCATCTGTCTTTTTCTTATTTTGTTTTTTTTTTTAATTTTTAATACTTTTATGATGGGCATATTTATACATATTCAAAAGGAAAGAGAACATCACAGTGAACCCCTGGACCGGAGCTGGCTGCACAGTCACCTGCGTGTGGACGCTTGTTTTGTCCGTTCCTCTGTCCACTTACCCCTCCTGCCGGGATTATTTTGAACCAATGAATTTTTAATATATTCTGGATGTTAATATTTTGTTATGTGGTTGCAAACATCAGCTAGTTCGTGTCTAATCCTTTTCATCTTTTGCTGCACAGGAGTTCGCAATTTTCATGTCGTTCCACTTATTCCTCTTTTTGATGATTAGCGTTTTGTGTGTGTGTTTAAGAAATAATTTCCCTTCCTAAACTCAGAAGTTTTTCTCATTCTATAATTCAAAATGCTTTTCACATTTAAGTGGTGACTTACGTGGAGTTGATTAATGTGTAAGGCGTAAGGACGTGATCTCGCCGGACCTTTTCACATGAGCGCTCCCCAGCCTGCAGCACCACACTTCCGCCGGTGAAGGGCCTGCACGCACACACACCGGGCTGCTTCTGGGCTCCGCCCCCCAGTCAGTCTGCTCATTGCTGGGCCCATGTCACGCTGCCTTACCTTCATAATAAGTTTTGACAGGAATTATGCTTTTTGGGAGTTTCTTGGATATGTCTGGCATGTTGTTCTTCCATACAGATTGTAGAATTGTTTTTTCTAATTTCATGAAAAACCCTGTTAGGATTATGATTACAACTGCATCAAATCCAGAGGCCAATGTAAGGAAAACGGTCACCTGCACCATGTTGAACTTCTGGATGTCTCTGGCTATAAGCACGAGCTCTCTCTCCATTTGCTTAGGTTTCCTGTTGTCTTTTGACAAAATCTTACAATTTTCTGCATTAGGTCTTATGCAACTTTCTAAAGATTTCTTTCTGGGTCACATAGTTTTTGTTGCCATTATAAACCGTTTTTTTGTTTGTTTGTTTGAGAGGGAATCTCGCTCTCTCTCCTAGGCTCAAGTGCAATGGCTCGATCTCGGCTCACTGCAACCTCGGCTTCTCAGGTTCAAGGGATTCTCCTGCCTCAGCCTCCTGAGTAGCTGGGATTACAGGTGTGCACCACCACGCCCGGTTAATTTTCATATTTTTCAACAGAGACAGAGTTTTGCCATGTTGGCCAGGCTGGTCTCGAACTCCTGACCTCAGGTGATCCATCCACCTCGGCTTCCCAAAGTGCTGGGATTACAGACGTGAGCCACCACACCCGGCCATAAATTGTATTGCTTTTAAAGTCATGTTTTCTAACTCTTGTTGCTGCTGTATGTGTGCAATTTATTTTTCTACATTGATCATAGACACCTTGTAGACTATGTATTTATAATAACTTTTCTACGGTCTTTAGTTTTACGTAGGCAATCACATTGTCTCCTAGCAATGAATGTTTGCTTCTTCCTTTTCGATTCTTAAGGCTTGTATCTTAAACATACTGTGCGTGCTCGGTGATTTTGAATACAAGTGGTGATAGTAGAAGTCCTTGTCTTTTTCCTGACTCCAAAGCGGATGCTTTTAAATTCTGCACAAGACTGATTGACTTTGAGATCCATTCCTGTGTTCAGACACTTGAAGGAGGCCTAGGATCTCCAAAATGCTGGGGAAGGGCAGAAGGGAGAGGGAATTAAGGGGAGGTCACCCGGGTTGGTTGGTTCCGGGCCTGCCTTTCGCTGGGCAGGGAGAAGGAGGTCCCACGCTCTCACTTGAGTTGGTTTCTTGATCAATTTAGGAAATTTCCTCCATTTTAGGGCAAAAGAAACAGAAGGACGGGAGAAACTCGTGGGCACTGCTTCTCTGGAATATTCCGTAGTTAGTCACTTCCTTGGTTGATGCCAAGAAGTTTGTGGACAAGTGAGGAGCTGGGAAGGGGCTCCCAAGAGGCCGGCGAGGCTGTGGAGGAGGGTGGAATGAGAGACTCTCGGCGGCAGGGAGGTTTCAGACACAGCCCCCCTCAGCCTGGCCCCGGCGGCAGCTGGTCAGGCTTGCTAGGGGAGGGAGGGCTCTGTGCTCTTGTCCACCCAAACACTGGCTGCAGGGACGCTGACCTGGGGGGTCCCAAGTTCTCGACGCCGCTGATGTGGGCAGCACACAGCCGCTGAGGTGCAGCCCAGGCCGGGTGGCAGGAGCAGGGTGCTGGCATCTGGAGATGGGCGAGCCTCAGCAGGGCTTGCTATGGCCTCAGTGCCATCAGATGTCTTCCTGTGAGAATTCACTGCAGACTCACAGATTTGAACACGTTTGTCGTGTTTTGGTTGCTGCAGCTACTTTTTCACACTTACCCTCACGCGTGCCAGGCCCGGGTGGTGGGCTCTGCAGGTTTGCAATTCCTGCATCCGTCTCGGTGATATGGGAGTGCTGGGCAGAGGAGGGAGTGGCCCTTGGTCACCCCCACAGACCCAGGTGAAGACAGGCACTCCTGCTTTTGTGCTCAAATGTTGCATTTTCCAAGACCACCCTGGGCCCCCCAACACCCCCTGAGCCTATGAAAACCAAGACCCTAGCGGGTGGACACACGGAAGCAGCTGGACATCGTGAGGAACACATCGGTGGAAGAAGACACAGACGGTGGGTCATGGAGAGCACACGGGCAGAAGAGCATGCTGCCAGGCACCAGCAGGCCATCAACCGTGGAATGACGCAGAGTTCGGCCTGAGCAGTCAGAGGAGCGTCAGCGGCCGGACTCCAGGGGAGAACCATCTCCCTTCTGGCTCCCCCGTCTGCTGAGAGCTACTTCTCCTCAACAAAACCCTGCACTCATTCTCCAAGCCCACGTGTGATCTGATTCTTCTGGTCCACCAGGGCAAGAAACCCCGGGATACGGAAAGCCCCCTGTCCTTGTGATAAGGCCGGGGTCTAATTGAGGTCGTTAGCACAAGCCGCCCATAGACAGAAAGCTAAGAGAGCACCCTGGAACACGCGCCCACTGGGGCTTCCCCGTGGACATTTGCCCCTGGACACTGCCGTGGAGTCGGAGCCCCAAGCCTACCCATCTGTCTGCTCCCCTTGAGGTTTGCGCAGCAGGACACTGAAGAAGCGAGCCACTCCCCCATTGCACGCCCTACGAGGGGTCAAGGGAACCTTTCCCGTTTCATCGGGAATCTTTGGCCTGACAAGGTGTTCCAGGCTCGTGTGGACCTAGAATTAGCCACTTTCTGGAGTCCTGGCTCCTTTTTGTGGAAAGGAAGTTTAGGTTCCAACGCAGGATCTAGGAATGTGCGTTCTTAATAGGGTGGCCTTATTTCTAGGTTCTTTCAACAGATAGACTTGAGAAATGCATTTTCAAATTCAGGACTTAACATACCGTATCTCCTGTTTCTTCTTTCCATGCCCAAAATGCTGCTTCCCTGTGACGTAACGTAATCACTCATGCTCTCTCTCGCCTTATGCGTACAATTTTCCTAGAATAAAACGCCAGAACCGAAAACGTGATTCCCACAGCAGGTTAAGGGTTTTTCATCTCTTTGTGACCTTATGCTGTGCAGGTGCCACTGGGTAATTTCTGTGTTCTGAAGTCACTTGAGTGTGTCGCCGTGTGGTTGTGTGAGTTGATGCAGCCTTTTGGGGAAGGAATCTGGTAGAATCGACTGAAATTGAAAACACACCCTTCACTTCAGCAGCTTTTCTCCAGGAGTCTGCACTGTGTTCTGCAAGGGAGAACATGGGTGCATGAGGAAAGATACACGTGGCCTGGCAGACAGACAGGTGTTCACTGCAACATCTTCCTACTGCCTTCCCCTCAGAGAGGAAGCCGAGTGGTGGCTGACTGGTTGTGGCTCATCCATGGATGGTTCTGTGACTGTTTCAGGCACCATGCCTGTGTACCAGCTCCTTGGAACCATTTTCTTAAGTGAGGAAAGGAAAAGAGGCAGTAAAAATTACGTGGTGGTGAGATCTGAAACAGAGACACGAATGCCTTATGTATGAGCACAGGACTCACAGCAGCGGGAGATGCACGGAAGGACACGTGCCTTGTGGTTTATATCTGGGGTGGGGGAGAGGAGGGGAAGGGAGGGGCAGGAAGCAGCTAGCCAAAAAAACCTTTTACATTGTATTATTTTTTATTTTTCTTTTTTTTTGTGGATTAACAGGCACTTTCTTTTTTGAAAATTTTAGGTTTGGGGGTACATGTGCAGGATGTGTAGGCTTGTTACACAGGTAAACATGTGCCATGAGGGGTGGCTGCACAGATCATCTCATCACCTAGGTATTAAGCCCGGCATCCATTAGCGATTCTCCCTGATGCTCTCCTTCCCCCTCCCCCACCCCCCACAGTCCCCCGTGTGTGTAGTTCCCTGCCATGTGACCCTCTGTTCTCATCATTCAGCTCCCCCTTATGAGTGAGAGCATGTGGTGTTTGGTTTTCTGTTCCTGTGTTCGTTTGCTGAGGATAATGGCCTCCAACTCCATCCATGTCCCTGGAAAGGACATGATCTCATTCCTTTTCATGGCAGCATAGTATTCCATGGTGGATGTGTAGCATGTTTCCTTTATCCCGTCTGTCACTGAAGGGCATTTAGGTTGATTCTGTGTCTTTGCTACTGTAAACCGTGCTGCAGTGAACATACACACGCATGTGTCTCTATAACAGAATGATTTCTATTCCTTTGGGTATATACCCAGTAATGGGGTTGCTTGGTTGAATGGTATTTCTGTTTTTAGTTCTTTGAGGAATCTCCACACTGTTTTCCACAGTGGCTGAACTAATCTACACTCCCACCAACAGTGTAAAAGTGTTCCTTTTTCTCCCCAACCTTGCCAGTATCTGTTATTTTTTGACTTTTAGTAATAGCCATTCTGACTGGCATGAGATAGTATCTCATTGTGGTTTTCATTTGCATTTCTCTAATGATCAACGATGTTGAGCTTTTCTTCATATGTTTGTTGGCCACATGTATATTTTTTTAAAGAAGAATCTGTTCATGTCCTTTGCCCACCCAAAAAGGCTTTTTAGAGAAGACTGGCCCTGAGAAAAACTTCACATGTGATCCCATCCCATTTATGTAAAAATTGGTGTGTGCAGATGTATAAAATGACAGTCACCAGCATTTTAACTGTGGGCACTGCAGTGTTCTGGGTTTTTAGTAATTTTTCTTTCTTTAAAGGATGGTTGGAATTTTTTTTTTTTTTTGACGGAGTCTTGCTTTGTCGCCAGGCTGGAGAGCAGCGGCGCGATCTCTGCTCACTGCAACCTCCACCTCCCAAGTTCAAGCAATTCTCTGCCTCAGCCTCCTGAGTAGTTGGGATTACAGGCACTTGCCACCATGTCCGGCTAATTTTTGTATTTTTCGTAGAGATGGGGTTTCGCTATCTTGGCCACGCTGGTCTTGAACTCCTTTGTGATCCACCCGCCTCAGCCTCCCAAAGTGCAAGGATTACAGGCACGAGCCACCTGCCCGGCTGGACGGTTGGAATTTTTATACCAAAATGTACTTTAAAAATTACCTATTAGAAAAAGAGCAATACGGCTGTTTTACTGTGGGGAAAAGAAGACCTGCAATGAGATGAGGTCTGCAGGGTGCTGGACTGGCCTGTCCCAGACACGCCTTGTAGCAGGGACTCGGGGGCAGGTAGGCAGTGACAGGAGGTACCGTGGCCCCGCCTCCGCTCCATGGGGGGTCACGGTGGAGAGCCTCAGGCATTAGTGCGACTTGGTTAGTAGGATTCAGGCCAAAACGTTTCAGAAATGGTGTCTCAAGTTATATAAGGGCAGCTGTGTGCCAGGACAAGCCTGGGGCAGTGTCCGCTCTTGCTGGTGTCCGGACATTCTTTGCCCTTCCCAGAGAGGACCCAGATCCCTGTTCCTCTGGCATCTCGCCTGCCTGGCTGAGGAAGAGGGCAGAACATTGTCAGGTTTTCCTGTCTTCTCCGCCTTTGAGAAAAACTACTCCTTAGTGGGAAGTATTTTCCTAGGATTTATTTGGCAGCGTGCTGGGGAACTTTTAAATTACTGCCTTCCTTTGCCGTCACATAATTCTTGTATTAATGCTTCTTGTGCAAAAAGAAAGGGAAGCTGCTACCGTGCTTTATTAGGACTTCCCAGGTGGTCCAGGTTTTTTAAAATCCCATTTCCATAGATTAACTTATCAGTAGTGAAAACAACCACTGTGCACATAATAAAATTGATGATTATTGAATGCCGATGATAAAAAGAAATACCCGCTTTAATCACCACTGAGCTCGATGGAATAAGGAGAAATGCGAACCTTTCTGAGGTGTTCGTGTTTATTTCAAAGCCACAATGAGCGCCACTGCTGTTGCTCTCAATAGTGTGCAGGGCTAAGTCTTGATCAGTTTTCCAAAATGAACACGTTTGTGAAAGACCCCGTCGGTCACGTGCGTGGTTCCGTCTGGTGCCCTCAGCAACCCTGTTGGTTAAAGAGTTGAAGTTCAGAGAGATTAAATGACACCTCTAAAGATCAACGGCCAACAAAGGACTGGGCTGGAATCAGGCTTAACTGGTTTAAGCAAATATCCAGTGCTTTCCCCACGGGAATGGGTGGCTTTTCACTTAATCAACCAGATGGCCGTGGTTTGAGCCCGTCTTCATGGCTGTGAACTGGATGGAAAATGGATATTGTGGAATTCAGTTAGAGGCCCCACCTTCCTTCCTGGCCCCTCCTGCTGTGGTCGAATTCTGTTAATTGCAGCTAAATCTTGTTCCCCAAGTGCTGGCCATGAACAGCCTTGTCTTAAAAGCAAGGCCAGGATGGCACATCGCCAGCAGTCAGCGGCAGCGTTTATGGGTGTCGTCCTGCAACGGGCTTGCCGGTCACGCTGGTGCTGTGTAACACGCACGCTCGCCTTGCACCGTCTGTCATGAAATCCTGGCGCTATCACACGCTCCTTCCTTGCCTTACATGTGCGCGTTTATGCTGAGTTTGGAAAGGAGCTGCCATTTGTTCCAGCAGGAGTCAGCCAGGTCAATCTCTGGGAGGCCCAGATAAAGCCGTGTGCCTGGCACACAGAGGGCTGGAGACAAACAGCCCTCGGAAAGATAATGGGTTTGCCTGACACTGGGCCTGTGAATCATAACAGGATCCAGGGGCTGGAGCAAGTCCAGGAATTGGCAACTTCCCTCGTTGTTCATCACCACGCTTCAAAGCTCAGAGTGCAGACTACCTGAAATTGAATGAATCAACTCTTCACTCGCCAAAAATCACCTCCTTTTACTTACTCTTCAAAATAGAGGAAAGAAAAATTTTATAAAAACAAATGATAAGCGCAAAACCCAGGTTTTAAACTACCTCTTCTCAGACAGAAACAGCACAGGATGAAGTGAAAGGTGCCCACCTTCCATGGGTAGCCCACATTTCATGGCAGGTGATGCGGGGGGGATCCTTCTTAGCCTGACAACCTGGCATACTCTGTGTGCTTAGGAATTCATAGCGTGGTATTTTAGACTCCAAATCAAAATCACTGGTGAGGACATTTAGAGAAGTCCCTGAGGTTAAATACAGCAAAAGAGGCAAAACTCAATGTGGATCAGGAGCTGTACATGTGCCTGTGTATGGGTGTGTGCGTGTGGATTTGCATATACACACGTGTGCATGTGTCTGCTCATGTGTGTGCCTGTGTGCATGCATGGGTACATGTGTGTTTGCAAGGGTATTTGTGTGCATGTGCCTGCACACGTGTGTGCCTCTGTGCATGCATGGGTACATGTGTGTTTGCAAGGGTGTTTGTGTGCATGTGCCTGCACACTTGTGTGCCTGTGTGTGTGCATGGTTACATGTGTGTTTGCATGGGATTTGTGTGCATGTGTCTGCTCATGTGTGTGCCTGTGTGCGGGTGCATGGGTACATGTGTGTTTGCATGGGCATTTGGTGTGCATATGTATGTGTGTTTGCATGCATGCACACATATGCATAAGGGCATGTGTACATATGCCTGCACACATGTGTGCCTGTATGGGTGCCTGTGTGCACATGACTGTGCTTATGGGGACATGAGTTTGCCTGTGCACGTGTGTGAATGTGTGTTTTATGTGCATGTGTGTTTTGCATGCCTGTGTGCACATGTGTGCATGTGTGTATTTGTGTGCATGTGTGTGCATATGTGCATATGTGCATTGTGCACATGACTGTGTGCCTATGGGCACGAGTGTTTGCATGTGCACATGTGTGCATGCCTGTGTGCACATGTGTGCATATTTGTGTGTACATGTGTGCACATGTTTGCCTGTGTGCGTGTGTGTGCACGTGTGCATTATGTATTTGCATGTTCGTGTGTGCAGGTGTGTTTGCATGTGTGCATGTGTGTGGGTGCATGTGTGCATGTATGTGCATGCACATGTGTCCCTGAAAGTGGACTATATTCACGCCTCTCTTACATAGGCCAGTAGGAGTTATCCTGGCTTCTGGGCCAGAGCAGGTCAAACAGTGTTGATGACTGCAAGCTTCCCGTGCCCCTTAGCTGCCCGTCCCCTGCCATGGGCCAGAACAGATGAAATCCAGAGCTCATGATGCCAATCTGTGTTCAGTTGCAGGTTGATATTATAGGCATGCAGCACTTAAATAAAAACCTAAATCGTCAGAAATTACAGAATAAATGTTCTGTGCCTGGTAATGGTGAGCAATTTATCTGACATTTGATTCCAGCTTGCCGTTTACAAGGTAATTTCACACGTCTCCTCTGTTGTCCCGATCAGACTGGGAGGAGAGCTCAGTGAAGCAGGAGGCTCAAGTCACTTGGGAGAGACCAAGGACCCCAAGGAAACAACCTGGCCTCCTGCAGGAAACTGACCTGGTGTGGCCTCTGTGTGACCAGTGACCCGAGCCCTGTGGTCTGTGGGGTGGCATCTGCCTGACCAGGCTGTCCAGTGGATTCCAGAAGAACCCTGACCTTGAAGACTGCAGCTCCCTGTCCCGGCTGGCAGGTGACGGAGCGATGGTGCAGACACCCATGCATGCTCTTGGATGTTTAACGGAAACACACACTGGGACAGGCCAGGGGCGCAGAGGGGAGAAAGCACAGCCTCTGTCCTGGATGGTGGCCAGGAGGCACAGACGGGAACGCCGATGCAGATCATAGCGTGTGTCATAGAAACACACAGCCGCTCCTGCTAGCCCAAGACACAGGAGGATCTGAGTCAGTCAAAATGAGGAGGTCAGGGCTGGAATCCAGAGGACAGCATTCTCGCTCCGAGATTTTAAGAGAAAGTGGAGCGAACAGCCAGAGAAATGTTGAGGTCTGGGTGGGTTGGAGGGCTTCTAGACTCACGATGGGGCGTGTGGTGTGAGAGTATGAGGTCATAGCCTGTTAAGGAAGCCACGTGGCAGCCAATAAGGAGGCGTGTGTGCAGGCACGTGTGTGTGCAGGCGTGTGTGTGTGCATGTGTGTGTGTGTGCATGTGTATGAGTATATGTGTGTGTGTGTGTGTATGTGTGTGTGCATAGCAGTCTGTGGTCCATGAGTAGAAATCTTATGCAAGTGGAAATACTGATCAGGTCTAGGGAGTAAACGGCCGTAAGACAAGGGCTCTTTCTGTGTTTGCTGCCTCTGTTTGGTGCTCATCACGTTGTGGCTGTCCGACATGTGTTTGTGCGTACGCACAGTGCGTATCCATTCCACAACAGCTGGGACTCCTCCCTGAGCACATGACCCTAAGGCACCACTTCCCTCCGCACCCACCGTTTCGTGGACTCGTCTTTGGAACACTCCGGAGGGCCGCGGGACCAGGGCATGCTGATGGGGCCTCTCTCACCCGGGCTGCTCAACTCCCTTCTCATGCGTCTGTCACATGCACCACGTGTGGTACCATATTGAATAGACGGACTCTGCTTTTGCCCTCCTTTCTAACTGTGGGCTCTTCATCTTAAGAAATCGTTTCAGCTGGGCGCCCTGGCTCACGCCTGTAATCCCAGTACTTTGGGAGGCTGAGGCGGGCGGATCACGAGTTCAGCAGATCGAGATCACCCTGGCTAACATGGTGAAACCCCGTCTCTACTGAAAATACAAAAAACTAGCCAGGCGTAGTGGTGGGTACCTGTAGTACTAGCTGCTCAGGAGGCTGAGGCAGGAGAATGGCGTGAACCCGGGAGACGGAGCTTGCAGTGAGCCAAGATCGCGCCACTGCCCTCCAGCCTGGGCACAGAGTGAGACCCCGTCTCAAAAAAAAATTAATTAATTAAAAAAAAAAAAGAAATGGTTTCTTACCTCTCTGAATCTCCTGTCGCCCAAGGCAGCAGTGCCTGGAAGAGAGGGCAGGGTCAGCATTTTGTATTTGTTTTGAACTGAGCTGCGTCGTTTCCTGGTTTAAGAAGAGAATGAATTTCGTATTTTAAATCTGTAAGTTTGGCTTTGGGTATTAAACACTGAATACAGGGAAGCATTTTGTTGTTGTGTCGGAATTCCTCAGTTACCAAGATGAGAATGGTGCCAACAAAGTAGCTTCAAAAATGGTTGACTTTTTATTTTTACACAAGATTTAGGAAGGAACTATTTTGACATAAAGTCAAGCTGGAACGTCA
Source organism: Mandrillus leucophaeus (assembly GCF_000951045.1). Taxonomy (NCBI): domain Eukaryota; kingdom Metazoa; phylum Chordata; class Mammalia; order Primates; family Cercopithecidae; genus Mandrillus; species Mandrillus leucophaeus. Next base: position 3,204,462 of record NW_012102576.1, on the reverse strand, counting down.
TAATATGTGGACCAACCCTAAGCTAGATCCCTCTGAAGATAACTTAATCTAGTGTGGATTGAATGAAACTCTTTTTTTCTTTTTTTTAAAATATATCAGTTACTCTGTTCCCAGATTTTGCTACCAGAGTTGGTGGCTGTCACCAAAACCTTCGTCCTGGTTGACACAAGGCTGTGCATTGGATGAACACGGAAAACTCTACCCAGCCCTGGGACGTTCCATCCACGTAACCCATGAAGGCAAATGCTATATGCAAAGGTTTGTGATCACGTGTCCTGCCTTTGAATCAATGGACTTCTGCAGGAATTTTTTGGCAGATAGCCCTGTCCAGTATTTTAAAAAGGACATGAACCTGTACCAAGGTCTGTTAAACCTGATTAAAGAGGAGATCAATTCCATGTTGTAAATTGTCCTTTGCACATGAATGGAAGTTGTGTGGCTGGAGCCTGTCAGCCTGAGTGGTCTTCAGATTGTCAGCAACGCCAGACAAGGCCACGTCTTTCTCATCTCTGCATGCTCTGCACACCGCAGGTGACAGATAAATGTGTGTGCGCTTTGGGAGGGTCACGTAATGTGGGGAGGGGAACTGTTTGCATCATACGAACACTAACAGCTCCTGTGGATTTGGGGATTTGATGAACATGTGTTCAGAGCATGTGTGTGCATGTAGACCCCCTGCAGGCCTGCACCTACCTGCCCTCCACCCCCACCACACACGTACTTTAGAAATGCAGACATGGGGTGTGGCTTCATTTACGACTGTCCCAACAGGGAGGCATCGGGTGGCAGTGCCTGGTGTGTGGGGCTTGCCTTTCCTCCTGACCCTGGACAGACTCACAGAAAAGAGCATCTAATTTCATGGGTCACAGGTCCCCTAGCCGGGACTTTCTATTGCAATGGCAAATTTATAGTCCTGCTAAAGACTCCTTCTCCTGGGAACTTCCTCAATCTGAGAGAAAAGGGAACGAGTAACCCGTTCATGCCCAGAAAGCACCTGGAAGCACAGGGATGCCGCTGGCCATGAGTGGCAGTGACGACATGGCAGTGAGTGGCAGTGACGACGTGGCCGTGAGTGGCAGTGACGACGTGGCCGTGAGTGGCAGTGACGACGTGGCCGTGAGCGGCAGTGACGACATTGCCGTCAGTGGCAGCGATAACGTGGCTGTGAGCGGCAGTGACGATGTGGCCATGAGTGGCAGTGACGATGTGGCCGTGAGTGGCAGTGACAACATTGCCGTCAGTGGCAGCGATAACGTGGCTGTGAGCGGCAGTGATGACGTGGCCTTCTGCTGAGGGGCTTCTCACATGGGCTCCCTTGACTCCAGGGTTATACCCTGTGTAGCCGGCACTTGCTACGAAATTAAGCATCCCACAAAAGTATGGGGAAAGCCAGCGAGGACGCTGCCATTTGCCGATGGGCCATTGATGGTGAATTCATCTGCAGCTCACAGGCGGGTCTTATCAGTTCGTGATTTCAGTCCTGACGGCTCCAAAAAAGCCGCCACGTTCCGGCCGTGTGATTTTGGTTGAGCTATTATGGAGCAGCATTGGAATCCCACTCCCACCACGCTCTGGCTGTGATTTTGCCTGAGCTATGATAAAATGGGATTTTAGAGTTTCCCTCAGAGGCTTGGTAAGAGAATCAAACTGGGAAATGAATATGAAGGGCGTGGCCAAGCATCTGGTGAGTGACAGACAGGGTAGAGGGGCTGGCAGTGGATTTCTCCACTGAAACCACCACTGCAGGAGCGGCACCGAGACGAGGGGCTTCTGCAAGCCCGTGGACCCCGGAGCCCTTTGTGGCTTTCCAAGCCATTCTTGGTGGCAGAGCGAGGCTGGCACATATGCTGCTGGGCCCCAGGCACGCTCTGAGTACCTCCCGGGCACCGTTTCAGGAGAGCCCTGTGAAGGAGGAAGGCCCACAGTGCCAGGCTGCAGATAGGGAGACTGAGGCTTAAGGAGCTCATGCCCTGTGGGTAGTGTCAGGCTTAGGAGGTGGGAGTAGCAGCCTTCGGGGAGGTGGAAGGGCCCCAAGAGAGGAGCCCCACAGAGGCTTCCACATGCCCCCTGGAAGCAGGAAGGGCCCAGGTGGGGCCCTCTGATCCACTCTGAGTCCTGGTCTGGCAGAGGCATGAGTGGGTCCCTCAGGGAGAGTGACACTGACACCGCAGGGGCTGCTGCAGGGAGGGAAAGGCTCAGGTCAGGGCCCAGGAAGTTTGTTTTGCAGCTAATTTTTGCATATTTGTTTAATCTGTCACCCAGGGTCATTGGTCAGGCTGCTCTCAGAGTCCGTGTTCCCAGCGATGGGCTGCCTGGGATGGGGAGGAAGGCAGCCTGCAGGGACTGAGAGAGAGGAGTGCCATGGACAGGAGGCCTCGGGTGCAGGAGCGTGGCCGGGTCGGCTCCCAGGACACGGGCACTCACCCGCAGCACTGCTCCGGAGGTCCGGAAATTAGTCTCATCCCAGGGCAGTCCTCTGCTCAGGCAGCCGCATCGCAGGCCTGGCTTCTTCAGAGAGGGGGTCCCAGACACCGCACAGCCCCTTTGTTGGCTGGGATTTGATCCTGCTCAATTAACCCTGGGGGGAAGTCGTTCATCCAACAACTGGAGGCCTCTGATTGTTCAGTCAGAGTCAGTTTAAGTCTTAAGACAACTCTGACACAAGTTTTACAATATCTTAATTTCTCTGAAAACATGGACACTTATTTTCAAATGTTTTAAGAGAGAGTCAGTACTTTCACTGTTGTTATTGGTGTTTTGCACTATTTTCTCTGCACAAACCGCTGCAATGGTGCATGACTGGGGTCTCCAGTTTCCCTGTGAAGTGGACTCAACACGGGGTGCTCACAGAACAGCCTTCCGTGTCCTCACTGTGTGGGCCCATGGGCTTGCAGGTGCCTCGCCAACACCTGATCACACAATGTTTTTTATCCACTCACTTTAAAAGAGTCATTCCAGGACAATTGTATTAGCTGTCATAGAAACAACTACTTTTCCTTCATATACTCATATACCAATGTTTCACACAATTTGTTAATTCAGAAAGTATTTGGTGCTTTCTATGGGTCTAACTCATAATGATTGATTGACATAATTGCAACAGGCATAGACCGTCTGGGACATGACTCTTGGTCAGCACACAGCCCTACTGAGGGGATCAGGGGTATGTGGGCACTAGAGGAATGCCCCTAAGTGGTGAAGGTTCCAGAATACCACTGACACCAGGCCATGGGATCACAGAGGAACCAAAGAGAACATGTAATGAAGAGAACTGGATAGGGAGAGGCCAAGTAAGAGAGCTTTACCTGTCACCCCCATCACCATCACCCTCATCACATTCACTGTCATTACTATCTTTGTCATCACCATTATCACTATTGTTATCACCATCACCATCATCACATTCATGTCATCACCATCATCGTCCCATTCATCACTTTATCACCACCACCATCACCATCATGACCACATTCATCGCTGTCTTTATCACCATCATCATCATCACCACATTCACTGTCATCATCATCTTTGTCATCACCATCTTTGTCATCACCATTATCACTATCATTGTCACCATCACCATCATCACATTCACTGTCATCACCATCACCATCACCATCTTCACCACATTCATCACTGTCTTTATCACCATCACCATCATCATCATCACCACATTCATCACTATCTTTATCATCACCATCATCACAATCATTACCACGTTCACTGTCTTCACTATCTTTGTCATCATCACCACCACCATTACCACCATCACCACTACCAGCATCACCAATGCTAATAACAGTTTTGAGCATTTACATTAGTTTCTGTGTTAAACACATTACATGGAGTATTTTAGTTCTTCCAAAACTCTAGAAGATGCCAAAGATCTTGTTTATTGTTTCCATCTCATAGATGGTGAAGCCAAAATCTAGAGAAGCCAAATGACTTTCCCATAGTTGTCGTCACCGTCATCATCACCGTCACCACCACTATCATCACCGTCATCATCATTCTCATCACATTCACTGTCATCAATATCTTTGTCATCACCATCATCACCAGGTGAGAAGCAGGATTGAAACCAAGCTGTTCTACCATGTAATAGTCTTCCTCCCAAAGTGTTACTGCCACGATTGACTATTTTGAGGAACAGAATCATAAGAAAGTCAGGCACCTTGCCAGCCTAGGTCATACAGCTCTAAGGTGTGGGAGCTGTAACTGGAGGGCAGTTTTATCTGACCCCTGCCCACAGTCTTTCTGCTTAGTCTTCCTTTCTCATGCAGCTGCCCCTCATTGGAAAAATTCTTAGGCTCTGAGTTCCCATCGCCCCAAAGACCCTGTCTTGCATCTTAGAGACCCTCATAAACTCAACCCTTCCTTTGCTTTGCTCCAGACCAAAGAGGATCACAGCCCAGCAGCAAAAGTGCTTTGGGTGACACCAGGGCTCTAAGAAAGGAATCCTGGCAATAATGTTGGTGACAACTATTGTTAGAGCTAACTATGACCCTGGCTCTTTATCAAGATGTTTATGTATATCATTCCCCAAACTTCCATTCCCTTGAGGTTGATTTTAATTTCACAAGTGAGAAAGTGGAGAGAAAATCCATCCCATAGCAGAGCTGGGATGCAAACCCAGACCTATCTGATTCCAATGCCTGTGGTCTCAGCCAGTGGTTCTTCCTTTCTAACTCCAGAGCAGGGGCCACCATTGGTTCCTCCAAGAGGTCCAGGCCTCCTGTATGGGAAGACCCTCATGGAAGGGAAGGAGAGGGTTTGAATCGAGATGCTGATCTCCCAGTGTGAAGGCGTCACTTCTTCCCTGGGCATCAGGGTGTTTCTCATACCCACCATGTTACCTCAGTTGGCACAGAATATTTTGGATCCCATTTGTCCAACCCAGAATCTGAGATCTGAGTGTGACGCCTGAGCCCACCCTGGGCTCTAAGATGCTTGCTGGAACCTGACACCCTACCCATTCCCCACGAAGCTGGGTCCTGCTTCTCTTACCCTTCAGCTGCTGCTGTCTGGCATTTGGTAAAGAGAAAACAGAGCAATAGGCTTTGTGCCACTGTCTCAGACACCAAGCACTCGCCACTAATCACTTCTCTGACTGCCTACCCATCAGCTACACAGAACTTCCCCAGCAGCCTGCTGGGACCACACCTGACCCAGCCACATGGGGCACTCCACTCACACTCCCTGGCACCCTACCCGACCCGGTGCTGGCTTCTTTGTGCTTTCACACACACATACGTGTGCATGCACACACACCGTCACACACAATTGCTCACATGTATCTACTCACATACATTACACTCATATACTCACATACATTAACACACATGTACACATTCTCACAGGATAGTCACACATTCTTTCACAACCACACACACTCATTTCCACATGTACACACAATCACACCATACAATACATGCACACACATTCACACACTCACACACTCACACCTTCCTTGTAGCCCATGCCCTCCTGAAGAGAACAACATAACTTGTTCCTCTTCTGCCCCCAGTGACAGGCCCAGTTCCAGGCATATGAAAGGTGCCCAATACATCATTGTTTAGCTGAAGTTACTAAGTAATGAGGTTATTTATTTCAAATAAAGATAAAGGCAAGTGTTCAAATGAGCATTGTCTTTCAAAATGCTCTTTTTGGAAAGTCTTATGTTTGGTTGAATGATGGCCAACACACTTTTGAAGTTCAGTTATTCAATAAGATGGCAATTTTGGGCATCTGCTATGCTCAAGGAATTGAATTAAGAGCCAGGTGTTCAGAGATGGTCAGTATGACTCTGCCTGTCCCGGGACCTCATGTTCTTTAGGACCAAAGTATGAAGTTAAAGACAAAACCAGCTTCTTCATTTTATTTTCACATCTTGCCTAGGTCAAAATTGTCTTTGGAATCCCAGGTGTCCAAGTTGCTAGGATGCTTGGAGGTCATGTCGGGGACAGGAATTCTGTCTCACTCACGGGGCAGCATGGCTCTGCTCCATCACTTTCTGAGACGAGGAGCTCAGTGTGGCCCACGGGGTCTTGTCCCTTCACAGAGCCCATGACTCTTGTGCATGATATTTGGTTCTCAGCGACGAAAGGATGTTTAGGAAAACAAAGCATGTGCCAAAAGGACAGAGGATGATGTGAGGGAGGCATGCTGTGCACCTGGAGCCGATGTCAGAGGAGGAGCTGGCGATATGTCTGAAATCGGTGTGCAGACTCCAAGGCAAGCTCTGTGCTGGGCGTGATTATTACACACCATGCTGGTTATCCATCGCTATGTAGCAATGTTGTCACAAATCTAGGGCCTTCAAATGCACTTTTGTTATTGCACAGGCTCTGTGGGACAGGAATCTGGGCACAGCTCACTGGGTTCTCTGCAGGGCTGCCATCAAGGTGCCTTCCAGGAATGTGCTCCCATCTGGCAGCCCGACTGGAAAGGGACTTGCTTCCGAGCTCATCGCCTTGGCAGTGTTCTGGCCCTGGCAGGGGCTGGGCTGAGGACCTGGGTTTCTGGCTGGTTGTCTGAAGGCTGCTTCCAGCTCTTTCCCATGTGGGCCTCTTTCTTGGCTGTTTTCATTAAAACCATCAAGGCAGAAAATGCCGTAGCAAGACCGAAGTTGCAATTTTACATAACTTAAGTCACACAAAGGACATCCCATCCTTTTTGACATGCTCTATTAGTTGGAAGCAAGTCACAGGTGAATGCCACGTTCAGAGATGATTCTTGTGTATGAAAGATCACAGATGCCAGGGCATCCTAGGAAGCAATAGGATGGGGCAGGGAGTGAGTGTGGAGGCTCAGGAAGCTGGTGGGTGACAGAGGCAGGTGGTACGGGCTTGGGTGCTGTGCCAAACATGTGGCAATGAAGAGCTTTCCACTCACCCCACAATGGATGAAACTTGTGGGTGTTGGAAGAAAGGTCAGAAATTTCCATCAACTTCAAAGGAAGGCAGAAGGGGAAAGCTGCAGGCAGCACAGCCCTTGTCTCCTGCCAGGCTTTGTGCTATCAGGAGGTGGGCTCACTGGCTGCACCCACAATGTACAGAAACGCCATGTTCTGACTCATGGTTTGGGCTCATTCTCTTGGGACTCAATTTATCAAAATCTCCCTCAAAAACTCATGAAGTAGTTACATTACAACCTAGTCTCACCTTTTGTTGATGATTAACAAATGTTTGTTAATGATGGTTAATAGCAATAACATAGACTGGAAACTCCCAGGCTTCTTCCTTCTAAGGTTCCACATACATCCTAAATGTTTTCCTGGAAAACCGGAGTGTTAATAAATAACATCACTTATGAGTGAGCTGCAATATCTCATTTACCAGCCAAGTGGCCCCTAGTCAAGAGTGGATCCACAGTAATTTACGTAAGAGGAAGAAGTGAAATGCACAGTGGGTGTTCATTGCAAAGCCCGTGTTCAGCATGTTCTGTTGGTTGATGGAAACATGGTAGAGGAGCCCAAGGGAAGGGAAGAGAGAGACAACAGGCAATGTCTCTCAGAGGTGAATTTCCAGGCTTAACTTTTTCCCCTTTTCTCAGAGAAAGCTTTCCCATATTGACAACTTCATGCACAGATATTGATCATCATACATGTGTATTAGTTAATATTGTTTCAGCAGTATAGGAATTGAAATAATTAACTGTTCAGAGGTTAACTGGACATTGCACATAGGTTTTTTAACTTGAGGAATATAGAGGTAGAGATAAGTGATTTTCAAGCCTAGAGGAAGTAAAATGTTTACATAACATTTTATCTAAGTTCATGCATTGCTTTTCCTCCTAAGGTGTTGGTATTGTTCCCAGAGTGAAAGGACATACTCATTTATGTCCAGTCTAATGAGCTGTCAGTCTTAGATCCTAAAGGGGTAAATGTAACTTGAAGGGTCCATCCTACATTTAGCACTGATAAGAACAATAACTTATATATGCATGACAATGGAGGGGCCACAGCAACACTATAAAACAGAAAAAAATGTTCAGCCTTATTTACGGTGTATTTCCTGTATTTCAGGAAGGTGAGGTGGGGCTTACAAAGGCTCAAACATATCACTATATTCTTTCTGCCCACTTGTTCTTTACGGCTGGTGACACTGCATCGCATCCCTCAAACTCTACTCTTCTCAATACAATTCATTACTTCAGCTCCATCTGTTCCCATCAGCTATGTCAAATGAACAGGGTATGAGATCAAATGAGAGGCATGAGTTGAGGATAATTCTCAGGTTCCTACCTGGGGATTGGGTACCTGGTGGTTGTTGCCACTGATTGACACAATGAAATCAGAATTAGAGCAAATTTAGGGTGAAAGGTGGTTAGTTCATTTTTGCAGTGGTGGCCATTGAGGTGGGAAGTGTCAATCATGGATAAAGCAAAGGGTTGGATGTGAAGGAGGTGAAGATGAAAGGAATGAAAAGGCTCAGAAGCAGAACCCATCCTCACTGGGCATCAGTGATAATGAGTAGTTCCAGGAGACTGGGCCAGTCAGCAGTGAGAAGAGAATGGTCAACAGTGAGGACAGAGTGGTCAGCAGTGAAGATGGGAGGTCAATAGTGAGAAAGAAATGTTCAGTGGTGAGGATGAGGAGGCCAACAAGGAGGATGGGGAGTCAACAGTGAGGATGGGGAGGTCAACAGTGAGGATAGGAGGTCAACAGTGAGGATGGGGAGGTCCGACAGTGAGAATAGGAGGTCAACAGTGAGGATAGGTCAACAGTGAGGATGAGGAGGTCAACAGTGAGGATAGGAGGTCAACAGTGAGGATAGGAGGTCAACAGTGAGGATGAGGAGGTCAACAGTGAGGATAGGAGGTCAACAGTGAGGATAGGGAGTCAACAGTGAGGATAGGAGGTCAACAGTGAGAATGGGGAGTCAATGGTGAGGATGCGGAGGTCAACAGTGAGGATGGGTGGTCAACAGTGAGGACGGATGGTCAACAGTGAGGATGTGGAGGTCAACGGTGAGGATGGAGTTGTCAACTGTGGCTAACAGAGCAGAAAAGCAAAAAATGCTAAGGACTTAAACGTCCGTATCAATTCTTTAAATATGGAGTTACTTTTTCCAGCATGTTTGGGTGAAATGGAGTTTGGAGGATTGTTCTGGAGGTGGAGTCCAGACTAATATGGGTGAGAAATCATGGCTGATAGGGAAGCAGTAACACACAGAAGCCACCTCCTTTCCGAATCTGTGGCCCCCTCTCTCCTGGTCCTCATTAACATTAACTGTGATGGATTCTCCTCTCTCTTCTGATTCTCTCTTCACTTTTCTCACCCCTGGTGTCCATTATGAGGAGCATAAAGAGTTTTCCTGTCTTCAGGGAGATGATGGTTGGGAAACACCCTTTTATCACTGTTGCTCTGAAATCGTTACCCCTCTAAATACTTCTTAACTCTGTTACCAAAAATCCCTAATATATACTACATGTATTAGACATACAATAGATACTTATTGTGTGCTTATTGTAGAGTGGGTGGAAATTTAACCCACTTCTGGACACAGAGGTAGGCGCTGGTCCTCGTGCCCTCCTGAACAAGAATTACAATGGCATCTGTTCCTATCTTTTGTGAAATGCTGAAGTGCTCATTGCACCTTGATATCTGGATAGCAGCAATGACTCTCTCTCTCTTTTTGGATAATACTTTATGGATCTTTACATTTTATATTCCTTTTGAGGATTTTAATTCTGCAAATGTGAATTGAAATTTCGAAAAATGTTTGGTTCAGCATTGCAGGTGAACTGCTTTATTGCAAGGGAATTTTCTGGCACCAGTCATCTCCCTGAAGTAGCAAGATTTAATCACCTACAACCATCAGTGTCGGTGCTGAAAGTAAAAAGGCCTTCCTGGGGGAGATATCCCAGAGGATTCCAGGCCTGGCTGAATCCCAATGTCACCAAGGGGATCAACTGTCTTGCAAATTCTAAAACCCTCCTGGTGCCTCCTGGTGTCTGGCCAAAGGCTCCGGGGAAATCCCAAGAGAATGAGAATGGTTGTTGATCTTTGACACCCCCAATCTTATGCAGCCTAGCAGGGGAAGAGATTCGGGCCAGAATAGAACAGATCTGCCTTGTCAGCTGGATATGTCAGTGGTGGGGTGAGGATGGATAGGTCAGTGGGCTCAGTGTCCTCCACCATGAAGTCCAGACAATGACGACCACCTTTTGGGGCCAAAGCAAGGTCTGGTGAGTGGACAGGGTTGGGGTCACAGGGCTGGTGAGAATTCAAGCTCCGCTGGCTCTGGCTACTATGTGTCCTCCCAAGGGCATTCTGGGGGCCCACAGAGGGAGGGGTTCTGTTGTCCCCTAACTCTGCCCTACTCTCAGCAGCTTCCCCAGAGGAGTCATCAAGACGCTGAGGATCGCGATGAGTAGCACTCACTGGGCACCAGTTCTCCCTGTGCTCTGCATCCCCCATGCAGCTCTTGTGCAAGCTTTTGGAGGCGGCTGCCACTGCCCTTGCCTTGCGGCGTCAGCAGTGCAAACTGTGCCCTGAAGACATCCTCTTTCCAGCTCTGCAACAAAGGGCTGCCTCGCCTGCTCTCCTGTGAAGACTTTTTCTTATTTTAATGACATGCATCAAGTGTACATTGTAAAACCATTTCTCTTAAGTTTGCAGGTGTAACTTATACTTTTATTTGTTCATTAATAGAGCAATTTTGATGTGAAGACTAAGAACACTCATTTCCTGTTTCTTTAATACTCAGTGTATACATTTTTGCAGATTAAATTTAAATACATAATTTGGACCAGTTATTTGATAAAATTTCTTTAGACGTTGCTTTTCACACCATTATCATAAATTTAACATATCTGATTTTCTTAGGTACTTCAAACCCCTAGCAAGGGAAAACTGTAAATCTAACGAATAAAATCTTCTCAGGCAATTAAACAATGTTTACAAACAGGCTGCTTGACTCAAAGGTGACTTCCTCAAATCTGAGTTTCTCCGCCCCAGCACTGTGGATGTTTTGAGCGGGTAATTCTCTGTTGTGAAGACTGTCCTACGACAGGGTCCTAGAGGCCAGCAGCACCTCCCAGTTGTGACAATAAAAATTATTTCCCCACAGCGCCAAGGTTACCCATAGTTGGGGACCATTGCCTTAATTTAAACACTGATGAAAAGTTTAATCTTTTTAAAACTTCAACATTCTTAAGCATTTTGATAAGCTCACGAATGTACACTTCAGATGCTCATACACTTCAGATGACTTTAAAAATGAAAATATCAAAACTCTTACAAAGCTCATTGCTTCAAGTTCAGTTGACCGATTATCAAATCAGCCAGAGAATTTTCTTCTTTGGCTGTCTACACCCCTGTCTCCCTTCCGGGACTTTCTGACCCTGCTGAGGGGATATGCTCACCCAACTAGAAGCCGTGGAATTACCTCTCAGGCTGCCTGAGGTCACGCACTCGTGGTTTCTGGTCAGAGTCTCAGGTCAGAGGACAAGAATTGAGGGTTGAGGTCAGAGATTTGGGACCAGCAGGGGCTCTGGGATGCCGCTTGCGGGGTGATGAGCGCCGTGCTGGCTCCCCAGCTCCTTCGTGCAGCCCCCCAGCCCACATGCTTCGCTGGGCCTCGCAAACCTCCCAGGATCTGGTGAGTCTAGCTTCCTTTGTAGCCTTGTTGCTTTAGAAATGTTAGTACTCATTTTGACCTGACAGGGTTTGCCACCTTCTGAGCCAGTCTTTCACGCGATTGGCCAGGTGGGGCCCTGAACGCCTGTGTGGGTGGGTCAGAGCACACACACGGTAGAGCTGATCTGGGGCTCGCAGGGCCTCCTGGTCCTGCTGCGCACCACTGACCCACCCTTCCTCTCAGCGTTCCCCTCTCAGAGCCATCCTGGGCTTCTTGTAAACCGTGCCTGCTTTCTGGAGCAATGCGAGCTACCTCAGGCACACAGTGAGTGTTCTTTGCACCCAGGGATGGAGTCAGCGGCTCTCTCAGAAGCCCAGAGACCCCGAGAGGATGACAGGGTTAGAGAGGCCAGTGCCAGACCCGGGCATGGAAATGGCATCTACAGCGAAAACGGAAAGCAAGAAAATAGGTGACTTCTTTTACATATTTTTATTTTCACCCCAACTGTGCTACTTTTTTATAAAAAATTTTTAATACAAACTGTTTTCCTCACTCCCTCCTTTTTGAAACACCAGCTTCACTTGGCATCGGTGGAGAGGGACACGTGTTTTGATGGGGATGTTGTGCGGCCTCTCAGGGAGAATTAGGTGCCAGGCCCCTTCCCTTCATAGCCCTCTGTGTCTGCTGACCGTCACCCCACGGCATCCCAGAGACCGACGGGGACGAGCATGGTGTCCACTCCAGGGGTTGGGACCCTCCTGGGGGCAGCTCTTTGCTTCTCTGCAGCCTGGGCCTCTGCCGGGCGTGGCACAAAAATCCGTTTCCTTCTTCTCCTGGTAGGTTCCGCTGGAGCTGCCTCCCTCACAGCAGACATCCTCGCGCTTGGGTCTGTTTGTGCTGAGTCAGGCTCTGGTCAGAGACAGAAGGAACCTGGTGAGCTCCCTAGATAATGACGTTTATTTTTAATAGTGATGTTATTATTTGTGGTTGAAATTTTACAGCATGGCAATTTCTGATCTCTGCTCTAAAGAGAATATCTACCTCTGTGGGTTATTTTCCACTGGGATATTTGGAATTTGCTTGTGCTGTAATTTATCAACTCCTGAAACTTTAGCCTAAAACATTTTGTACGAGGTTTGGAAACGATGCTTAGAAACCTGAGAAAACTATAAAACACTCTCAGAGAGATCCACACGTCAAGCATGAGGCCTTTTTCTAAAATACTCAGTGTCTGTTGAGGGAGTGAATGGAGGTCCCCAAGGCTTCATTAATTCTGATGTGGACCCCTGAGTTCTCCTTGTCCTCTGGGCTCACGACTGCCTCCTTCTTCTGAGGCAAATGGGGAGGTTTGAGAACAAACAAACACTCACTGGAATTAAGCCTGGTTCATAGGACTCGTGGGGAGGGAGGGGAGTACCAGCTACAGAGTCAGGGACCCCGTCTGGGGCTCCCAAGACTCAGGGCAGGTGTCTGGCAGCAGGTAGCCGCTCACACCTGCCTCCGGCCGGGGGCATGTTTAACTCCTCACGTGCTCGTCTTCTCCTCTGATCAGAAAGATCCCTCATCCCTGGCCCCCACAACCCCCTACAACTCCCTCCGTTTTGCACGTGCGGTCCCTCATAGGTAGGAGCAGGTCGTAGGAAGAGTGGAGGAGGTGCAGGACAGCAGACGCGGTGAGGACTCTTGGACCTGGGGGTCCTGCTACCTGGCCTGTCACCGTCTGCGGCCCACCAGTCCCTTTAGGGCAGCAGCAACGCCCAGAGGAGCCTCTGGTTTAACCAGGTAAGAATTTGGAAGGAATTCTTTGTCTTATGGCTGTTGTGGACTGAAATGCATCTCCCAAGACCCGTGCATTGAAGTCTTAAGCCCACTGTGACGGTGTTGGGGTGGGGTCTTTGGGAGGTGCTGAGGCTGGATGGGGTCCTGTGGGTGGAGGCCTCAGGATGGGACGGGTGTCCCTACAAGAAGGGAGTGCTGGCTTCCTCCTCGGCCTCGCCAGGCTCAGCGAGAAGGCGCTTCAGTGAGCCAGGAAGAGGCCTCAGTGAACTCTCCACTGCCGGCACCTTGACCCCAGGCTTGCAGCCCTGAGCTGGGGGATGGGCATCTGCTGTTGAAGCACCTCTGGCTGGGACTTTGTTCGCTGCCCGGGCTGGCTCAGAAGCTGGTCTCAGCAGCCTGGAGGAGAACGGGGTCAGCCCGGCACCCCCTTGGAGGAAGCGAAGCCCGCAGACCGGCTGTGTGCGGGCGCCTGTCCTGGCCTGGAGCCCTCCGCGCTTCCTCCTCTAGGGAACGTGGGATTTAGATCCACATTGACGCGCGGCTTCACAGGAGCTTCCTCCGTCCGTCCGGATAAACGGCGACTCCGCGTCAGTAGCAGCCAGAAGTGAATTCCAGACACTGCGCACGGAACGTAGGGCAAGCCCTGGCTGCTTTGTGGACGATGGCCAGGCCCACGGGACAGCGACCGGGTCCGCCCGTTTCCTTCTGGCCCCATCTGGTAATCAGGCTTTGCCCTGGAGCGGAGAGCCTGGCAGCCTGGGCCGTGTTTGTCTTGGCGCACGTCCTGTGTCTGCTGCTGGTTCACGGTCGTGGTGCATCTCTCTTTCGTGAAATGTGCCCGTGCCTCACAGCCCCACCGTGTCCCTGTGATAGGTGGGTACGAACACAGGCCTGTAAGCCAGAGCAAATCGCATTTCCTCCCCAGAGGGACGCGGTTCTTCCTGAGCTCCGGGGACCTCGCGATGGCCTTCAGACACATGGCAGTGTGGCACCTCTGAGTCCCACAAAGCTGAGAGAACCTCATGGTCTGTGTTACTCAACTCAGTCATATCCTGAAATGATGATCTCTCCAACCCATCGTAATCATAACAATACATTTCAGATATGCCTGAACACCAAAAGCAGTGGGTAAAGGTGATTTTTCTTTGTTTTCTGAAGCCGGATGGGTATGAACACTCCCCAGGCACAGACTCGCACACTCCCTGCGTGAGTCTCAAGGCTGGACCGGGCATTTCTACCACAGGAACCTGTGGAAAGCAGCCCTTCTTCTTGGCCAGACCTGGAAGTGGCTCGGTCCCTGAGGACGTGGCAGGCGTTCTCCTCAGCGTCCACTTCGGTTTCAGCAAAGAAGTCCAGAGCGTCGGTGCAAGCACAGTTTTCCTCGCCTGCTCCTTTTTCACGGTGTTGTGATCGGGTGTTGCGTCTGTTGATGGAAATAAAGCCAGGTCAGCATCAGCAGGGCTGACACGAGGGAGCCCAGGTTGAGCGGGAGCAGCCGTGGAGTCTTGGGCTCTGAGCAGCTTTGTCCAAGTAGACACGGGTGCGTCGGAGGCCCCAGTGTCCTGGGAGCATTGAGTCCCAGTGGCACCCACAACCTGTCGAGCTGGGAGGCCTGGAAGGGTAGGTGGCTGATCCACCGCAGCTCCAGGGGCCCCACCGATGCTGAGCTGTACAGCAAATCTGCCAACACACACAGGAGTGACTTTATGACAGGAAGAGAGGCCGGGATGTGAGGCTTCCCGACCAACCAGGCCCCGGGAAGCTGAGGTGGAATTTCACGCCCACCTGCAGGGCACCGTGGGCAGGGATGTCCGCTGACCCTGGCTTGCACCCAGGCTGACCGCACAATCCCCGTTCAGTGAGGGGGGAAGCTGAGTTCAAAAAAGGCTGGGTTTGAGCTGTAGATACCACTCAGGTCTCCCTCCTCTTGGATCTGATTTATGTTTTCTGGAGTCGAGCAAACATAACACACTGTGGTCCTGGCTGGGGAGGGCATGCAGCATTCGTCAGGCTGGACCGCCTCTGACACCTGCACAGTGGACAGACTCACGCCTGTCCCCACGCTTGCCCTCTCACTGCCCCGTGTTCTCTGGAGTTGGGACCCCTGAGTCGGGACCCCCTGGCCTGGAGATGTGCCCAGAGAGTGAAAGGGAGGGACTAATGCAAGGAGTCGCAGGTCTTTTTGCAAAAACAAAGTCAAGTGCCCCGTGGGCTCCACCCAGGAGAGTGCCCAGGGGGTCCCCATGGTAACAGGGTTAATGCAGCCCAGGCCCACCTGCCCCCAGGTTGTGGGGGGTGGGTGCACACTTGGCAGGGGCAGGCCTGGTGCAGAAGGGGATGCCGGGGCCTCCCCATCATGTCGCCAGCCTTTTCCCATCCTCGAGGGTGCTGCTGAGGCCAAGGGAATTGGGTCAGGGCAGGGTGGCACCTAGCAGCCGCTAGCTGCACCTATTCTCATTTCATTACTAACTTTTTGGTGTCCTCGGGGAACTGTTTCTGGCCAACTCACATTCACCCGTGGCCTGTACCTCCCAGGTTCATGAAGCAGCTGAACCGCAGCCCACATCTCCAGGAATCAGCAGTGAGTCCAGATCTTACCACACCTTCCCGGAAGTCACTCGGTTCCTGGAGATTCAAAACCGTGTGAGGCGCAAACAGCAGCGATGGTCTGGGGTCTCCACCGACTTGGCCGGGAAGTGGCTGTGGGACCTGGCAGGTCCAGGGGTCTGCACGGCACAGTGAGGATGAGCTGGCCTGGACCTTGAGCGGGCATCGGGTGTTGGCACAGTGCAGGGGAGCTGCCAGCCCCAGCGGATGCCATTCTCGATCGTTTAGAAAGCACAGAGTCTGCCTGGTCCTAAGAGAGTGGCGTTTCCACATAGCCTGAGGGTGAGTGGTGCAGAGGAACTGCGGCTCTTACATGCTGAGCTGCTGAAATGAAATGAAGCGGCTGGACCAGCAGGGATGCAGCCTCCCACTGTCCTGGAACCGGGATGCCTGAGAGCCAAGGCCTGGCAGGCCAGACACACTCTCTCCAAAGAATCCGGGGAGACTCTGCCCTGCAGTGGTCCTGGTGACTCCTTCCTCGGCCTGCAGACGCCGCCCCCCAGCCCCGGCCTCCATTTTCACAGGGCGTTTACCCGCATCTGTGTTCAGATTCCCCTCTTCCTCTAAGGACACCAGCCATTGGACCAGGCCCTCATCTTAACTTGGCCATATCTGCAAATACCTCATCTTAACTTGGCCGTATCTGCCAAGACCCTCTCTCCAACTACAGTGATACCCTGAGATTCCAGGGAAATGAATTTGGGATTCCAGGGAAATGAACCCAGCCCAGTGCCACGGCCCATCGGGCTCTGCGTCGGCCGTGATCCTGCCCCACGTCTCTGCAGGGTCTCACTCCTTTTCCGGGTTAGGAAACTGAGGTCAGTGCAGCTCGGTGAACGCCCGCACAGCAGGAGGCTGCCTTTGAACCATATTGTCTGACCACAAAGCTCTCATAGAGAATGGTGGTGCTGGACTCTGAGCTGACCTTCCAGATACTGTGGGGGCCGGGGAAAGAGAAGCCCATGTGCCCTGTGTTCAAACGTGTAAAGTTACAAATCAGACTAAAAGTGTGCCAGGGGCCCTCCCCTAGACAACGCGCCTGACAGACCACGCTGGAATCCTCGGACCCTGCCGAGCCCTGTGCAGAAGCGCGAGGTGTGGACAGCATAGGATGGAGACCGGGGCTCCAGACCTGCCTCCGGTCCCGCCTGCTCACTTCTGAAGGTGATTTGCTTCTAGGGTGTGTTCCCACATATTCATTAGGTACAAATCCTACCTCGGCAAGCGTCAGACCCTACCTGAGCCCCACACAGGGCCGGGCCGCAGGGTGAAGGGTGCTCACTTCAAGGGGGCGGCTAAGGCAGGCCTGGAGCAGCAGGGCCTCGGGGGGCTACAGAGCCCAGACCACCGTGCCAGGCTGGGTTCTGTGTGGACGTGGTCTGGTCGCCGCATGCTCCATCCGCAAGGGTGCCCGCGTGGCCTGGGCTGGGCTTGCTGCCTGAAGCCTCCTGCCTGCCCTTCCTGTGCCCCACACCCTCCCTATTCGCCAGCTCTGCGTTCCTTCCCTAGGAAGTTCTCATCTTCCTGGCTCCCTCGGGAGCAAGGCACGGCCTCAAGGAAGGCAGAAAGTGGAAGCTCCTGAGCCTGGGACGCGGCCTCTTCCCTCACCTGCCCCTGCCAGATGACAGGCCTGGCTTCTGCCGCCCGGGACTGTTTTCCTGTTGTTCTGCAGAAGCAGGCGGCCTGCCACCTCCTCCGTTGACAGGCACAGCCTTCCTCTTTCCACTCTTTTGTGGGATCTCCAGAACCAAGTGCTTTTTCAAGGAAGCCCCTTTCCCCGCTCCCACCTCCACCATCCAGCCCTGAGTCTTTAGGAGTCACAAGGTGACCTGAGTTAGGCAGCAGAGCAGACTGGCGCCTGCCGCCCCTGCCCCAGCCTTCTCAGTAGCCCCACCTGGGAGTCCCTCTGTCCAGGGCCAGCCCTGCCTTTATCACCCAGTGAAGGTGTTGAGTCTTCAGTGTGGAGCTCTCATCTGCTCTCTCCGCAAACACTCGCCCAGCATCTCCTTTCCCAAAGCCCTGTGCTGGGCCCTGGGGAGGGAGAGCCTGGGGAGAGGTGAAGCTGGCTCTGCAGACACAGCAGGCCGGTCTGAGAGACCACCCGCTCCGGACAGGGAGGGCGATACCTGGGATTCCACACATACCTTCCTTTCTCAGAAGCACTGCAGGGGCTCAGGTAGGTTTTGATGCTTGCTGAGGTAGGATTTGTACCTAATGAATCTGTGGGAACACACCCTAGAAGCAGAGAAGGGGGAAACGCTGGAGGACTGAGAGCCTGGGAGCGGGGGGAGGAGGGGAAGGCAGAGGACGGAGACTCACGAAGACAGGCACGGGGGCTCTCCGCAGAGGAGACAGACGCCAGGGCTCTGCCGCTGGACCTGACTGGGGTCGACTCTCCCCACGCGACAAGGCCAGATGCTCACATGGGGTTGGCAGTGGGAGAAGGGAAGGCACTAATTTACACGGCGCCGAGCCGGGAGTCTCAGGCAACTGGTGCCTCAGCCCCCACCTGCCCAGTGGCCTAAAAGTGAGTTCTTAAAGGCCGGGGGCAGGGGTGACCCGCAAAGCCATACATCGTTAGCACATGAGGGCTGTCTGTCCGTTCGATCTGAAAGGCAGCCCACAGGTCATAGGTGGATTCAAAGACTTTCTGATATGCAGTTGATTGAGGAGGCAAAGCTTTGCCTAACTTTTGTGATCCGCAGGAAAGAGCATTAGGTCTGGCTCGTGGGCATGGCCTCCCCCAGGCCGCTCAGGCAGAAATTTAGAACAAAGGATGGGCTCAGAGTTCCGCCTCAGGCACACCTTTTGCGAGGTCTGCGAGCAGGGGACCCATTTGGTCTGGGATTCTGAAAAGCAACCCCAGCACATCGAGAAGAGGGTCTCTAGTTTCTACAGGGAGCTAAACGTCGCGTGACTGCCGCTTCCTTGACTTTTGTTTTAAGCTACTGTTACCTTCTTGTTTGCCAAGTTGCTCATTTACTTCTCAGGGCGAGCTGGTCACCTGAAAGAACTCAACATTTTCTTTTAGTTTATTCTCACGCTTGGGGTGGGAGGTAAGGCTCCTGAGAGGGGTCCCTGCCCTGTCTCAGCTTTGGATGCCGAAGCGGTGGGTTAGGGGTGGGAGAGCATTTGGCGGGTGGAGGACCCACTGGACAGGGCAGCAGGCAGGCCATTCCTGGTGCTTCTGAGGGCACCCGCTGCAGAGACAGTCCTGTGGCCGAACCCATCTGGGAATGCATCGCCGGCCTCCAGTGTCCCAGAGCTGGTGGACACTTGGGGTCCACGAAACCGCGTGAGGTGGGATGGGCAGCCAGGAAGGCGGTGTGGGACTTCTCTGTGCAGTGGACACGTTGGTGGCTCTGGGTGGAGACGGTGCTGTTGGAACAGGCAGAGCTGAGATTCCAACATTCCAGGTCCTGCTGACACGGCCCAGGTCCCGGGAAATGGCACCCAAAAGACAGTCAAGATCCACTCAAAGTGACAGGCCGCAACCGGGATGGGGACGAGTGCTGGGAGAATGGAGCAGCCACGGCTGACGGGCCCCTGGGAGACAGGACCTCAGAGCGGCAGCTTCACAGCAGGAAACGTGTCCTTCTTGGGGATCACACAGGGGCTCAGACGCACACCTGCCAATCCGAGGAGCTGCACAGAACCACCCTGGCCTGGCCACGTGGGACACATTCTGGTATCTTCTTCCAATTTTATTCCATAAAATAAAAACCAAACATGTCCACTGGTCCCAATCTTCTCAATTTGCTTCACAGCTTACTAATCAGTTACCGCATCCCAGCATAGCCAGGGATGTCTTTGCTGAGATGGTTGTTTTGGAAATGACCTTATTTCCAAAAGGGGCCCTATGGCCCTAACACGTGAATTTGGGGGACACAGTTCAACCCCTTATGGCAGGGCGCAGAGCTGGTGAGTGGCTGAGCCCGGGAACCTGACTCCAGGCACCGGTGACAGCCAGGCTGGGATGACAAAGGCACGCAGCTGCTCAGGGCCGTCTGCCTCTCGCCCCTCCCTCCTCCCTCGGTCCCCCAGATGCGGCTGGAGGGGCCCCGGGGTCAGAGCCTGGGCTGAGGCTGGTTTGTCATCGCCCCTGAGGAGCGGCCCCACTCTAGGGGGTCCAGTTGCTGTTGTCTGGAGGTCTGTTCACCAGGACTGCTCTGGTAACCCCCGCAGAGCAGCACTCGGCCATAGCAGGGCTCCCGGGAAGTCTGCAAAGACACCCGCCACAGATGTCTTTTCCAGACCTGTCCGTTTGATTTGTTTGTCCAGAGAACAACAACCAAAAAAAAAAAAGCAAGGGAGCAAGGCTGACACCATGGAGGATGCGGGGAGCAGAGGGGGGCTGTTGGCCTGACCCTGCAGACCAGGCTCCTGTAAGGTGACCCAGGGGTTCCAGGGAAGACGGGAGGGCACGTCTGTAAATCACAGCCTGCGATGACAAGAGGGGCCTCATGAAAATCGGCACCGTGTGCTTTCAGGGGCAGATGGAGCTGAGCCCAGGACAGGCAGGACAGGAGGAAGGTGATTTACAGCCTAAGCTCTCCCCAGCATGTCTCTGGAATGGCCTTGGCTGGCCAGAGGTACAGGGAGGGAGACAGCCTCAGGCCGACCCAGGGAGGGAGGGAGGCTGGTCCAGTGATGCACCATCCTGGAAGGTGGAGGCCAGGCATGGGGGTGAGTGTGGCCATCGTCTGACCAGCCCCGTGGGAAGGGCCCTGGCTGGAGATAAGAAGTAACAGCAGTTAAAGGAGTCTCAATCCACCGCTCTACAAAAGGGTTCTCAGAGAGTTCCGTCTTTTACATGAGTGAAAATCTTAAAGAGTATAAAGAGTAAGAGCTTTCAGAGGAATAGGGAGAAGATGGTGCCAGGAGAGGCAGAGAAGCTGGCGG
Organism: Mandrillus leucophaeus; assembly: GCF_000951045.1. NCBI lineage: Eukaryota > Metazoa > Chordata > Mammalia > Primates > Cercopithecidae > Mandrillus > Mandrillus leucophaeus. The sequence continues at coordinate 3,183,589 of NW_012102576.1, read as the reverse complement.
GTGAAAAGTGACAGGTGAGGTGAAAAATGACATTCCTGGGTAGATTTATGGTCTTTTGAAAGAAAATGCAGTGTTGTTTTGGCGATACCCCATTGCTTCCACCACCGCCACTTACAAAATGCCCAGTGTGTGGCGGATGCTTTAACGCAAAACGACCAATCTGCACCCCGTGCCTGTGAAGAAGATGCTGTTACACCCACTTTACAGACAAGGAAACTGAGGCTGGAGGGAGTGAGTGAAATTCCAAACGTCACAGGATTAGAAAGTGGGGACGTGCAGTTTAACTTTCGCTTTCTCGGCTCAACACTTTGCTTCTTTCCCCCACCCAGCAGGTATCAGACAACACAAGGAAAAGACGGTATCTCAAGTTCCAAACTAAAATAGACTTTTAAATGAGTGACTGATTCTAGACATCCTTCAAGTGAGAATCTAGGTGCTTGGCTGTGCTGCTTACTCAAGCAGGGGTGGAAACTTGGAATGTCGAGGCTGGCTGATGGTTACGTGTTAAAGACATGAATCGAAAGTCGACATGTTTTGCTTCCTGGTTAAATCCTGTGCTTACTAAATTTTGTTTTGACCATGAAATCACCCGCCCTCCACTTTTCTGGAAGGACTAGTCACTAATATTCCGTGGAACATTTAGGGCCAGCTACTCTGGTGCAAATGCACTGTGCTGTTACTTAAAATGAAAGCTGACTACATGATTTTTAATTTTTTTTCTATTTGAAAGTAAAAATTTCAAAAAAAACCTCCCTAAGTTTAAATTATTTCAATTAAAACTTCTAAAGTTTCAAGTAATTTAAAATAGATTCAATATTAATAGAACCTTTAAGAAATTTAAGAAGTACAAAAGGACATAAAATGCAAAGTACCTCTTCTCACACTATGTCAGTCAGGGTTCTCCACAGAAACCAGTAGGAGACACAGGCATGTGTATGTGGATATCCACATCTGCAGTATAAATAGGGATAGAGATAGGGGGAGAGAGAAAGAGAGACAAAGATGGAGAGTATTTAACGAAATGATGGCTGTAAATTTTCCAAATATGATTAAAACAAAAGCTTACAGATCCAAGTTGTTCAACAAACCAAGAGTAGACTAAACAGAAAGAAAACCACAGCAAGGGACACCAGAATCAAATTGCTGAAAACCAGTGACAAAGTGTGAACCCTCCAAGCAGCCAGAGAAAAAGCAGGTAGAGAGATGAGGATGAGGATGACCATAGACGAGTCATAAAGACAGCACCGTCCAGACGTCGGTGAAGATGCATCCTTAAAGAGCAAGGCAGGAAGATAGACCGGAATTCTTTATCCAGGGAAAAGGCCATTTAGAACTGGAAGTGGAATAAACAAACACTGAGAGAACCCAGCGGACCTGCAGTATGAGAATGCAGAAGGGAACTCTTGAGGCAGAAGGAGTGTGATGTCAGATGAGAACTAATCTACAGAAATAAAGAAGGCCAGACATAGTACGTATGTAGTAGATAAGAAAAATGTTTCTCTTCCATTTAATCTTTTAAGAAGATAATTGATGTAAATATGATTCTGGTCACTCTATCTGCAATAGTGTCAATGAAAATAAAATTAAAATAAGATTTAAAGAGATAATTGGCTATTTAAAGGAATAATTATCATAATGTATTCTAGGGCTTATAGCATTTATGGAGGTAAAATGTATGAGAACAAAAACACAAAAGCATGAGGTATTAGAATGAAGGACACTCTTGCAAGGCTCTTTCTGCTAACATGAGCTTGGATGTTATTATTAAAAGGTGGACTGTGAAACACAAAAGGTGAACACTGTAAATGCTGGAGCCACCACTTAAAACAAAAATAGAACTAATAAGCAAATAGTGTATCAACAAAAATTTAAAAATAATTAGGAAGCTGACATTTGGTTTTCAGTCAGCATGTGAGGAGTTTGGAAGTCCCCACTCCATCCTAACCACAAGTGAAAAGATGAACAAACAGAAAATCCACAACTCTTCTTAGATCTGTCAGAGAAGTGAGGTCACAGTGTAAAGTGTTGCTCTCAAAATTGGAGAAACAGGCAAATACAGAGAATCACAGCTTACTGGAGCAGAAACACTTGAGCCAAAACTTCTGTGGGAACCGGCACTGGGGCAGGGAGACCTGAACTGTAATTGAGTAATCGGTGGAGGCTTAGTGTGGACAAGTCTGAGCATTGGGAGCAGCCCACAGGGCCCCACACTTGTGAGTGTTGCCTCCTGGAGCTTCTCCAGGTTCACCCGCTGAATACTGGAGAAATGTCCCCTCATGGTTCTGGCAGAGGGAGGCAAAAAGAAACCATTCTGAAAGACACTTGAGCATTCTGTTCTCCTAAACAAGAAACCAGCTAGCCAGAGCCCCACCCACAGAGGTTTTATCAGAGCCAAACCAACCTGGGGGAGGTAAATATCTAGCTCCAGCCAAATCCAGTCATCCTGTCCCACCTAAGAGAGGAAATATTTGTGAATTTCACAGACCAGGGGCACAGGCTCACTAAGACTGAGACCTAATCACAGGACTATAGAACAGTTCTCCTCCCACACACCTCACCCACATCCCTAGAGGCCTCTGTTCACAGCAGTTCCTTTCACCCAGTGCATCATATCCAGAGTTCAACAAAAAAAATTACAAGGCGTACTAAAAGGCAAAAACACAGTTTGAAGAGACAGAGCAAGCATTAAAACCAAAGTCGGATGAAGCAAGAGTGTTGGAATTATTAGACCAGGAATTTTCTAAACTATAATTAATATGCTAAGAGCGTTAATGGAAAAAAGACAACATGCAAAGAATATGTGAAAAATGTAAACAGAGAGATGAGAATACTAAGATTTTTTTTTTTTAAGCCTTAGAAATCAACAACACTGTAGCAGAAATGAATAAGGTCTTTGGCAGGCTCATCAGTAGACTGGACACATCTGAGGAATGAATACTTGAGCGTGAGACTATGATGATAGAAAGTTCAAAACAGAAAAAGCAAAGTGAAAAAGACCATGAAAAACAGGAGATACTATTCACAAACTGGGGGACAACTACAAAAGGGCAATGGGAAAAACATCTGCATAGGGGGGACACCAGAAGGAAAAGAAAGGAACACAGGCAGCATTTGAAGCAATGATGACTAAGAATTTTTCTAAATTAATGTCACATCCAGGAAGTTTAGAGAATACCAAGCAGGATAAATGCCAAAAACTACACAGAGGCATATCACATTAAAACTGCAGGAAATCCAAGATAAATAAGCCAGAGGGAACAGAAACTTTACCTGTAGAGGAGCAAAGATAAAAATGACATCCCTTTTTTTTTTCTCAGTCACAGTATTAGTCCATTTTCGCACTGCTGTAAAGAAATACGTGAGACTGCATAATTAATAAAGGAAAGAGGTTTAATTGACTCACAGTTCCACGTGGCTGGGGAGGTCTCAGGAAACTGACGTCACTGCAGAAGGAGAAGCAAGCATCTTCTTCTCGTGGTGGCAGGAGAGAGAGCCCGTGTGAAGGAGGAAGTGTCAAACACTTGTAAAACATCAGATTCCATGAGAACTCACTGTCACAAGAACAACATGGGTGAAACCTCCTCCATGAACCAACCGCCTCCCACCAGGTCCCTCTCTTGACACATGAGGATTACAATTCGAGATAAGATTTGGGTGGGGACAAATAGCCAAACCATATCAGACACCTTGTGTGTTAAGCTCTTCTTACATTGCTGAAAAGAAATACTTGAGACTGGGTCATTTATAAAGAAGAGAGGTTTAATTGGCTCAGAGTTCTGCAGGCTGTGCAAGCATGGCCCTGGTATCTATTCAGTTCCTGGGGAAGCTTCAAGGAGCTTTGACTGATGGCGGAAGGCAAAGGAGGAGCAGGTGTGTCACGTGGTGGGAGCAAGAGCAAGGGTGAAGGAGGTGCCAGAGCCACACACTTTTAACCAGATCTCACAAGAACTCACTATCATGAAGACAGCACCAAGGGGGTGGTGCTAAACCATTCATGAAGGATCCACCCCCATGATCCAGTCACCTCCCACCAGGCCTCAGTTACATTTTAACGTGAGCTTTTGGAGGGGGGCAAATATCCAAACTATATCACCATGCAACCAGGAAGAGAGTAGAATGAAATATTTAGTACTGAGAGAAAAAAGACTCCCACCAATCTATAATACTCTACCCAGCAAAATTATCCTTCAAAAATGAAGAAGAAATAGAGTCTTTTTCAGATAAACAAAAAAAAATGGGAAATTTTTTGTCTGTAGACCCACTTTGCAAGAAATGTGAAAAGAACTGCTTTAGAAAGATGAAAAAAAAATAGATCAGAAACTAGATCTACAAAGAAAGAGCATTGGAGAATGAATGAGTGAAGATCATACAAATATTGTACTTACTCTTTTTTTGTTGTTAATTAGAGACAGGGTCTTCTGTCACCCAGGCTGAAGTGCAGTGGCAGAATCATAGCTCACTGCGCCTCAAACTCCTAGGCTCAAACAGTCCACCCACCTCAGCCTTCTGAGTCACTAGAACTACCAGTGCATGCCACCATATCTGGCTGTTTTTTTTTAGAGGTGGGGTCTTGCTATGTTGCCCATGCTGGTCTCAAACTCCTGGCCTCAAGTGATCCTCCTGCTTTGCTCTCTCAAAGCACTAGGATAACAAATATGAGCCACCATACCTGGCTATTTTTCTTATTCTTAATTGGCCTAGCAGACAAGAGTTTGTTCAAAATAGTAATAGCAACAACATACTCAATTAGGTATGCTTATACCTGTATCTATCGATCTCTATATATGTTTATGTATAATTGAAATGAATGGCAACCTTGATACAAGGAATAGGAGGGAAGAATTAGGACTGTTTTGTTATTATAAGACATTTACACTACTCCCGAAGTGGTATAGTGATACTTGAAAGTGGACTTGGATCAGTTGCAAGTGTATGATCCAAACTCCAGGACAACCATTAAAAAAAGTTATAAAAGGTAAATATTGATAGGTGAAGTAAAGAAGGAAAATGGAATCATATAAAATACTCAATTCAAACTACAAAAAGCAGAAAAATGTGGAAGACAATAATAGTAACAAACAAAGACAAAAAAAGTAGAAAACTGTAGCAAATATGATAGATATTAATCCAAGTATATCACTAATCACTTTAAACATCAGTGGTCTAAGTGCACCAATCAAAAGACTGAGTTCGTCAGAGTGGATCAAAAAATAAGACCCAACTATATGTTGTCTACAAGAGTCCCACTTTAAATATGGACACACACGTAAAGTAAAAGGATGGAGAAATATATACTATACTAACACAAAAAGAGCAGGAGTAGCTATATTAATTACAGACAGAGCAGACTCCAGAACAAGGAAAATTATCAGGGATAAAAGAGGGGAATTTCATAATAATAAAGGAGTAAGTTCTCCAAGAAGGCATAATAATCCTTAATGTGTATATGCCTAACAATATAGCATCAAAATACAAGAGGCAAAAACTTATATAACTGCAAGGAGAAATTGGTGAGTCCACTATTATAGGTGCAGAACTCAATACCCCTCTATCAGAAATAGGTAGATCCACCAGGCAGAAAATCTGTAAAAATATAGTCAAACTCAACAGCATCCTCAATTAACTGGATATACTTGACATCTACAGACTATTTTTTTCCAAGAAGAGCAAAATACACATTTTTCTGAACCTCACAGGAAACATTCACCAAGACAAACCGCATTCTGGACAACAAGACATACCTTAAATTTTCAAAGTACATAAATCACCCAATGTCTGCTTTCAGACCACAGTCAAATTAAACTAGAAATCTGTATCAGAAAGATTGCTAGAAAATCCCTAACTACTTGGAGATTTGACAACACATTTCTTAATAACACATGAGTAGAAAACAAAATCTCAAGAGAAATAAAAATATTTTGACTAAATGAAAACACAACTTATCAAAATTTGTGAGATGCTTCAGAAGCAGTGTTTAGGAGCCAAGCACAGTGGCTCATGCCTGCAATCCCAGCACTTTGGGAGGCTGAGGCAGGCAGATCACTTGAGGTCAGGAGTTCGCGACCAGCCTGGCTAACATGGCAATACCCCGTCTCTACTAAAAATACAAAATTAGCCAGACGTGGTGGTGTTTGCCTGTAGTACCAGCTACTCGAGAGGCTGAGGCAGGAGAGTCTCTTGAACCTGGGAGGTGGAGGATGCAGTGAGCTGAGATCGTGCCACTGCACTCTAGCCTGCATGACAGTGAGATTCTGTCTAAAAAAAAATCGGGTTGGGGGGCGGTGCTTGGGGGAAATTTATAGCACTGAATGCATATATTAGAAAAGAAGAAATTTCTAAAATCAATAACCTGTTTCCACCTTAGTAAAGTCGAAAAAACAAGACCAAATTAAATCCAAAGTAAGGAAAAGAAATGAAATAATAAAATAAGAGCATAAATCAATAAAATCAAAAACAGGAAATCAACAAATAAAATCAACAAAACCAAAAGCTGGTACTTTGAAAAGATCAATAAAATCAGTAAGTCTCTAGCCAGGCTAACCAAGAAAAAAAGGGAGAATATATAAATTACTAACTTAGAAATGAAAGAGAGGACATCACTAGAAATCCCATGGACATTAAAAGAATAATAAAGGAATATTATGAACAACTCTGGGCCCATAAATTTGATAGCCTAAATAAAATGAACCAACTCTTTGAAAGACACAAACTGACTAAACTCACACAAGAAAAAACAGAAATTCTGAATAGGTCTATATCTATTTAAAAGATTGAATCAATAATTAAAAACTTTCAAAACAGAAAGCTGGCTCAGATGATTTTACTTGTAAATTCTACTGAATGTTTTAAAAATAAATTACACCAATTATCTACAAACTCTTTCTGAAGATAGAAGCAGACAGAATGCTTTCTAACTCATTCTTTGAGGCCAACATTACTCTAATACTGAAACCAGACAAAAACATTATGAGAAAATAAAACTGTAGATTAATATACTAATAAGTAAAAATCCAAAAATGAAATTTTAAAAAATCACACTTGCAAAAGCACCAATAAGAATAAAATATGTAGAAGAAGCAAATATGACAAAAGAATTGCAAGGCATATACCCTAAAAGCTACAAAATATTACCAAGATAGGTTTTTAAATATCCCAGTAAAATGGGGGACATTCCATGTTCATGGGTTGGGTGACTCACTATTGCTAAGTTGAAAATTCTTTCAATTGATTTACAGGTTAAATGCAATCTCTATTAAAATATCAGCAAATCTTTTTTATGGAAGTTGATAAGCTGATTTTACCATTTATATGGTAGTAAACATAACCTAGAATAGCCAAAACAATTTTGAAAAAGAACAAAGCAGGTGGATTTACACCACCTGATTTCAAAACCTGCTAAAAAGCTACCATAATTGAGATAGTGTGGTATTGGTGTAAGAATAAATACATAAACCAACCAAGAAGAATAGAAAGTTCACAAATAAACTTAGGTTTATGGTTAATTTATTTTAGATGATGATACCAATGTAATTCAATAGGGAAGAATAATTTTCCAAAAAATAGTTCTGGGATAATTGGCTAGCCATATACAAGAAAATAAAATTAAACAGTTACTTTGCACCATGCACAAAAGTCAACTCATAATATGTCAAAAACTTAAATGTAAGAGCTAAAACTATAAAACTTCTAAAAAGAAAACATAGAAGAAAGTCTTTGTGACCATGATTTAGGCAAATATTTCTTAGGTATGACACTAAAAGCATGATTCATGAAGAAATTTTTGATAAATTAGGCTTCATGAAAACTGAAAACTACTACTCTTTGAAAGACACTGTTAAGAAAATAACATTTTTTAAAAGCCATAGACTAGACTAGAGACTAGTAGAAAGTATTGAAAAATACATATTTTAAACATAAGATTTATATGCATAATACTTGAAGAACTCTTACTACTCACAAATAATTAGATAAACAACCTAGTTTTTTTTTTTTTTAATTGAGTAAAGGTTTGAACAGACACTTCTCTAAGGGACCTAGAATGGGAATAAGTGTATAGAAAGATGTTGACTTCATTGGTGATTAGGAAAATTTTGAATTAAATCCACAAGGAGGTATCCCTACACCAGGAATGGTCAAATTAAAAAAAAAAATCTGACAATACAAAGTGTTGGTGAAAATGTGGAGTAACTGAAGTTTTCATGCATTATTGATGAAAATGCAAAATGGTACAGACACTTTGGAAGACACTTAGCAATTTTTAAAATAAACTTAAAACATACAACCTACCAATCCTATTCCTAAGTACTTACATAAGGGAAGTGAAAACTTATGTTCACACAGTATCTTGTACTCAAATGTTCATAGCTGCAGTTTTACTAATAATATCCAAGGAGTGGAAATAACTTAAGTGACTCTCAATTGGTGAGTAGATAAATAAATTGTGGTATATATTTTTAAAAATGGATTCTATTCTGCAAAGAAGTAATAATAAAAGGAATGGACTGCTCATATATGATGCAATAATGTGAATACATCTTGAAAGCATCCTAAGTGAAAGAAGCCAGATGCAAATGAGTACATACTGGATGGTTCCACTTATATAAAATTTAGAAAAGGCAAAATCACAGTGACTGACAGAGGAGTGTTGCCAGCGCCAGGGTTTGTGGTGGGCAGGACGGTGGCTGTAAAGGGACAGAAGGAAATTCGGGAGATGACGGAAAAGTTCCATATGTTGATTGTAGTGGTGATTTGATGACTATAAAGTTACATTTGCCAATTTGTAACACTACAGTGAAAATTGATGAATTCTCTTATACATAAATTATACCTCAATTAAGCAGATTTTGCATGAAGCAATAAATCATTTGTAGGAATTTAGCTTAGCCACAGGCTGACCATTAACTATTTCACCATTCACCTCCTTTGAGAACTTCCAACTTCTTCTGAATAAACCTAACTGGATCTAGCTGGATCTCTGCACTCCCATAAACAGACCTGGCAGGTGAGCTTCAGGGTGACATTTATATAATGTGTGTATATATATGTCTGTATGTATATATGTATTTCATAAAACTTCTTATCACATGACATAAGTTGTGGCATAAGTTGTTCATCAAATCACTTTAAAATTTTCCAAATCTTCTTATTTTTAGAAAATTGCTGGTGTAATTTATTTTTGTTTGACAACATTGACAGTAGCCAAGTGATGTTCTGTCTGAAGTCTGATTTGACATCAGGAACGGCATCCAGCTCTTTCCCTGGTGAACAGCCTTGAGGCCCCATGGCCAGCATGCACTTGAAGCTGAAGGGCGAGATGTCCGTTCCTCATGCTGCCAGCCTGTTCCTGTGTTGCCACCTCAGGCCTTGTCACCTCTCCCCTTGGGTACCCATAAGCAGATTTTTCTCATCTGATAGGGAAACATTTCAATATTTTGACAGCTGGAGCATCCATGCTGATCTTCTTCCTGCAGGGTCCTCACTGGCTCAACTACAGCAGCATCTGCCCCTCCACATCTTTTCACATTTCTGGCTGTGAATGACCTACAGACGCTTTTCATCATCCTGACCCTATTAACCAATGTATGTTAATTATGTAGACTTCTTGGTCTACATAATCCTGATCCTAATCAACCCTCTTTTTATTTTAGTCATTCTGTCCAAATGTAAAATTACCATAAGAAAGCTATCATACACATCAAGGACACTCTGTCTTAGCTAAAGTGTGGTATCCTGGAGTGATGCAGGTAGCTGGGGGTAGTTCTAAAACATGTCCACACATCCCTGGACAGCTCTCTCATCAAAAGGTGGAATCTAACTCCCCTCCCTCTGAATATCGGCTGGACTTAGTCACTTGTTGGTAACATATAGAATGTAGTGGAATTGTGTGTGACTTCTATGGCTGGGTAATAAAAGAGATGTAATTCTTTTCAGCAGTCTCTCTCAGAACACGTCCCGTTGGAAGCTCCAAGTTAACTTGCAACAAACCAGAAGCTTCCTTTCCTGAGAGACCACATGGAAAGGTTGTATATAGAGAGAAATGCCTGAGTAGCTGCAGCTACTGAACCTTCTCCCCATCAACCACTAGACATAGGGCAAGAGTGAATCTGTGGGTGACTTTAGCTCCCAGCTTCAGAGCTTCCCCAGACCAGGCCAAGTGGAGCAGAGATGAACTGTCCCCAATGAGCCCTGCCTAAACTGTAGATTTGTGAGCAGAATTTATGTTATTGTTTTAAGCCACCAAGTTTTGTGATGGTTACATAGCATTAGAAAACTGGAACAGTTGGGGAGGGTACTAATTCTACTGGTTGTTGAAAATAGCCATAGCACCTTCCTTGTCTCACAAAACAGCATATTAATGCTCTTTACCCATGGTCTAAAAACACATCCTCAGTTTACTACAGGGTTGAGAGGATCTCACACTGGGATGTTTGATACAAAGGATCAAATACACTACACTCTCATTCTGTATAGTTTTGTCTGTGTTCTAGTCATCATCATCTGAGGCTTCTGATGCCATTCCAGGCCTCAAGCAGGAACATTGGAGAGATAAAATAATTGGATGTTCAGATATCTCCTTGGGTGCCTGATAGGTAAAAGGGTTTGAATCCTTACTATCTGGGTGAACTCGCCATCTTTAGAGTCACCTGATGTCTACAGCTCTTGCTGGGTAAGAGTGAAGATTGTACTGTGAGAACCTCAACAATGAACACTAACATGATTTGGGAAACACAAGATATGCAAGAAGAGAGAGACTATGAACCACCCTGAGAGACAGAATAATAACAAAAAAAGAAAACAAAATACAGGTTTCTGAATCTGTCGTGAGGCATAACAAGACCTCAGCCATTTGGTGACCAAAGAATTAGAGACTGAGGGTCCTCAAAAACTCTCTTGAAAAAGAAGAACAAAATTAGGGCACTCACATGTGCTGATTTCAACTTAACTGCAAAGCTGCAGTTCTAAATACTTGTATTGGCACAATGATAGACATATAGATCAATAGAATAGAACTCTTATTCCAGATATAAACCCTTTGTTCAATTGGTCTTTGATACACCAATATAATTCAGTAGGGAAAAGAACAGTCTTTCAATAAATGATGCTGGTGACAACAGGATGTCCACATGCAAAAGTATGAAGTTGGATGTTTACCTAACACTATGCACAAACATTAACTCAAAATTAATTAACATTCTAATGTGAGAGCTAAAACCATAAAGCCCTTGAGGGAAACATAGCAATAACTATTCAAGACCTTAGATTAGGCAATGCATTCTTAAACACCAAAAGAAAAAAAATAGGTAAATTGGATTTCACCAAAAGGAAAAACTTTTTTGCTTCAATAGATGGCATCAAAGAAGTAAAAAGACAACATACACAATGGGAGAAAATATTTGCAAATCATAGATCTGATGAGAGACACGTATCTAGAATATATAAAGAACTCTTACAATTCAATAAGAAAAAATACAAAATCCCCAATTACAAAATGGGCAAAGGATTTGAGTGGCACTTTCTCCAAAGAAGATATGGAAGTGGACAATAAGTACATGAAAAGATACTCCACATCATTAGTCATTAGGGAAATGTACATCAAAGCCACAATGAGATACCATCTCACACACACGAGAATGGCTGCATTTAAAAAGACAGACAATAACAAGTCTTAGGGAGGATGCTGGGCAATTGGAGCCCTCCTTGCTGATGGAAATGTCAACCAGTGCAGTCACTTCGGAAAATATCTGGCAGTTCTTCAGATATTAAATACATAGTTATCACATGACCCAGCAATTCTACTTCTAAGTGAACATCCAAGAGAAATGAAAACATATTTCCACACAAAAACATGTACAGGAATGTGATGATTTGGGTGTCAACTTTAATGGATTAGGAATACCCAGATGTTTGGCAAAGAGTTATTGTCAATGATTTGGTAGGCACTGAACCAGGAAGGGCGAATTATTGCTCTCTCTTCTGCTCTTGGATATCAGAACTCCAGGTTCTCTGGCCTTTGGACTTCAGAGTGTCCACCATCATGATACTCCACACAGCACTGCTTCTGACCACCACTCGCCATCCATCACCCCTACTGACCCGCTAGAGGAGTTATTGCTTCCTATTTCCAACTTTATGCTCTGCTGGCCTAGAGGTCTTCCTTCCATAGGGAGAAATGCTTCCATCAGGAGCTACAACAATAATTCAACTGAACTGGAAGTTAAGATGCTATCTGGCCCCTTTGGGCTTCTCATGCCTCAGAGTCACACTAAGAAGGGAGTCAGAGTGTTGGATGTGTGACCTGATGCCAAGAAGAAATTGGCCTACACCTTCACAAGGCAGAAACGGGAGACCCTTTAGGGCGTTTCTTGGTGTTACCACGCCTGTGATTCAGGTCAATGGGAAATGACCACAACCCAATCCAGGCAGGCTATGAATGTCCCAGGCCTTTCAGGCTTGAAGGTTCGGGTCACTCCGCCGGGTGCAGCATCGCAACCAGCTGAGGTCTTGCTGCAGGCAAACAGGACAGAGTAGGTGGTAGAAGGTCATGAGGAGCACCAGCTACACCCACGGGACCAGTTACAGAATCAAAGGCTGCCACTGCTGTGAGTGTTTTCTCCCTGTGTTGCTGTGAATAGGTTTACATGTATATATACATATATTAAGCAAATTTTTCTTTTCTATCTTACTCCTTTATCATATGAGATGTATTGGGTTTGTATCAGTATTTAAGCACTGTTAATTTTACAACATAGTATTTAAGTTACAAGAGAGGAGTAAATGTCACTCAAGGACTTCACCTCCTCCTCTGGGGAAGGAATTAGTGTGTTTTTTATTTTACGAAGGATAATTATATCATACTAAGTGGAACTATAACCTTGTCATTATCTTTTTAAGTGATTAAATATGGTTTAAGGAGATGCATGTGGGTGCCAAGTTGACAAGGGGTGGACTTGTGATGGTTGATTCTAAGTGTCAACCTGACTGGATCAAGAGATGCCCAGGTAGCTGGGAGGCCATTGATCATCCTCAATGCTCCAGGAAGCAATGAGCCCATCCCTCTTCTGCTGAAAGGGAAACCTAGGAAGACTGTCATTTGATTAGAATGATTGATCTGTCCAAGGTATGTCTGTGAGGGTGTTTCTGGGGGATACTGAGGTGGGAGTTGTTGGACTGAGTGGGGAAGGCCCACCTGCATTGATCTGTCCTCAATGATCTGGGCTAAAGGCCTGGATGGAACAAAGGTAAAGGAAGAGAGGATTCTTGTTTTCTCGGGGAACTGGGGCCCCTTCTTCTTTTGCCCTGGATGCCAGAACCCCTGGATCTCTAGCTTTGGACTCTGAGATTTAACACCAGTGACCCCCTGGGCTCTTGAGCCTTTGGTGTCAGACTGAGAGTTACACCATCAGCTTTCTTGATTCTGAAGACTTCAGACTTGGACTGAACCACTCTACCAGCTTACCTGGTTCTCCAGCTCGCAGATTACCTGTCATGGGACTCCTCAGCCTCCAAAATTGCACGAGCTAATTCCACTAAAAAATCCCTTCTCATCTTTCTCTCTGTATATGCATCTTATTGGCTCTGTGTCGAAGAAGAGCACATATTAAAACAAGGAATATCCTAGGGAACTATTCAGAATAGCCTAAGATGGAAACTACCCAAATGCCCATCAACTGATGAAAGGACATAAGCTGGGAGACACACACACACACACACAAACACACACAAACACACCCAACATACACAAAAATACAAAAACACATACATACACACAAACATACACACAAACACACACCCACACCAATACACACCAACACACACAAACAAACACACCCGCACCAACATACACCAACACACACAAACACACACAAAGAAAAAACAAAAAACAAAAAAAATAAAAATACAAAGACGCAAAACACACAAAAACACAAATGCACACACAAACACATGCAATGGAAGGATATTCAGTCATTAAAAAGAAATGATGTGTGAATCTATGGATTATTTAAAAAAGGAAAAGAAAGAATGAATTATGAACACATGCTACATGCATGAACCTGAAAACATAAGAGCCACAGAAGACCGACGTTGCATTGTTCTGCTTCTGTGAAATGTACAGAAAGTGAGAACCTGTAGAAATACAAAGTGGATTAGGGTTGCCAGGGGAGAAGAGAAGAGGAAGCAGGAAGTAACTGCTAATGATAGCTTGATTTCTTGTAGTATGCTAAAAACACAGAATTGTATGCTTAAATGGCTGCGTTGTATGACATTTAAAGTATATCTCAATAAAGCTGTTAAGAGAAACCTCATTGAATGGCATTTGTTAAATTCAAAAGCATTTATAGACGAGAATTGCCACTGTATAGACGAGAATTGCCACTACTGTGCTTTCAGGAGTGCAAGTGTTCCACCAAATGTTAATATGCGCTTTGCAAGAAAAGAAAAGAGCTCCCTGAGAGTAAGTTTGGGAACCGCTGGGTTAAAAACGACAAACCAGTTTCTTTAGTGCAATCACGGAAGGGTGTTCACTGTGCTAACGTGAGCTGCAGCCTCCAGGCTGAAGGAGGGAGGGGCCGGTAGCAATCTCGCTCCACATACATGATTGAGGTAGAGTTATGCAAAAAGATGCAAATTCACAGGGAACTTGGGTGAAGGAGGGTGGCTGTGTGTTTGGCTTCCACTGGGGACAAGCCTCCTTTTCCCTCCCACAGAGCTGGCTGCTGCTGCCAAGGCCCCAAGGAGGCGCTCAGGTGAGCGGGGGCGGAGGGGAGGGCCACCTCAGCTCTCAGGATTGGGTGGGGTGGGGCTGAGGACACAGGAACAGAATTTTGGGTGGCACGTGTTGATGCAGGATGGAGACAAATTTGGCTGTCCTGAGGGTCCGGACCTCATTCGGCAGCGGACCAGGGTCTCTGAAACCCCACCAGCATCACCCAGAGCTAACGGCAACCTCCTCAAGGCACCCATACCCAGCCAGCAACCAACAGGGCTGCTCACCTCCAGCGTCCGCGGACCCCACCAGCCAGGCCTTGCTGAGCCACGCCCACTTCACCTGTGTTCAGGTGCATCTGGCAGGAGGGGCCACTGGGGTCTGCTTTTGCAGGCCATGCCACTGAATTCAAATGTGGTGTCTGTTTTGTGTTTTCAGTCAGTCCCTGCATTTTCTTTGTCTGAAATCAGGACGCTAAGTAGCTACAACCGCATGTGCCGCCTTTGAGAAAACCTCATCCTGAACACAAGAACACAGACTCAGCAGGCAGATGGCTGGGAAGTTACAAGGCAGCGCCTCACAACACTGCCTTCTTTTTCATTTTACTAAAAGCTTCTCTAAAATTCTACTGGACAGAAAGTCCTAAAGCATATTCCAAATTCACTCCGTTTCCAAAAGTGCCGGTGCTGCCCCTTGGGGTCAGAGGCCTCCTGCACTTGATCCTGGCGCCCGGCCTGGGCCCCAGTGGATGAGTCTTTCCTCTTGGACCGCTGGCCCCATGCATTCTCCACCCTCAGCGCCTTCCCTGTGGTGCCCAGAGGCAGTGTCTAGGAGCCCACCCCGGTGCCCACCGGGACCCCCGAGCTCCCTTTGAACAGGCACCTTCTGGGGCTGGGGCCCCCATGTCTGAGCAGGGCATGGGGGGCTGTAGCCCACGTCTGAGGGAGTTATGGGACCTTGCATCTGAGGGGGCATAGTGGGGGGCTGCAGCCCTGCAACTGAGGGGGTATGGTCGGGAGGCTGCAGCCCTGCATCTGAGGAGGTATGGTGGGGGCTGCGGCCCTGCATCTGAGGAGGTATGGTGGAGGCTGCAGCCCTGCATCTGAGGGGGTATGGTGGAGGCTGCAGCCCTGCATCTGAGGAGGTATGGTGGGGGCTG
>NW_012102576.1:3091826-3167227 GCF_000951045.1 Mandrillus leucophaeus | reverse complement strand
GTGGGGAGTTGGGGTCCTGCATCTGAGGGGTGTGTGGTGGGGGACTGGGGCTCTATCTGAGGGGGGTGTGGTGGGAGTCTGGACCCTTGTATCTGAGGCATGTGTGGTGGGGGTCTGCGGGCCTGTCTCTGAGGGCCATGGGACCTGGGTTTGTGGCTGCTGGTTTGCGTCTGGGCTCTGCTGCTTCTCAGAGTAGTCGCTGAGCCGTCGTGGGTCCTGGTGTCTCACTGGAGAAGCAGGCCTGGGCAGGTGGCACCGTTGGGAGAAAGTGAAGGGCAGCCTGGGCTGGAGGCTGCACCCAGGCACTGTGGTCAGTGGCTGGGGGATGATACATGGCCCTCCTGGGCCTCGTGTCCCTTGTGGTGGGGTCTGATTGCCCACTCCTCTCACCGTGGCCCTCAGGGTGCCAAGCCTCTGCTGCCTGGGCCTGCAATGGGTTCTGGCTGAGCACCTAGACACAGGCCTCCCTGCCTGAGGCCTCCTTCCTTCCTTTTCACCCCCCTGACCTTCCTCGCCCTTGGCTGGCTGAGCCGGCACATCCCCGCGGCACCCCTGCAGCTCCCCGGGAGGTCACCACAGATGCGATGCCCGGCCTAGGATGGCTCCTCAGTGGTTGAAAGTGGTTTTGCTTTTGGTGGAACTTGGGGGCAGAGAGAGGCTTGAGATTATTCATTGAGATAGTTTTCCAGAAAGAAAAAATGTCACAGATAATTGGTTCTTTGAACTTGAAATATAAACACAGTAATCTTTATTATTACTTTCGCTAGAGAAATTGAAGTCGATGATAGTCCCTTTCGATTTTAAGGAGGAACCAAAATCAACAGAAATTCTGAGTCATAGAATCAGGCAGACTGACATAAAAAAACAAAAAACAAAAAAACCCTGGGTCCCTCACAGCCACTAGGATGGCAGACAGACAGGAAGAAAGAGAAGGAAAGAAAATAACACGTTATGGCAAAAGGATCCAGAGAAATGTGGGACCCTTGCACATTTCTGGTGAGAACCATTGTGGAAATGATAGAGGGTTCATTACAGAAAATGGACCCAGCACATGATCCAGCAGCTCCACTCCTACAACTGAAGACACAGACTCCAGCAAACACTTGTTCATACATGTTCATACCGGCATTCTTTACAGTGACCAGGAGGCGGCAACAGCCCAAATGTCCATCAAGAGATGGACGAGCAAAATGCGGTCCCTCCATGCAATGGAATGTTACTCGGAAGAACGCGATGACGTGCATGAACCTTGAAGACATTAGGCCTGTAGAAGAAGCCAGATACAAAGGACTATGCGTTGTGTGGTTCCATTCATACAAAATGCCCAGGACAGGCAAATCTATGGAGACAAAGTAAGTTGGTGCTTGCCAGCCTGGAGGATCGGGAGTGGGGAGGAACTGTGCAGGGAGTTCAGAGCCTCCTCTGGAGTCGGGGAAGCGTTCTGGACTAGATGGAGGTGGGATACACAGAACTGTTCACTTCCACATGCTCCACGTTACAGTTGTGAATTTCACTGTGATAAATTAGTGTTATTTTAAATACCTGAGCCAAACCTCAGTGTGCTGATCATTCATCAGTGGCTTTGGGAGCCACTGAGACCTGGCTGTGCTGAGTCCTCTCCTCTGCAAGTTGGAAGAAAAACTCTTCCCCAAGGATGGTTCAGATGCGTAAGTCAAAGCGTGAAGACGTCAGCAGGGTACCTGCCCTGTGCCTGCACGGTATCTGAGCATGAAAGACGTTCAAGAACTTTCTTCTCTGTCCTCTGAGTCACTAGCAGATGGCCTGTTTCCTGCTGAAAGAAGCACCTGGTACTTGGTGTTTACGAACTCCACTCAGTAAGCAGATCAACAGCAACAAGGGCACTTTGGCAGTCGGACGCGGAAGGAACGTTTCCCTCCAGAACAGCACGCGTGGTTGGGACGGTGCCGTGCAGCCCCGGCATGTCTGTGGCACACACCTCCTGCCTGCGGGCTGGTCCCCCTCCCGCCACCCCAACTCTTCTGGGTTTTCTAGCCCTGTCCTCGGCTCCCCCTCTTCCTTCCTCTCCCCCTGATTTTCGAGCCCTGCCCTCGGCTCCCCCTCCTTCCTCCTCTCCCCCTGGCACCGTTAAACATTCATGCTGGGCCAGATCATGCTTTTTGACAATGTCTAACGAGCTAGCAGTGAATGATAAACCTGCCGGGCCGCCTCCATGTCTCGAAGCCACTGGGATCTGCAGCTGTTTCAAGAGCACAGAGCAGCGAAGCCTCCAGGAAGGGGGAAAGAGCCGCATCCGAGCTTGGAGGAAGTAATTTCTGTGAAAATGTTTTAATGCAGCAGGGAGCTAAGCAAGTGGGCTGGGTGTGCCGTGGAAGGTGGCAATGTTGGGCTCTTGCCTCCTGCAGCAGATGCTGTCAACGGGACCTCGGGCGGCTCTCTCAGGACCCACGGGCCCTGCACCTGGATTGGCCAAGTCCCAGGGACCAGGCTCGCCACAGAAGTCCAGGGCATTTCACGGCTGGAGGGCACTGTGGAGGTCCACCTGCCGCCCCATGGAGGAGAGGGGGTGCTCAGACACTATTCTTGGGGCCCAGTCATTTTCCCCTCCTCTGACCTTGAGGGAAAAAGCCAAGATGCAGCCTCTGGACACCAATCTTGAGACATGCTCAGCTCTGGGCTCATCAGCAGAGCCTGGACTCATTACTCCAGGGAAGAAGCTCTGCTTCCACGGCCCAGGGGTAAGGTCAGACGCAGCGGCCTGAGGCCACATGGGAGCCCAAGCAGCAGGAGGCCCCAGGCCTGTCAGAGCCCTCGGGGCCTCCCAGGGGCTGGCAGGAGCATCTGCTCAATGGCGGGATGAATGTCCTAAAATGCTATTAACAGAGTTCAGTCTAGGGTTTAAATCAATTTGGCAAACATTTATTGAGTGCCCACTCCAAATAAGGTTCTGAAAAGGCTCTTGAAAAACTGTCTGTGCTTCTGAATTTCAAATGATTGGTTTTAGTATTAGGAGCAATAGAAATCCTGTTATCACTCATCCAAATAATCAGAATTAATTTAGGAGTTGATGGCAAACAGAGTCCATTGGTAATTAGGAAACATGGAGAAATAATTAACCACGGCAAGAAATGCGGTTACATTTAACTCCTGCGAAGTTAAAAAAGAACCACAGCAGCTTTCTCTGTGAGGCTTAGCAATCCCACAGTGCCGGCCAGAGTGGCGCCTGCCCGAGCACGTGAGGAGCCCTGCGCTGTTCCCCAGCCTGGGTGCTGTGCCGGCTGCTGGGCCCTTCCTTCAGGGAGGCCAAGCTGGATCTCTGACTCACCAGGGCGACTGGGTGAGGGCCTAGGCCAGACGACCTCCCTTCAGAGAAGGACCAGGGCTTAACTCCACACCTTTTGGAAATTTATTTTTTTTAAGCCTGAGTAAAAAATGTGTCCATTATTCATTTTAGTTTTAAATACTAGGCGCCTTCTCCCGGCTGCTGGAATCCCCACGGCTAAGCTGGGAGGAACCTTCTGGCTGGCTGGAGCGCTGGGCAGACCAGGGGCTTGTTGGACCAGGCAGCAGACTCTGTGGGGAGGCAGCGTCACGTCCATCTGGGCTCTCTCTGGCAATGACACCGCATTCCTTTTAGAAAACTCCCTCTCCCCTAGTCTCCCTTCCGAAGGTCACCCCTCTCCACCAGCACTCGGCTCACGAGGCCTGCGCAGCTCTGACTGATGCATTTCCCAGGAGCTCTGTCCAGGGGCTAAGGGAGGTGCAGACGAGGCCCTGAGCCCCCTCATGGGGATTGGTCATTTCAGTCCCCATCCTGGGTCCCTCTGGAGGATGTGGGCTCCATGGTGCCGGGCCGTGACTCTCTCTGCCTCGGTGCCCCCTATGCCCCCAGCCGCGGACCCTGCTGAGCCCTGTGCAAGTGAAGCAGGCCCTCCCAAACCTCCACCCTTGGAACGCTGTACTGAGGCCGCCCACTCCTCTGGCCTCCACTGCAGACACACGGGGCTCCTCTCTGGAGCTGAAGCCTTGCCTCCAGGAGACACTGTGTTCTAGGCTCAGCTCCACAGGGAGCCAGCCCCTTCTCCATGATGACTGCCAGGGGGGTGTGTGTGCGCATGTGTGTATGTGTTTATATGTGTGTTTGTGTGTCTGTGTGTGCATGTGCCTCTCACATGTGTCTGTGATTACCACCCAGAGACTCCTAGACCTGCCCTGTCTCATGGAACTTTCCAGAGTGTGGAGACCATGCTCAGCACTGTGGGTGCCACAACCACGGCCACGTGAGCACTGGGGCAAAACCACTGCAACTGAGGAGCGGAGTTTTAATTCCGTTCCCTTTTAATTAACTCAAGTTTAAGTAGCCACATGTGGCTAGAGGCCCATACTGGACAGTCGGTTCTAGAAGGTTCTTCGAGGAGGTGAATTTGAGATTTTCCCTCAGACGCCTCTTCTGAGTCCTGTGTGTGCTCCCGGGGATTTCAGCATCTTGGGCGCCTTCCCCTCCAGGCCCCCCGGGCGAACGAGGACGTGGGCTTGTCCCACCACCATCGCCCTGGAGGTGAGGACGCGGCTCCCGGACACCCGAGGGCGCCCTCCCGAGCCGGGCGGGACGGAACGGGGAGTGGGGGGAGCTTCCCGGCGCGGGCGCAGCCGCAGGAGGAGGGACGGGGCCTCGGGGTGGGTGACGGTGTCGCCGCCAGCATCGCCTCCCCCGGGGGTCGGGGGGGCCGGGGCGCCTCCTCGCGGGGCGGCTGCAGAGCAGGGTCCCCAGCGCCTCCCACGGCCGCCCCGACGGGGGACGTTCCCGCCCGGGCCATTCTCACCGCGTGGGGCCTGGGCGGGAGGAGGCTGGGGCGGCCGGGCTGGTCTGGGGCTCGGGGCACAGGTTCGCGGCTCCCGCCAGGCATTCCCCGGGGTCTGAACCTGCGCCGGCGGCGGGGCGTTTTCCACCCGGTGATGTGGCGGCGGCGCCTGGGTTTATGGGGAACGTCGGGTCCGCCTCTCGCTGGGTCCGCGGCCTCCTCCCAGCGAGACGCCCCTCAGGGCTCCCCCATCGTCAGTGCCCAGGACGCCGGAGCCATCTCGGTGGCCGCGGCGAAGAAACGCCCCTTTCTCCGTCCGCTTCCCGAGGATGGAGGAGCCGGCCCCGGCCGTTCTCTTTCGCCTCCTCCGCGGACGCAGTGGGGTCGCTGCCGGGGACTTTCCGCTCCGGAAGCGTCGGGGCTGGGGCCGGGCCTAGGAGGTGCCCAGGACCTAGGAGGTGCCCAGGGCCGCCCTGACCGCCCGGAGAGACGATGGAGTCCGGGCCCCCGGGCGGCAGGAGGGAGTGAGCGGGGCGCGGCCGGGCTGCTGGGGGCTGCACTAGGGGGTCCCTCCCGGCCGCGGTCTCGGCCTGCAGCACAAAGGTGCGCCCAGAGCCTCAGTCCGGGGTCCGTGACACGGAGCACAAGCCTGGGTCTCTTCGCGCTCTTCGGGACGGCGTCTGCGGGTCCCTAGGCACCGAGGCCGGCAAAGCCAGAAGAGGCAGGTGGCACTGGACCCCGCCTGAGCACCCAGGCACCGAGGCCAACAAAGCTGGAGGAGGCAGGTGGCACAGTGCCACTCCCCCCCTCAAGCCCCCGAGCACCCACCCTGGCCCAGGGCACGGGACAAGAGGCCTAGTCTCGCCTTCAGGACCCACCATAGCACCCGGGGCGGTGGAGCCCACCTAAAACTGGGTTGCTGTGAAAGAGATCATGGGCTCAGGCTCAGACACCTGTCCTGCCCAAGACCACCCCCACCCCCTCTCCACCACCTGCCCTCAGAGGCTTCTCCAGGTGGCCACCTGGACCCACAGGAACCAGCCTCTCTCTCCATGTAGGCTCCTCTCACATTAACTCCCAGAAACAGAGGGGAAGCTGCCCTAGGAGAAAGAAAGGATGAGAAAGAACCCTGATCGCAGCAAGACAGGGCTGGGGGCAATTCCAAAGCCCTGAAAGGGCTGGAGGGAAATAAGACTCTTCCGGAGGGCCCCTGCCCCAGGATAAAAGTTTTATTTACAGGTTTCAAAGAGGCCAAGATGTCGGTGGCTTCCTTCAGGAGAAAGCGGCAAAATCCACGCCCACGCCCAGATCCCTTGTGCTTTCAACTTTTCACCAGGAAACCATTTTTCTATGTAAGAGCAAGTGAGTTCCACAGTGGGGGAAAGCCAGGGGAGAGGAGCACGGCTTCACCTGGCTCATGTCCTGTTTCCAGTTTGCCCTGAAAACAAATTACTAAATCCAAGGAGGAAGAGCTTGGGCGTGCCTGGTCCTCAGCCTCAGTGGGGCTGGGGCCTGTGACCTGGTATGCAGAGGGCCAGCCCCCAGGGCGGCGGGGAAGGGGCTGTGCTGCCCAGAGTGAGCCCCCAGGCACCTCCAGACTGCTGCAGCTGCCTGAGGCACCACACTTCGGTCCCTCCTCAGGTCTGGGCTGCACTCTCCGCTGGTCTGGGCTGGGCCACCAAGCTCCAGGCAGTGGACAGAATCCACTGGGGCGCAGGAAACTTCAGCTTCACCGCCCACCCGGCCTCCGCAGTCTTCCTCTCCAGGGTCTCATTTCAACGTGGCCTTTTCTGCTGCAGCTCAGCTGTCCTGGGGGCCAAGTTCGGGTGTGTGAGGCCAAGGAGATGCATTGTGCTCTCGCGGAAGACAGACACAGCGAGGGAGCCCGGACACACGGACCCAGCTCACCAACCACAGCCAAACCACCAATTCTGTCCCATGGCCCTTGGTGACTGGTGACAGGGGAGGGAAAGAAACGTGGCCAGCTTGCCCCAGACCACAGGCAAAGACAGGTGGGGGTGGCCTGCTGGCGCGGGCTTAGGAGATGGGGCCATGGTCCAGCCTGGCGCCCCTCTCTTGGGGCAGGAAGTTCCCTCTGTCTGCCATGCACAGGGGCACTCAGGAGAGCCTGGCACAGGACCTCAGGAGCTCCCAGAGCAGCCTCAGCAGCTGCAACCCCTCGACCTTGTCCAGCATCGCGCCCTGGTGCCAGGGAGACAGAACGAAGAATCCCACCAGTGTGCAGGAGAGGAAGCCTACTTTAATTCTGTTCTTGAAATAATAGCAGGGGAAGATGCGTGTTTCATAATTAATTCCTCACTTCTTAGGAATTGCAGCGATTAGCTCTGTCATTCCTTCATTATCAGGAAGAACTGTGAGTCCTGCTATTCTCACTGTGCAGCCCTCAGCTAAGTTTTCTAAAGGGAACATCACAGTGTCTTCCCTGATCTTAGCCAGGACGAAAGGTGAGGTCTAGCATGATGACCCGCGTAGCCTGCATCGCTGGACGCCCTTCCTTCCTGGTCTCTGGGCACAGGTGCGGGGGTCGTGTGCGTGCGTGCACATCCAGGTTCCTCCGGGCACAGGTGCGGGGCCGTGCACCAAGTGCCCCACAGTTCCTGTGAAGGAGTGCAGTGGCTCTGTAATTTTTGTCCTCAGCTAGGGTTTACCACAGCTTAGGCCTTTGGGGTCATTTTAAAGTAGTAAAGAAGCTTGAGAGGTAATCCCAAACCAGGTGGTCCATAAATCATTACTGGGTTCAAAGAATAATTATCGTCAGAAGAATTTATTTGCATGTAATTGTAACTGTGCCCTGTGGACACTGTACATGGTTAAATCAACATCAGGAGGGTATTTTGGTTTCTAAGAACTTTAAAAACATAAGGCAGATGGCGCTAATAAAGACAAGCAATGAATGAATAAGAATTCATAACAATAAAGATCTAATGCAACGTATGATTGAATAGGGCAGCTTAGAAGCCTGGAAATTAGGAGGCTCGGTAAGATGAATTGGGTGGTGGTTTCCAAGCCTCCTACCACACTTGGAAGAGACCCCAGGGATCAGGGTGTCTCCAGAACCCAAGCCAGCTCTGCATGTCCGGCGAGTGCCTGCAGCGTGCTGGCACTGAGATACCATTGTGGGTGGCCAATGGAAGGATGCGTTTGATGGAAGGGAGAGAGGAAACGGCCCTAATAAGGAAGGGAAAAACTCTAAGCTGGCTGGAGCTTCCCAGTCGTCCACCTGAGGACTTGGAAAAGCCGATGATCTGAGCTTGCATCCGCAAGGCTGAGGATGAGCAGGAGTGAGGGTAGCAGAGATGAGAGCTTGAGCCAAAGAGTGAGGGGCGTGACCCACCCCTTGCTTGAGCATGGTCTGTGCTGATGATGCGCTTCTCACCAACAGCAGGGCACAGTGTGTGGGGCATCCAGTCTGCAATTAGGTTAAAAAGACTGTGGCTTTTGCTTTGGGGACACCCCAGGCTCATGCTGTCTCTTGCCCTCTGCCCGTCATGAGAACACTTGGCAGCCCTAGGACAGGGTCACAGGGGGAGGACCAGGGCCTGTGGGCAGCCTGGCGAAGGGGCTCAGAAGCAGGTGTTCCCACCCCACAGGAGCCTGCAGGGGCAGGAAAGAGATCTGGGGGGAGAGGAAAATGTTTGCTATTTAAGTTGCGATGCTGGTTTCCTGGGTGTGTACATATGTTAGGCTGATTAAACTCTATACTTCAATTGCATGCTGTTTATTGCAGTTTAGTTATATGCTAATGAGGCTGTAAAAACTGGAGAGGTGGCATTGTTCGTGGACAAGAAAACGCTCAGATTAAACAGGCAGTGGGAAGATACGGTGTTCGGGGGAGGTGAGCCCAGGCGTGCAGATGCTGACCATAGACGGCATTTGTTAGGTGATGGAGAAGCTGGCATGTGTTAGACCTGGCAGGGTTTGAAGATCTTCCGTCTGTGTTTGGATGGCCACACTGGCTGCAGGGCTTGGAGACAGTGTTGTTGAGAATTGGCTGAGTGCAAAGGTTAAAATGTAGAGTCACTCTGGGGAGTAGAAAGTTTTGCCCTTTTTGAAGGGTAGAACGTGACCTTTGACACACCCACTGTCAGCAGGGAGAAGAGGAATGAGGAGCACAGGAAAACGGGCCAGGGAGTTCATGGATGGAAACGGCATCGCGGGCAACAGCCACGCACAAAGATGGACGAGGACCCAAGAGAAAACCGGCGCTGCTGTGCACCTGCCCATCAGTTCTCAGTGGAGAGATGCACTGTCCGAGCCTCCGTTTGTGGAAATGCTCCTCTTCCAGCCCGGCAGTTGCTCTGGCTGGACCTGGTGAGTAATGGCCGTCATCACGGACAGTGGCCTTTCCTAGCCCTGACCCTGCAGAGCGCCTTTGGAGTGCATAGTGCTGGTAGACAGGAAGTCAGCAGATCCATGGCAGGGTCCCATCTTCACGGTGGGTGAGCCCTGTGATATTTGGGCGAGTCCCTCATGCTCTGTAAGACTCTCCACTGAGCTGGGCGTGCATGTGGTGCTCTGTGGCAGTGGCACATGGCGACTCCTGCGTGGAGTTCTCGTCTCAGCAGGGGCAATGCCTTGCACAGCAGTTTTCAAGCAGCAGCCTGAGAGTTCTGGGAGGCCTGTCTTTTCCCGTCGGTCTTTCTGTTGGCCCCACCACTCCCGTATTTCAGGCCTCACCAAGTCCTGTTAATCCTATTTCCAAAAAATGCCTGGAAGCTTCTACTCCTGGCCCTGTGGCCTCCACCTTTCTCTGAGCTCTGCAGACACTTCCTCACATCAGCCCTGGATGACTCCAGGGGCCTTCAAAGGGAGCCCCTGCTTCCTGTTCCCTTCCCCTGGGATCTGCTGCCTGTGTGCTCCCAAGGGGCAGGTTCCTCCATGTGCATGGGACCATGTTCCTGCTCCCCTGAGACCCACTGCCCATGTGCGCCAAAGGGGCACGTTTTTCTGTGTGAGTGGGATCGTGAGCATCTTTCCTCAGTAGATGTTCTCTTTGCGGTGGAATGCAACCTCAGCTCCCCTGTGGCAGGCAGCTCCCCATGGGCCGGTGCTGGGTTTTGGTCTGTCCGCGTGTGCTGTCCACCCAGAGAAGACTCACGGCTGGCTGCTATTCTCACCCCTGAGGCTTCACAGTGAACGTCGACTCACAGGAGGGGACCGCGTGATTCCCACCGCGTGTCCTGCTCCCTCCACGGAGCGTGAGCTTGACTGTGGTATGGAGCACCGTACAGCTGCTGTAACCCTGGGAGAGAAGCATCTTTGTGAGAGTCACTGTGTCCCCAGGAAATGTTGCCCTTCTCCTGTGAAGCAGTCAGTGGACCGGGCCCGGTCCTTAAAGATGCAGAGAACCCAACAGGCCCCTCTTCTGCTCACAGCTTCACCTTATGTTATGCAAAGTCCCCACACCACCAGGGCATGCGGGCACCGGGTCATGGGCACCTGCGTTTTCCACGAGCTTGTGACTTGGGGTGCATTACCTTAGCCCGTTTCCAAGCAGCCCCAGGAGATCCGGGCTTACTGTGTTTGCTCCATGCATCATGAGGGTGCGTCGTGAGAAGGAGAAACTCGCAGGTGGGTGCAAATGATATGCAGTCACAGAGGAGCCAAGAGCTTCTGGCGGGACTAATGAAAGCACCACGCCTCACCTTCACCCCAGCCAGGCTCACGCCTCACCTTCGCCCTGGCCAGGCTCATGCCTCACTTTCGCCCTGGCCAGGCTCACGCTTCACCTTCGCTCCGGGCCAGGCTCATGCTTCACCTTCGCCCTAGCCAGGCTCACACCTCACCTTAGTCCTGGGCCAGGCTCACGCCTCACCTTCGTCCTAGGCCAGGCTCACGCCTCACCTTCGCCCTGGCCAGGCTCACGCCTCACCTTCGCCCTGGCCAGGCTCACGCCTCACCTTCGCCCTGGGCCAGGCTCACGCCTCACCTTCGCCCTGGCCAGGCTCACGCCTCACCTTCGCCCTGGCCAGGCTCACGCCTCATCTTCGCCCTGGGCCAGGCTCACGCCTCACCTTTGCCCTGGCCAG
The DNA here is from genome assembly GCF_000951045.1 of Mandrillus leucophaeus. Taxonomy (NCBI): domain Eukaryota; kingdom Metazoa; phylum Chordata; class Mammalia; order Primates; family Cercopithecidae; genus Mandrillus; species Mandrillus leucophaeus. The sequence continues at coordinate 3,156,396 of NW_012102576.1, read as the reverse complement.
GCTCACGCCTCACCTTCTCCTGGCCAGGCTCACGCCTCACCTTCGCCCTGGGCCAGGCTCACGCCTCACCTTCGCCCTGGGCCAGGCTCACGCCTCACCTTCGCCCTGGCCAGGCTCACGCCTCACCTTCGCCCTGGGCCAGGCTCACGCCTCACCTTCGTCCTGGGCCAGGCTCACGCCCATGCCTCACCTTTGCCCTGGGCTAGGCTGCTGTGCCGAAAGCTGTTTCTTCATCAGGTGGGTTTGGGGACAGACATACTAAAAATGGATCTTGAAAGAGGCACAGATGGCTTCTTGCAGTTTTTTGGGTACAAACAGATCGGTTTTTCCTCAAAGAAGATGAGTGACTACGTTGTCAGTGTCGTGGTGCAAAGATGAATAAGCACCTGCGGCTGGCAAAGCTCTCAGTGACAGAGGACGACCTCACAAATGCGTTGGGAAACGTGCAGAAGAGGGTTTCATATGCAGGAGAGAAGTAGCTGGTGGATAGGTGGGCATTCATTTTTCATTTACTCATCTCTGGGGCCTGTGAGGTGACTCGCGTCTGCAATCCCAGTACTTTCAGAGGTCAAGGTGGGAGGATTGCTTAAGGCCAGGGGTTCAAGACCAGCCTGGGCAACATAGCAAGACCCCATCTCTACAAAAAAATTAAAAATTAACCATGTGTGGTGGCGTGTATCTGTAGTCCCAGCTACTCGGCTGGCTGAAGTGGGAGAATGGCTTGAGCCCAGGAGGTCAAGGCTGCAGTGAGCTATGATCCTGCCATTGCACTTCAGTCTGGGCCACAGAGCAAGATCCTGTCTCTAAAAAATCACCATCGTCATAAAATGAATCTCCTGCCATCCATCCTTCTTTCTGAACTGTGTCTGGTCAGTTTCCTCCCAGGGTCTCCTGCTCCTGATTGTAGCTTGGTGTAAACATTAAAGAAAGAGGAAAGAATCACAAAAAGTGGCTCAACAGTCCAAGACAAGTTTATTTTGGAGAATAATCCTGAGAGGGCCTTCTGGCTGATCTCGGTCAGGAGCGTTCTCTCTTACAGACTAAGAATACTTAAGGGTTTAGGAAGCAGGGGGCTTATCACAGGCTTGAATGTTTCTGTGTGAGGGAAAGTTTATTGTGGGGTTGGGATGCCTCTAGTCAGAGGGGAGTTTATCTTAGTGTTGCAATGTTTCTGGTTATGCTGACATTAGCTGTTAGGCTGATGTTTGGGGGCAGATTTAGGTGTTTTTTTAGTCAAGAGGAACTTAAAATGGCAGTGTGTGTCCAGGATGGCAATGCCCTGCTCCTGCTGTAGCTTGGAGGGCAGTGGCTGCAGTGCCTGCCCTCCTCCAACAGAACACGGGCACCGGGAGCTCATTCTGCAGATTCTTTTTGTCACCACCTGTATGGTCTCGGTGGTCACAGCCCAGGTTCAGCAGCAAGGTGCTGTCCCTGTTCTTTTAATTTCGAGCAAGCATATGAGGACAGAGCGCCTGGCAGATGCCCATCCCCCATGGGCACCGCCCTGGGACTGTCACCATGAGACCCACCCTGGGCATCAGTTCTGGCTCTCGGCTCCAGGGTCTGCCCTTGCCCAGCCCTCCCCTCTATTGCATGACCAGGAAAACCCTCACTTTGGGGACAACCAGGAACCCTAATACAGGACCACAAGGTTAACCGTTTGGACGAGGAAGAGCTGGGACTTTAGGAACAATGACTGCCAGGCCCTGTCCTAAAGGGAGAGTGGAGTCTGTGGAGGAGCCTGAGGTGGCCCCAGGGACTCAGGAACCTGCGGCCGAGAGCCAGAAAGCACAGCTCACACAGGTAACCTTGGGACCTGCACAGTCAGCAGGGAGAGGGCTGAGCATCCTGGGGCACACTCCGTTTTAGAGGCCCCAAGTTTGTTCTGTTTTCTGTTGAGCCAGAAAGAGGAGATTGTGTTGCAGTCCCTTGGTGGGTTTCAGGCCTGTTTCTGAGTTACTGATTTCTGTGCCAAATGAGTCTCCTTGCTCGCCTGTCAAAGGCAGACCTTGTCCGCTGGTCTGTTCTCTTTTTTTTTTTTTTTTTCCTCTTTTTAGCCTCTGGGGAATTCTCCCCATAAATCATGTTTCCCTGCTACTGAGCAGTTGAAATGAGAAACCATAGCTGGCGCTGCACCTGCAGAGTAGCCAAGGGCACCTGGCCAGGGCGTCAGCCACAGCGTCAGTGGTGGAGCTGGCCCAGCAATGCTGCCCTCCCTGGCAATTCCTCTGTCTACCTCTTTCTGTCGAAGCCCCTCTGTCTTCCCCACTGCTCTCACAGCCTTCTCTGGACCTGGGCTGCACGCTGTCTCCTCCCTGCCCGTTTCCTCTTCTCCCTTCCAAGCATCCCAAGGTCAAGGGCGTGGGGCCACCATATGGGTCTCAGGAACCGTGGCCAGTCCAGGCGAGAGGGTTCCAGAGGCGGAAAGGCTGTGGCTGTGGCAGTGTGTGTGCCCCTGGGTGCAGGCTCCCCCAGCATGTCCCCATCCCACACAGACCCTGTCCCACACGGCCTCGTCAGGATGAACTGTGTCTCAAGGGACTGGTTTTCCTAGGACGGAAGATGCCATCAGTGAGAGGTAGAAGGAGGCTGGGCTGTGGCCTGGCTGTGCTGGTCAGTTGGTTCCTGGGCCCAGGGGGAGCGCTTGGCAAGTCATCGGGCTCTTGCCCTCCTTATGGGAAGATGTTTAGGGGAGGGAAGAGCACACCTAAAAACAGACACGTCATTAGCCCCAGATCTCCCTGGTGAGCACTTCTGTGGTAACCCGGATCCCCCAACACAACCTGTCTGTCACAGACGTACATTCCGAAAAGAAGCACCTGGTCTAGACCCTGGATCACTCACCAGAAAATAGTGTCATGAGCTCTGCACCTTCCAACAAGAAGCATCTCCCATAGCCCTGGATCCACCAAGAGACCGTCATTAGCCCTGGATATCCCAGAAGGAACCCAAGGTCTTCTAGCAAGAAACACCTATATAGCCCTAAGTCCCTGAACAAGAAATGCCTGTCGTTAGCCCTGAAACCCAAGAAGAAACACCTCAGGCCACTGGGTCCCCCGGTGAGAGACGCCTGTCACAGCCCTGGCTCCCCCGAGGAAGAAAATGCCTGTTCTTAGCTGCTGGATCAGAGGGTGGTTTTGGCAAATACTGCTCCATGGGTCCTGGGCCTCCTGGTGCCTGCAGAGTTAGGAGGGCCAGTTCCCACAGCCGCACCCAGTTTATTGCTCCCAGCCATGTGCGGCCCCACCCAGATGGCTGCCAGGATGCGCGCGGCGCAGCCCGGGGCCGTCCCTCTGATCCGGAGCCTGGGTGGTCAGTGGGTTTCCCAGGCAGTGCCGTGGCCTGAGGCCAGGACGGAGCTGTGAGGGGCAGGCTTGCTGGGCTGCAGAGGGAGCGGCCAGCATGGGGGCAGGCTCAGGTCTGAAGCGTAGGCACCCATGCATGGCTGCTGGGGCACCAGCGTCCCTGATGTCTGTGCTGTGGGGGTGCGAGCACTGGCTTGAGGCAGGGCCTGGGGCGGTGGTGCTGGAACCCATGTGGTAGGGCCTGAAAGCACTCAGAGCAGCTCCTAAGTAGCAGCAACTTTGATTCCAGGTCATCCCTGCTTGGCCAGCCACTGGGGCACAGGAGCTTGCAAGCTGCAGCCCTCGGGCACAGGGCCGTGGCAGTGGGCCGTTTGGGGACCGCCAGATACCCTGGGGGCCGGTGACAGGGGACTTGCCTCACTGCTCACCACGGAGCCCCGGCAACCCCAGGAGTATGCGTCCTTGGCCCCAGTTCCAAACTGGGCTTGGGCAGCGGAGGGGCAAGGGCTGGCCTGTGCTCCCCACACCCGCGGAAGTCATCTCGCCCAGTGCCTGCCTGCCCAGAGGTACATCCGTCCTGGGGCCTGGAGCCCCGGGAGCCCTACATACGTGTCCGCAGGGTGCCGTTGACCCCGGCACATGCCCCGGGTTGCTGCGGGGGCTGAGCCTCCTTGATTTTCAGACTGCGTCTGAAGAGAATAGGCCATCCCAGGAGGAGTCTCCTAGACTGCTTGCCTGCCCCTCAGGACCCAACCTCCAGGCCAGGATCCTGGCCTCTGTCCACTCTGACAGCCTTGCCCACCCAGCCTTTGTGCCTGGGCTCAGGGCACTCCCAGATCCCGGCATTCCCACTGCACCGGGGACCTTGCCCTCCCGACTAGGGCTCCTTGGCTTTTCCTTGGGCCCCGCCATGTCTCTCCACCGTGTCTCTCTCCACTGTCTCTCTGCTGTGCTTCCATTGTGCCCGCAGCACCTGCAAGTGCCCTTTGAATCATTGATTTGGTGCAGCTTGAAGCCTCCCGGGACACTGGAGCCCCTGCCTGCTCCTGAGGGATGACAGACCTCACTGGCTTCCTGCAGAGCTCAGCTCCCGGGTCCTGGTTATCACTGGCCTTGGTTGAGACCCCTTGTCTAGGTCATGATTTCTTTCGAGGTTTAGTGCAACCATGTGTCAGCGCCGAGGAAAATGATGATCAGATAGTGAATGAGACAAGGACGCAACCATGAAGACGAAGGCAACGTTTGCGAGACTCAGGGCTCCATGTCACATACGCCACATCTCACCTCATCTACCCCCAGAAGAGCTCAGCCTGGAGGGAAGTGCCTTGGATTCACTGGCCTTGTAGGTGGGTAATAGCCCTAGTGTTGCTTGGAGCCCCCAGGTACCTCGGCCTTGGTCTGGGTCACCCAGGAACCCAATGAGTGCTCTCCCCTGCCCACTGCCTTCCCTACCCCAAACAGACTTTCTTCAAGCGATTGCTGGGCCAAGTCCTAGGTCTGGGGCATTCTGCGAAGCAACTGCTTATCTCAGAGACTCCGCATAGCACCGCTGTGAAGTGAGGTCTCCCTTGTCATGGTTTACAGATAAGCACCTAGTCCAGCGGCCCACGGTCTGACCTAGGCGGTGGGGGGAGGCTAAGATCCTCAGGGAAGACTGTACCGACACACAACCAGCTCTCCCCACTCCATTCCCAGACCCTGAGCTGCAGAAGGGGTGCCCTGGGCCTTCTCCCCACTGTCTTTGGCACGTAGCTTGTTTTATGTGGAAATGAGAGAATGACCTGAAAGTGCTGCCCGCAGGTCAGTGGGCACCATGGGAAAGGGCTGCCTCCACCCTGGGCTGTGGGCGTCTGTCCTCAAAGCTTATTTCAATAAGAAAGAAAGATGAATGCAGGGTGTCCTGCCCTCTGGAAAAAAATTGCTGTTTTTAATTATGAGACAATGAGTACGTGCATTTGGAGAAGAACACAGTGCCCGGGGCCTTCTGAGGATAATTAGCTTCTGGTGACCACACACAAGCCTCTGGGCCCATGGAAAACACTCCACCACCGGACTTGCATCTTAGGCCTTAGAGAAGCACAGTGGGGAAGACAGGTGAGCCATCCAAGTCTGCACACTCGGGGTCTGCACTCACCAGTGACCCTGGGACAGCGGGAGCAGGTGCCTCACCCATCCAGGCTGGGGCCAGGAGGACAGTGCTGTTCTGGACACAACTGTGTGTGCAGCAGGTGAGGTCACTGTTCCCAAACATCAGAGCAATCTCAGGCAGCAGGGGGCCAGACACAAGCACAAGAGACCAGGGCCCCGGCTGTGGCCCATGGCAGGCTGTCTGCGCCCATGTCACTGTGGAGGGTGGGTGTGCCCATGTCACTGTGGAGGGTGGGTGTGCCCATGTCATTGTGGAGAGTGGGTGTGCCCATGTCACTGCGGAGGGTGCTGCGCCCATGTCACTGTGGAGGGTGGCTGCGCCCATGTCACTGTGGAGAGTGGGTGTGCCCATGTCACTGAGGAGGGTGTGTGTGCCCATGTCACTGCGGAGGGTGTGTGTGTCCATGTCACTGCAGAGGGTGTGTGTGCCCATGTCACTGTGGAGGGTGGGTGTGCCCATGTCACTGTGGAGGGTGGCTGCGCCTATGTCACTGTGGAGGGTGGCTGTGCCCATGTCACTGTGGAGGGTGTGTGTGCCCATGTCACTGCGGAGGGTGGGTGTGCCCATGTCACTGCGGAGGGTGTGTGTGCCCATGTCACTGTGGAGGGTGGGTGTGCCCATGTCACTGTGGAGGGTGGGTGTGCCCATGAGACTCCAGAGAGTCGATGCACCCGGTGTGACTGCCAAGAATGTGTGCCCATGTGCCTGTGTATAGTGGGTGTGACCATGTTACTGTTCAGAGTAACTGCGTCCAGTAGGAAGGTATAGGATGGCTGTGCCCATGTCACTGTGAGGAGTAGATATGACCACATAACAAGTGTTACTGTATAGAATGGGTGTGCACCCATGTGGGTGTGTGTGTGCACAGTACCACTGTGTGGAGTGGGTGCGCTACCATGAGGGTGTGCACAGTGTCACTTGTGATGGGTGTGCTACCATGATGGTGTGCGTGGTATCACTGTGTGCTGCCATGAGGTGTGCACAGTGTCACTGTGGTGGGTGCACTACCATGAGGATGTGCACAGTGCCACTGCATGTGGTGGGTGTGCTACCATGAGGGTGCGCACAGTGTGCGCCAGTGTGTGCCACCATGAGGGTGTGCGTGGTGTCACTGTGTGCTGCCATGAGTGTGTGCACGGTGCCACTGTGGTGGGTGCACTACCATGAGGGCATGCACAGTGTCGCTGTGTGGTAGGTGTGCTACCATGAGGGTGTGCGTGACGTCACTGTGCGTGGTGGGTGTGCTACCATGAGGGTGTCCACAGTGTCTGTGTGTTGTGGGTGTGCTACCATGAGGGTGTGCACAGTGTCATTGTGTGGGGTGCACACCCTCCTCTTTTGCATGCGTATTTTCCCTTGTCCTTTTATCACTGTTGTCCGTGTTTTCACCCCAGGAGGTTTATGTGGAGTGCTCCACATCTACACAGCCTGTTTACCCAGAGTGTGGGATCGCCCATTGTGTGGACACTGAAGGGGTCTTACCCAGCCAAGTGGGTGAAGTGGACTCTTATGTGGTTGTGCAACACCTCCCACCGTTTCTCCTCGACATCTGTGCGCTCTCTGGACAACGTTTCTTTGTTCTATTGCACCTGTATGTCTTGTTCTTATTTTCAAGGCATGGAACGCTGGCGCCTGGCTGTTTTGAAATGGTTTTGTCTGCTACTTAAATTGTCTTTAACGATTTCACTGTCCATGGTTAAATATTGAGTCACAGCCGAGGAAACACTTCCTCCTCCCAGTTACTTTCCATATTGGTCAGGTCAAGGAGAAAATCTGTCTCTGTTGAGATGTGGTTTATCGGCTTCACAGCGTTTAACAGAGGGATGACTGTGGCCATCACATCCTACTAATGATTTGCAACTGTTTTTATAGATTTAGTTTCTATTAGTGAAAATGTCTGTTGAACCTTCTTGTTTGTTATGCTATAAAGGTAATGCTTTATATGCATTATTCGTGTATAACAATGTGCTGTGGGATTAAAACTGAATGTACATCATCTCACAGCAGATGGGACAGATGTGACGGCGTCATGTTTGCATGTGGACAAGGCATTCCTGCAAGTCTCGGGTGTCTGGGCTGGTCTGCTCGGCCGTCTCTGAGGACGCATTGTTCCACCCACTCCCTTCATCCACCTCTTGCCCTGCAAGCCTCTGCCAGCACAGGGGGCTTCTCTTGGTCTTCTCGAGAATGTGAGGGATGTCACCAGTCACCATCCCCTGTAGTGCTATGGCCCTGGGTGCCAGGGTGGGGAGTAGGAAGTCGAAACAGAAGATGATGACAAGAGGAACAGTCATGGTGGTATCTGAAGACATCCATCTGGCAACTTTGCTCAACCCCAGCAGGCAGAAACCTTGGCTGCTGTCAAAGCACAAAAACAAACGACTCTGGAACCAAAGGCTTTGCTATTGGGAAAATAGCAAAGGGCCCTGTAGCTCTTGAAGGACAGAAGGAGCCCAGGTCTCTGCCTGACTCCTCTCCCACATCGAGGATTCTGGACCTGGGGTCGGGGAAGAAGGACAAGCTGGGGAGCATCCGGTGACTCAGAAGGGAGCCAGAGCCGAGGGGCAGCACCCAAGGCCACGCCTGCCCCTCAGTCGAGGTTGCGAGCATTCTGCAGACCTGGGGCCTGCAGTTCCCCAGCACCTGTGCCTATCACTTAGGAGAAGCCGGTCTCAGTCCCCATGGGGTTGCCCTAAGCATGTGGTCGTCCTGGAGCTGACATTTCTGAGGTATGTGCTCAGAGACTCTTCAGCCTCCTTTGGTGCCCACGGGGCCCGCCCAGACAGCATGCTTCTCTTCAGGGCAGGGTGGATGCCTGGTCGGCCCCCAGCCTTCAGTGTACGTGAGCAGAGGCACCGCTTTCCAGGCCCACGGGAAGAGAGAGCACAGTAGACTCAGCTGTCACTCACATGCCGCTTTTATCTAGTTGGGTTTTACTGCAAATACCCTCTCATGGACCCCGGGTTCTCACATGCACACAGGAGGGTACACACTCTGCCCCTGGGTTGTCGCATGGACACAGGAGGGTGTACACTCTGCCCCCAGGTTCACACATGCACACAGGAGGGTGCACACTCCAGATTGCAGTGACGTTCTGCACCCAACACATATTTTTGAGCATCTTCATGCTGGGATCCTTTTCTGGGTCACTTTCATAAACACCTTTTCCTAGGACTAGCAGAGCCTATCCATCAACCCTGGGCCATTTCCCTTCCTTCCTGCTCGGCAGCCTTCACTCCAGCCTGGATGTGCATGTAAATAATTGTAAGCTAAAAGAGAACAGTGAGTTGTGCCCGTGCACCCTCCACAGCTCAGTCGACAGCGAGAGGGCCGTGTGGTCTTCAGGGGGATCTCAGAGCCCATCCGATGTCACCAGAAGCTCCGCAGTGAAAGACCTTCCTGCAGGGCCCAGAGACCGGAGCCTTCCAGGAGTCCGTGCTCAGTGCGGCTTCTGCACCCAAAACCTGTCCCGGGAGGCCCTGCTGCCACAGAGGGAGGACAGGTCCCCAGCTGAAGACAGCAGCACCTCGACTCAGGAGGGCCTCCCTGCTTCTCCACTGGCTCCACTGACAAGGGGAATATCCACTTTGCCCTGCACAACCCCATGCTCTGAAAAATAGGGCATGGTGCCGGGAAGCCAGCCGTGCCCCAGCGTGATTTTTATCTAGTGGAGGAAGTGAATAAGCAAGTGTGAATTATGGTGCCGAGTGAGAAAGTGCCCACAGCGATGCCTGAACCAGGTGCTATGGAAACGGGAGGAAGAACCGGTGGGCACAGGGGTCGGGAGGCAGTCTCAGTGGTCTTTTCCCTCCTTCTCCCTGGTCATGCTTCTTCCCTAGGGGACTTTATCCTTTTCCTTTCACTGTGCTGATTGCATGAGCAAATGTTTCCTTCAGAAAAGGAAGACACCAGCTGTGGTGTTTGGGGTGTGGTGGTGCCGGGCGGGGAACATGTCAGCTTCTGAATCGGCCAATGACTTCATCTCGGCTCATCCCTGCCATGGACTCAGGGCTCAGGAGTCAGGAGCGAGGTGCCTTCGGGTGGTGGTTACGGTAAATCGGCTGTCATGTCCTCCAACATGCAGATCGGAAGCATCTGATTAACACGAGTGTGACTAGGACCTCCCAGGTCTCCTCCCTCTCTCCCTCCTCCTTTCTTTCATTCAGTCAACGTTTTAAAAATTCATACTATGGGTCTGGCACGGTGGCTGACGCCTTCAATCCCAGCACTTTGGGAGGCCGAGGCGGGTGGATCACGAGGTCAGGAGATCGAGACCATCCTGGCTAACATGGTGAAACCCCGTCTCTTCTAAATATACAAAAAATTAGCCAGGTATTGTGGTGGGCGCCTGTAGTCCCAGCTACTCGAGAGGCTGAGGCAGGAGAATGGCGTGAACCTGGGAGGTGGAGCTTGCAGTGAGCAGAGATCATGCCACTGCACTCTGGGCAACAGAGCGAGACTCTGTGTCAAAAAAAAAAAAAAAAATCCATACTATGTGACAGGCTTTGTTGCAGGACCCAGTGATCAGCAAGAAAGATGAACTGGAAGGAGTGCCCGACCTCTCAGGCTCCCTGGCTGCAGGGAGGCAGGCACGTGCCCCGTGATTGCAGCCGGACTGAGTGACAGACTGCACACGCCAGGTGAGAGGTGACACCACAGTGTGCTCTGAAGAGCCTGGGGCGGAGAGAAGAAGGGCCAGAGGGTTTCAGAAAGAAGACTAGAAGGACGTGCAATGTGCAAAGAACGGGGTGAATGAAATACTGGAGTTAGAGATGTGGACTCGCACCTTTCCTTGTAGGAGTCATTCTGTTCAGGCAGCTGATGGAGGTGGGCAGAGGAGGCGGCCAGGGTTGGGGGACCTGAGTGTCTGGACTTGCTGGCTTGGGAAACCACAGGGCGGTTTCAGCAGAGATGAAACATGAGAATCTGCATTATAGCGAGCTTAATGTGGAACAGGACCCAAGCGAAGGGGCAGCCAACACAGGGAGCCGTGCCTTCCCTGGCACAGCTGCGCCCCAGCCGTACCTGCCACAGGGCACCCCAAATGGAGCTCATTGTGGATGGGACTTGGGTGTTACAAGCAGGGGCATTTGGGGCTTCCCGGTGCCTGCAGCATGAAGGCACCTTCTTTGAACCTGTAACACACCCCCGGCCCCCCGTGGAGATCCGGCCTCCACAGCAGAGTCCATGAGAGTCCCGAGTGCCCGGCCCTGGCCCAGCTGCACCCAGAGCACCTTAACAGAAGTGGGAACTCAGTGAATAGTCACTGGATAAATAACTGTGTGTCTGACATAACCCTGTTCTTCACGTTCATTAGAGCTGAGATGGCGGAGGAAAAACCTGGCATAGAGTAATTACAGTTGAATACACAAAGTAGCTTTCCCTCCAGGAACTCCCTTGCCTTACTCTTACTATTAAAGGATTAATCCACTCCTACTTATTAAAAGTACTTTTTTGAGAGGTCTCAAGTTTCAGTTACTTAATGGAAACTTAAATTTAGGAAGAATAAGTAAACTTCTTTGTGAAATAGTATTTCCATTGAACTACTGCTAGATCCCCTTGGCTGGTGGGTCTTTAGGGAAACCCATGTGAAAGAAAACCCTATGAAACCTCACAGGTTAGGCAGCCCCGAGCACCTCTGAGCAGGTGCATGGCAGCGGGACCTGCCACTCTCACTCTGAGCCCCTGAGCTACCCGCGGGTGGCGACCCCGGAGCATCTCTGAGCAGGTGGGTGGCAGTGGGACCGCCACTCCCACTCGTAGCCCCTGGGATCCCCGTGGGAATGAAGGGAGGGTGGTTGTGTGGCGTGTGGCCTGTTGGCCCAGAATGTGGCCCCCGCGAGTCGGGATTGCAGAACACACAGCTGGGCAGCCTGCCCTGAGCCTTCCACTATTCCCGTTGTTCATCAGATCTAAACATGTCAAAACAAGGCCTTCTGGCTGCCTCTTACTCACAAGGAAGTGACTGACATACTTTCCAGATCGCAAATGATGCACGTGCTTCCCCATGTCTTCATGTGTGCAGCATGCGGAAGGCAGCTGGGCTTGGACGGCAGCTCTGTGCTGCAGCGTGGGCTGTGGGAGCAAGTGGCTCTGGATGGGAATGTCCCGCGTGTTGGCTCCTCCGCTGTTTCCTGTGGGCCCGGGGCTGTCCTGCCAGGGTTCTGAGGTCACTGGTGTCACACCATCAGCCTCCGAGTCAGGGCCTCCGTGGGAACGCTCAGCACCACGCTGGGCTCCGAGACATGACTGCATAGACCCTGGCTCACACTACACATGGAACTGGAGTTTAGTCATCTTAAACTGCCAAACGCACAAACTGCCAAACTGTCAACCTAGTAAAGAAGCCCCTTGGGGAGGCGGCGATCTCTGGGTACAAGCAGAGCCTAGATGCATTTTCAGCCGGAGGGCGTGCAGGTGCACAAAGACTCCTGGGATCCAGGCAGAGGATAAGCGTCACCTTTACAGACGCCACGGCAGGCTCCTGGGATAATTTAAACACCAGCAAGGACAGTAGCTACCGGGATTAAACATGAGGAAATGTTGAGATCAGTGGGTTCACAATATACTAAAATTATAATTGATACCTTTTGATCACTGCTATGTGATAATCTGAATAAGTCAATATTGACAAAGCACCATTAATAAATATAATTAATGCAAATAGGTGATTGTAAAACATAAATGTGTTAGAAGGGACTTCTGTAAGTAATTTATCCTATAAAAGAAATCTTCAAATCACATACACACACATATATATGGTTATTCTTGCAGGATGACAGTGAATCAAATTTTTTTTAAAAACAGGTAAATAAAGAAACAGGATCTAACATTAATCTGGTCTGTTTTAGATGAACTGTACCAGTAATAAGGTACAAATGAGGGAAAGGATCTCTTTAGATGTCTTCCAGCTGCTAAGCGGGGAACGATGGCATGAGAATAATGCCCTTTCGCAGCTCCTAATCAATGAATCAAAGCAATGTCATCAGTGGCAGATTATACCCCACAAAAAGGTAGACCCGCAAGCGAGGGTGAATGATCAAACCTGGATCTGACACAGCGTCCAGAGGCAGCTACCAGCTACAGAAAGCACCGGCTGCAGAGTGCTGGACGGAATGACGCCCAGACCCAGCCAGCACAGTCCTCGGGGTGGGAGGCTCTGTAGGACAGACGGCTGTTTCCTCGGCAGGTAAATCACACGGAAAGGGGGAGACGGAAGAACCCCAGCATCCCACCGCGGGGTCCAGACGCACGCAGACGGTGATTCCAACACGCTGCAGTTAACGGTGGGTGCTCACGAGTAACGAGGGCCTGTGAAACCTCACTGTGAATTGGACGGTTTGATTGATTGGATGGAATCATTGATAAACTTTTTAAACATGACAATGCGATTGTGGCTATGGTTTGCTAAACAGAAGTTATCTTTTTAGACATGTAGGGGGTTATCTATGGAAAAACTAATGTGAGGTGTGGGACTTACCTAGTGTCACGGGAGAGCTGGGGACTTTCTCTTCGCTGAGCCTTACTTTCCGGGTGTCCTCAGAAAGGCTGCGTCTTTAGTCTGGCAGGCGATATTCTACATACATTCTGAGCCCCTTGCCTGGACTGGTGCTTGCTGGAACCAGATGGGTTCACTATACTGTGCTTCCTATTTAAAAGTTCTGAAATGCAATAGAAAAAAATAGGAGAATATGTTTGTAACTGGGAGGTGGACAAACTTCCTTAGCAATGCAAGAAACTCTGAAGCCCCCAAATAACAAAACTTTTCTATGACAAGATCTGCCATAAAGAAAAGGGAAGGGGAGCCTGGAAGAAGATAGTCACAGCATACAACCCAAGATAGCCGCCCACACGGCATGGAAGCCCACAAAATGGAAAGACGAGGAGACTCGGGACTCAGGGGAAATATGAATACAACAACTCAAATGGCCAGCCTCACTTGTCCTGGGAAACGCCTAGTTAGAAAGGCAGTAGAATGCATCTCACCCATGAGACTGGCGGAAGGGAGCAGGGTGGACGGGGTGCTGGCACTCTGATGGTGAAGCAGAAGCTGGTAACGTCTTTCAGAAGGAAACACAGCCACATTGATTCACGTGGAAATGCACTCATTCTAACTGAACAATTCAGTTCCCAGGAATCAGCTCTAAAAGCCTCTTGCCCACTGACAGCTTCATATTGTGCAAGCTCGGTACTCTGCGGTTTCCATTTGTGGTGTTTGGAGCTGCATCAGCTTTGCTCACTCGGAACTGGATTTTCCCAAATGCTCTTCCCTGCCTTGTTCTGAGCGGTGGGAGCCACACACGACGTTTAACATTTGAGGAGATTGGGAAGCAGAAGTGAGGCAGCCCCCACACACCCAAAGCAAGCAGCTCCCGCAAACGCACCTGCCCCACTGCGGTGGGCAGCAGGATGGTCCCCACAGGACCCTCAGCCAGCAGCCACAGGGGCTTCCCGCAGGACCCATGTCACTGAGGCTGGAGGGGCTCAGGGTCCTCACTGCTCACTGAGGCTGGAGGGGCTCAGGGTCCTCACTGCTCACTGAGGCTGGAGGGGCTCAGGGTCCTCACTGCTCACTGAGGCTGGAGGGGTTCAGGGTCCTCACTGTTCACTGAGGCTGGAGGGGTTCAGGGTCCTCACTGCTCACTGAATCTGGAGGGGCTCAGGGTCCTCACTGCTCACTGAACCTGGAGGGGCTCAGCGTCCTCACTGTTCACTGAGGCTGGAGGGGCTCAGGGTCCTCACTGCTCGCTGAGGCTGGAGGGGCCTCAGGGTCCTCACTGCTCACTGAGGCTGGAGGGGCTCAGGGTCCTCACTGCTCACTGAACCTGGAGGGGCTCAGCGTCCTCACTGTTCACTGAGGCTGGAGGGGCTCAGGATCCTCACTGCTCACCGGGGCTGGAGTGGGCTCAGCGTCCTCACTGCTCACTGGGACTGGAGGGGCTCAGGGTCCTCACTGCTCACTGGGGCTGGAGGGGGCTCAGGGTCCTCACTGTTCACTGGGGCTGGAGGGGGCTCAGGGTCCTCACTGCGGGGGCTTCCTGCAGGTCCCATGTTACTGAACCGGAGAGGGCTCAGGGTCCTCACTGCCTACTTTGCCTTGCATTCCTTCTGGGCACGGCCCTGCTGGCCTCCAGCCTGTTTCTCAGGCTCTGCTTCAGAACAGGTGAACTTCTCTAATATTGCCCTTGAAGGTGGATGTGCAAGCCTGTTCCATCCTTGTGTCCGATGAGAAGAAGGTGTGAGTTTCCTCATGGAGAGCCTGCTGGCTTAGAAGAGATACTCACCTGGGAATCTAGCACTGGGGTGCTTTAGTCTGAGCTGTAGACGTTCTCATTTGAGTCACTGGCCAGCACTGAAACACGGGTTCATTTCAGATCAAACCTGGATTTCTTGCTTTCTTGGAAAAGTTTGGCCACGTTGGGGCCAAACTCCCACATAGGAATAACCTCATGTACTCAGGGGTGCAGCCATTGACACCCCACACACAGGTGTCCGCGGGGGCTGTGGTGCCTCCCACCTCCATGGGGTCCATGCTGAGGCCCAAGGCAGAGCCCCCACTAGTGATGGGCAGGGCAGATGGAGGCTCCTGGCGAGATTCCTGTGAGACACAGGGAAGGACATGGGAAGGAAAGGAGGGAGGGGGGAGAGACAGAGAGAGAGAGAAACATTGGGACGTTCTCCCCTCATCCCGGGCACACACAGGGTTTTCTGTGTGTCTATAACGTGCTGTGTGTGATGGTGATGACCAAGGGTTGGCAACTCACCTTTCTCAGATGGCTGTGAGAGTGGCCTCCCTCCGACAGAGTCCCAGCTGCTCTTTAAAGCCTTAGTCACCCCAGATTCACTCAGAGTGGACAGTGCACAGAGTAGCACATGAGGGCACACAGAATTCTAGGGGCAGCGAGTGCCCCAGGGCCAGAGGCAGTGGCACAGACAATCTTCCCACACATGCAGGAAGCCCAAGACACACAGAGACAGCCCCACCACATACAGACAGCCCATCACAAACAGACAGCCCATCACACACAGACAACCCATCACACACAGACAGCCCATCACATACAGACAGCCCATCACACACAGACAGCCCATCACACACAGACAGCCCATCACATACAGACAGCCCATCACACACAGACAGCCCATCACACACAGACAGCCCATCACACACACAGACAACCCATCACACACAGACAGCCCATCACACACAGACAGCCCATCACACACACAGACAGCCCACCACATACAGACAACCCATCACACACAGACAGCCCATCACACACACAGACAGCCCATCACACACAGACAGCCCATCACACACACAGACAGCCCATCACACACAGACAGCCCATCACACACACAGACAGCCCATCACACACAGACAGCCCATCACACACAGACAGTCTGACCACACAGACAGTCCCACTGTACACAGACAGTCCATTACACACACAGATAGACAGACACACAGATAGAGAGACACACACACAGACAGTCTGACCACACAGACAGTCCCACTGTACACAGACAGTCCATTACACACACAGATAGACAGACACACAGATAGACACACACACAGACAGTCCCACCGTACACGGACAGCCCATCACACACACACACACACGCGCACACACGCACACTCACTGTGTTCCCACTTGGAATATGGGGACTCAGGACCCTGCTCTGCCCCTGGAGACTGGGAGACTCTCTGGTCTCTGAGCATGAGCTGTGCCTGGATGGAGGCCACAGCTGATGAGTGGTGTCCGTCTCTGCTACAGCCATCAGCTGTGGCGGGAGGTGAATCCGTGATCCGCAAGGTCGCGGCCGCATGTGCTCAGGGTTCTGCTGTCCTCTCCCTTGGAAAGGGAGCCCTCCCCACCACACAGTCATCACTCACAGGCCCTGGTGCAGATGGCCAGCCCGACCGGCCCAGGGGAGCGCCTCCACCGGATGGAGCCCGACCAGTGGCCTCCGAGCCTAGGAGGAACTTGGGTGACAGGCCGCAGCTGCACCGGTGCAGTGGGGAGGGCCAGCCCTGCAGAAGCCAGCGGGCGGGACAGAGGTTCGGGGCTGCTGGGGGACTCAGTCCGAGGACAGCCTTCAGAAAGCCCCTCGCAAAGGCCTTCCTCCAGAGTCCCCTTGAGCCTTGCTGTCTCTGTGATCCTGTGCGTGGCACATGGGGTTTCTGTGTCACCCACATTTCCCCAGAAACCCTTGCTCTCCCTATACAGGGACCCTGAGCTGTGAGGTGGAGAGGGCCCCACGTCTCCCAAGCAGCCCCAGCCACGCTGAGAATGCGTTTGGAGTTCTGGGCCCTCCTCACAGCCAGGTCATGCTTTCGTTTTGGGGAGGACTGAGACATGCAAACCTGGAAAAGTGTTTTCGGAGCAGCCAGGAACCCCTGGAGCCTTCCAGGCCTTTGCAGGGCTCTGGAGCCCTGAGGGAGCGTCAGGGTGGAGGATGGGTCTCCTCACTCCAGGCTCGGCTCCAGTCCCTGTGAAATCAGCCAATGGGAAAGGATCTCCCCAGTTCTGTCCCTTGGACCTGCAGGGATTCCTCCAAGTCCCTTGTCTCTAGTGGGCCTGCAAGACCGTGTGGAAATTCAGGAAGTCCCGTGTACGTGAGGCCTGTGCCTGCACCAGGGCCCAGCTGGGTTCCAGGGTGGCAGCAGCTGAGGCTGTCGAGGTCACGATGTCTGGGCCCCAGAGACAGTGTGTGGGGCACGTCGAGGTGGAAGCAGCCCGTGGGGGCCAAGCGAGGCGAGGTGAGGCGGGTGAGGCTCCAGGCAGGGCCCTCGTGCTCAGGGAACTGTGGGCTTGGGGGACACGCTCAGCCATGCCAGGGTCACTCACAGCCACAGGCGGAGAGGCCAGGAGAGACCCCTGCCCTGTGGTCCCAGAGATGAGACCCTGAGGCTCCCTCCCCGTGGACTTCAAGTCCCCACTCACATTGGCAGAACTGGGGGACGCAGCTACTGACCTGCATCCCCCCAAAGCCTCAGGAACCCTGCAGCCTGTGGCCCTGCCCAGCCCCTCCTGGAAGGCTCAGGTGCCCTCAGCAAGGCAGGAATGGCCTCCACAGCTGTGCTCCGTGGCCCCGAGGTGGGAACTCAGCAAGAAATGGCTTTGGCTTTGGCTGGGTTCTGGACGTGGTCACCTGTTGGAACATAAAGTGCTTTCGAGTGGCCGGCGTGGCCCATGCTACTCGGGACAGAGTCAGGTCAGGTCAGCCGGGATAGGCACGTTGAGCCGTTGCCGCCATGGGTCTCCTCCGGGAAGGACACCGGGACTGTGGTTTGCTGTGGAGGGCTCAGGGGAGCGGAGTCCAGCTGACTGGCCCCTAGCAGTAAGAATCCTGTCATTCAGGGTCTTTGAAAATCTCTCCTGAGGGCCCAGTTAATAGGACGGGGTGGGGGAACTCCTGGGATGTTCCAAACTCAGTGCCCTGGAGGCCACTCTCTGGAGACAGTGCCTGAGCTGATGGGACCACAGCAAGCAGAACAATGCTGACCCAGGGTTAGAGGCAGACGCCATAGAATCAGACTTGCAGACAGCCCTGGTGGAAGCACGAATGGCCTGCCATGCAGAGCATGTGCAATGATGGAAGACCACAAGGAAAAACCACACGGGCACCTGAGGAAGGGCCGCAAGGTCACTCCAGGGGAGACCCCAAGGTCACTGTAGAGGAGATCGCAAGAGGACACCACGAGGTCACTCCAGGGGAGACCACAAGGGAAGACGCTCCTGGTCTGAGAGTCCAGGCCTCAGTTTACCCACTTGCTGAGTCTTAGAAGGCTCCCCCGGCTTTCCAGATGGCCAAGGCAGGAGGCCCATGCCAGCCAGAGAGCTTCGTCTTTCAGGACCGCTCCGTGTTGACCTCAGCTCCTTCTGCCTCCTTTTGTCCCTTGTCTGGGAGGACCATGGTGATGAATTCAGACCCATCTCCCAGGACGAGCTCTGTGTTTGGCCCACCTGGTCAGATCTTTGATTTGAATATACTGGGCTGAAGTTTGGGACTTCAGGTCCTTGTGTGATATTTTCATTTTCATTCTTAGGAAGAGCCATCCCCAGGTTTTGGGAAGTGCCCTGCGGTGCCCTCCTAGTCCAGACCTGAGCAGCTGCAGGGTGACCAGGGTCCCTGGGTTCCTCGGGCAGTGGCCGAGTGGCCCCGTACATCTGCGCTTTTAGCGGACACTCCGCGAAGGTTTGTCTCTAGAGGAAAAGGCTTAACGCCTTTACAGCCCCTAGAAAGACTGTGGGGCGGCCACTGCCCCCACCTGTGGGAACGAGGGAAGCCCCTCCCTCCTGCAGGCCACAGGCAGACAGTGGGCAGGGTGGCGGGGAGCGGGGTCCCAGCCCTGGGGACCAGCTGCTGTTGCTGGTTGGCCTCAGGCAGTTCCTGCACCCTCTCTGAGCCTCAGCCGCCTCACCTAAAATGGCACCTGTTTCCCTGCCTTTCGGGGTGATTTTCGGGTGCTGTCTTGCTGGGTCCCCTGAGGCTGGGAGCAGTGTCTGCCCAGGGCTCTCTCAGGATGAGGGAGAAGGCGGCTTGGCCTGGCAGGTGGCCACGGCCTCACTCCCCTAAGCCCTGAATGGAGTCACTGAGCCGCCTGTCTGCTCCTACGTGTCCTGTGTGCTGTAGGCCCCTGGGCGGTGGGAGACCCTCGCTGCCTCTCTGGGAGGCCTTCTCCTTAGAGAGGCGTGCGGCCTGGCCGAGACGGCTCTGGTACACAGACCAGGACACAGGACCTGCCGCCCCTCGTCGCAGGGCCTGGGACAGCTGCTGACCCGTCCTGACATGCAGCTTAGGGCGGGGCCTCACCAGCAGGACAGCATTCAAAGCTCTCGGCCCCGGGGTCACCGCTAAATGGCAGGCATAGGAGCTGCACATTTCTGAGAGGATATTTCCCGACTCTTACCCCATTTGAATCAAGTAGAGATAAGCACCCTTATGTCTATGTTATTTCAGATTTAAAGAGGCTATACGCTTTGAGCTTTTTCAGAGAACGAGGCTTGTGCCTGGCTGGCTGGTTGTGCCTGTGCGGGACCTGTGGAGAGGCCAGGGTTAGGGCTTGGCGCCAGCTCTGCTGGAGGCTTCCGCTTGCTTCTCAGCCTGGGGCAGGGGCTCCGTCCCAGCCATGCCGGCCGGTCCATCCTGTCAGGCTGTGGCCATGTGCACCTGACATGGTCCTGGCCTGAGTGGGCGTCAGCAAATCCCTGACACACAAGGGACTGAACAGCAGCTCAGGAACAGCTCCACGATCCCTCCAGGACACAATGGCAGCGAATGGATGTGATGCAGACGGCAGCCTTTCCGTCCTTCTTCACCCAGGGGTCCCCATGCAGCCTCCACTGTGCAACCCAGCCACGCATCAGAGAGACCACAGCCCGTGCCTCTCCCCAAGCCCAGACCTGTGCCTGGCTGTTCCTGAGCAGTCCTGACCCTGACTCAAACCGTGGCTCCCACCACCAGGCAAGCGTGTCTCTTCCTTCCCACGCGCACGTTTCCCTGCGTGCTTCCACTCTGAGTGAGAGGAGACGCCATGGAGAGCTTGGTGCTGCAGACCCACAAATCTGATTGTGCTGGAAGCAGTGCCGGCCAGTGCCCAGGGCAGTGGGGCTTGCAGTAGCCTGGTGAGAGACCCCGGGCAGACGGCAGTGATGTGTGGGGAGAAGCAGTCAGCCCCTGGCTGTGTTTTCCACGTAGAAACTTCGGCGTTGTTGATGGAGGCTGGGGTCAGGGTGTGAGCAGAAGACGGAGGCAGGGAGGGTGGGTGGGGGGCCTCTAAGCTCTCAGTTCAGCCTCAAACAGCGTGGCCTACGGGACAGCACAAATCTGCATGTGCTGGGACACGGCAGGACACACATGGCCTATAACGCCGTGGCCAGCAGCACCATCACAGCCATTTGGTGGAAACCAAAGACCCAAGTCCACAACAACAGATTCTGAGGAGGGGCGAGCCAGGTGGTCATCATTGTAGAGCTTTTCAGACAGGACATATGCCCCTTAAGAGGCAGACACGACAGGTGTGCGGCGGGGCCCCCGGCAGGAATGGCCACCTCTGTCTCAGGCAGAACAGACTGACGCCACCTGCCTCTGTCAGGGCCACACCTGCAGGAAAGAATTTCAAACTTCAGATCTGATCACTCTGGAAAAAAGAGAGTGAACGTTTCAGCTCCCTCTCAGCCTCGCAGTGGTGGTGTCCACTGGTGGCGAGTCCAGATCCTGAGGCTGCCACAGCCCCTGCACCATGGCGGCCACACAAGGCTCAGGCACCTGCCTATGTCCAAGGACACCCAGCCTTGGTGAGGCCCAGGGCCACCGCCCAGTGCTGCTCTCTGGGGGCTCCTTCAGCTGCAGGGAGCCAGGGCCCCTGCCCATCCCGAGGCCCTGTCCCTCCTGCCACCCTCTCGGCCTGCACCTGCCACAGAATCTGGAGAGGTTTTCCAGCAAAGACTGTGACCGCAGTCAGCAAGAGATGAAGAAGGAACTGGCTTCCCATGATATGTACCCAAGGCACCAGCCGCAGGGAAACACGCACAGGACATTACAGGGCACGTCTGACAGAGATGCCGTCTCTGATGCCGTCTCTGAGCCACACCCCCTGGGCCAGGGCCACTCACCCCCATCACTGAGGCCCACATCTGCCAAGGCCCACACCTGGGGGATGGGCAGTCGGGGGAGGATGAGTGATGCCGAGGGTCTGGGGAGCCCCTTAACCACCAGGGCGAGGTTCCCGGCTGGGGAGATGCAGAGCCAGGGCTCTGCACAGGGGATGCCCTGGGGAACAGGCGTGAGAGCCACCTCTGTGAGGTGAGGTCAACAGACAGACGTCAACACAGGGCTGGCCAGAGAGAAGAGCCGGTCACCCAGGGCCTTGGAGGGAAAGGAAGGCTCAGGGACCCATGGACAAAGGCTCAGAGAAGCTGCTGAGGGGCAGCCTGAGCACAGCGAGCTCTGGGACAGTGGCCACGGTGTCCAGTGACTGGGTGTCCAGCGACAGAGTGTCCAGTGACAGGATGGGCCCAAGGGGACAGTAGCCGCAGTGTCCAGTGACAGGGTGTCCAGCGACAGGATGGGCCCGAGGGGACAGTGGCTGTGATGTCCAGCAACAGGGTGGATCCGAGGGGACAGTGGCCGCGATGTCCAGCGACAGGGTGGATCCAAGGGGACAGTGGCCGTGATGTCCAGTGACAGGGTGGGTCCGAGGGGACAGTGGCCATGATGTCCAGCGACAGGGTGGGTCTGAAGGGACGTGATCTTCCAAGGCCACATCGTCATAACTCTGCGAACATTTACACTGAAAAACAAGTGTTTGACTGGCACTGATGGCTGGCACAGCTTCCCGCATTCATTCCAGCATTTACTTGGCACCTCCTTCGTGGCCTCAGCCTCCCTGGTCCCCGGTTTGCGCCAGACCTGTGGCAGGACTTCCCCACCTGCGGATTGAAGCCGTACCAGCCTCTATCCTGCCCCCCAAGGCTCAGCCTCCCCCAAGCCCAGGGGCCTCCCTGCTCCCAGGGCCCCCTCAGCCGGGCACTATCACACTCTTGGGTTCACATCGACACTCTTGGGTTCACAGTGACACTCTTGGGTTCACATCGGGCCACCGTCTGGCTGGGCAGGATGAGCCCTGTGGGGCTGGGATGTGCATGTCAGCAAAAGAGCCAGCACCAGGCTGGTCTGGAGATGCTAACCCAGAGGTTCCTGAATCAGACGGACTGTGCTCGGCCCTCCTGGCCTGGCCGTGTCCTCAGCTGGTGCTGCAGCCCATCCTTTCTCTGATCCCCACAGACCTGTGGCCACCCTTGTGTGTGTCTGTGGCACAGTTAAATTACACATTAATTGAGAGGAGGACCTGCCCTTTGGACCTGCCCCGTGGACCTCTGCAGCCTCCACAGGACCTGCAGGTGCGCAGTGGTTCCTTTCTCATAGCGCCGAGGGGCAGTAGGCTGCGCTCTGTCTCACCACGTGAAGTGCCTCCCCGTCCTTTCCTCTGCTGCTACTGCCGAGTTCTAGCCTCCAACAGGCCAGCCCCAAACCAGGCCCCTGGCACCTGCTCAGGCCAGCCAGCCCTTCGGCCCCTCTGTGAGTGTCCAGCCTCAGGCCCCAACCTCTGCTGCTCTGCCTCAGCACCCAGAAATGCTCTGCACACAGCGGTCCCCACGGTCCACAAATGCACCCCTGTATGTTCACACAAATGCATGTGCTCCAATAATACACACTCACAAGCTGTGCATACACACATATGCCTATACAGTACACACAGGCACACACAATAAAATGCACATGCACACACCTACATACAACACACACTCAAAATCACACACACACGCATGCATATACAGTACACACAGGTATACTGTGTGTGTGCACACACAACACAGTATACTTACAAAAACGTATAAACACACAACAAAACGCACGTACACACACACATACACACAACACACAAGTACACACATGCACACATATACATTACACACATAAAACACACACAAGCACACATACACACATATTCATATACATTACACACAGGCACACACAACACACATGCATACACATACAGGCACACACAATGAAACTCACATGCACACACATACACATAACACATGCGCAAGTATGAGACTCCAGTCAAGCAGATCTAAGTAAACGGACGATTGGATGGAGTGGAAATCCCCTATCACCCTCTGCTCTGAATAGTTTGCTATCTGCATGATTTAAAGGGAAAACTGAAACTCTTATTAGAATAAATAAAGTAAAAATGGTCATTTCTTACCTTAAAATATAAACACGTGTCTGCATGTCATGTGTGGCCTGTCAGGAAGACGATTTGCATTGTCGGGTTCTGGGTGTGCTTTACAGGAAATCAACGAGGAGGCCTCTGCACGTGACGGGCTCCCGTCTCGCACGCTGGTTACCCCCCGGAGCTTCCCGTTCGTGTGGACTGTGGCAGTGACCTCTTGTTAACGCCAGAGAGGTCTGTGGACCAGTGTGCTTTCTGCTCACGTCGACTGAGAGGGCACCACTGGGTCACAGCGGCACATTCATGAGTGTTTTCATCACACAACTGCACATTTGATGCTCTCAGCCCACACAGGGGGAGGCGCACCGAGAGCACGGGAAGCACCGGGCGAGCTCAGGAGCTGCAGCCGAGATGTTGGCTTCTTTTATTTCCTCACTTTCCCTTTTATGTGGCTGTAGCTCTCACATTGTATTTAACCCTCCTTATAGCCGTTTGCCATTGTGTGAAATGGCAGTTGCCCATAATCTCCTGGGACTTGCTGCTCTGGATGGAGGCTGAGTCCCTGAAGTCCGCCCATCTATGACTCCTGGTCCACCCGGGCATTGGCCCTGCCATGGGAATGTGCCTGAGTCTGCGCGGCCGTCTCCACTCAGAGCCTCCCCCACAGGCCCACGTAGCCCTGCCCACTCTCCCTGGGGTTTTGGGTGAGGTCACGGGGTTAGGGGTGAGGGGTGGCCCCGCTCCAGGCAGGAGTGCCAAGTCCTTTCCAGTGCGGCTGCCCAGTCCACCGTGGACCTCAGTGTTTGGAGGCACATGGCCCCACATCCCTCCTGACACTGGGACGCCGAGACTTTCTGTTCCTTCAGGTCCCATGGGTGTCGGATGGGGCCTCAGGCTGAGCAGTGCGTGTGGGTGCCCAGTTCATTTGTGAAACACCTTTCATGTCCTCTGCAATCACCCTGCAGGGCCATCCAGGGTCCTCATGGGTGTGCAGTCGGCAGGACAGCGGCCCACATGGTGCCCACGCCCATCCTCAGAACCTAAAATGCGTCGCCTGTGTGGCAGGAGGGGCCGTGCAAATGCGACCAAATCGAGGACACTGAGCAGGGAGGTGATGCTACGTGATCCAGGGGACCTGACGTCCTCACGGGCATCCATAAAAAGGAAAAGAGGGAGGTGGAGGGTCAGGTTGGCCAGAAGGCCGGGCACAGACCAGACAGAGGCTGGGGTGGAGCTGGAAACAGCACAGACAGGTTTTCTCCCAGGAGCCTCCGGGCAGAGCCAGCCCCGCCCACATCTGCATTTCAGCTCACAAAGACCTGGGCGGGATTTCTGACCTTGAGAACTGTCAGGAAATAAATTTGTGTTCTTCAAAGCCACTAAATTCATGGGAATTTATTGCAGCAGCAAGAAGAAAGGAATGCGTTGCAGAAGAGGTTTGTAAAAAAGATCTTTGGTATTCATCATTTTTAGTTGCGTGTATTGCAAAATCTCCCAGTCTGAAAGGTTTAAGATGTTTTTTGAGGAGGAAACGTTTATAATTTAAATATGGTCAAATTACAACCATTTTATATTTGGCTTTCTTTAAGATAAGCTTTCCTATTCCAAGGAGTAAAAGATACTCACCTCTATGGTGTACAACGGATGTAAATTAATGGAGAGATAAATCATGCTCATGGATAGGAAATGACAGTTTTAGCCAGTTTGAATCTATAGACTCAGTCCAATCCAAATCGAAGTCCCAACAGAGTTTCCCATGGAGCTCAATGAGCTGATTCTCCAAGTGTGAGGAAAGAGGGATCCAGGGAAAGCCCACACTTCTTGCGGTGGTGTTTAGGGGGGTGAAATTTTTGTGTCAACTTGACCGGCCCATGAGGTGCCCAGATACCTGGTCAAGCATTATTCCGGTGTGTCTGTGAGGGTGTTGCCGGGGGAGACTGATGTTTGAACCTGAGCATGAGTAAGGTGTGGTGGGCCTTGTCCGAGCAGCTGATGACCTGAATACAACAAAAGGGTTGAGAGACGGAACTGGGATGGGAACTGATGCCGGCAGCTCTCTGGGTTGCCCCCCGGCATATCTTGGACTTTGCCCCCACGACTCAGTGAACCAGCTCCTTATTGTCTATGTATATGCCCACTCCATTCTGTTTCTCTGGAGAACCCAGACTAATCCAGTGTTCCAGTTTCTGCAGGTTTCTGAGGCACCACCCCACCCGTTCCACCTTGCACTCTGTCTGAAGTAAGCCCTGGGCCAGCCCTCCCCGAGGAGACAGGAGGCTCCACTGTGAATGCCTGGGGTCTGCCGTCTGCCTCCTTGGGCTCTGTCTCTGTTTTCCTATTCACGATGTAAATGTTGGAGAGTCAGTTTAGCCTTTCTCGGTGTATCAGTCCACTCTTGCCCTGCTGTAAAGAAATCCCTGAGGCTGGGTGATTTCCAAAGAGAAGAAGTTTGATTGGCTCACAGTTCTGTCAAAAAGCATGGTGCCTGCATCTGCTCAGCCCTTCACATGACCGGAGCCAGCAGAAGAGGGTGGGGGCTGTGCCACACTTTAAACAACCAGATCTGGTGAGAGATCTCTCAGGAGATAGCTCTAGGGGGGAGGTGCTAAACCACTAGCAAATTAGAAACTGCCCCAAAACCCAGTCACCTGCCAGGCCCCGCCTGCAACATTGGGGATTACAATTCCACAGGAGATTTGGGCAGGGACATAGCCCCAAACCACATCCCCCAGCCTTGGTTTCATCCACAAAACGGGAGTCATCATGGTGCCCAGTCGAGGGCCGCGCTGAACGCCCGTGGGGTGACCCAGCAAGGCCTTTGGCCTGTGCCTCGCGGGGATGTCAGCTCTTACTGTTATCATAGACCTGTGGGGTCCACGGGGCCTCCCAAGATCCCCGGGTTCATGGGTGGCAGGGGAGACTTTACCCTGAGAGTCCCGGCCTGCAGCCCCCAAGGCCCCCACTGTGGGAGAGGCAGGATTATCTCTGCCTCCCGTGACTCAGGGAGCCCTGGGCTCTCCCCAAGTGAGTCTCCTCTCGCCACTATAACAAGTCCTTCAAATTTAGTGGCCTCAAACCACACAAATTACTTTTTATTTTACAGTTTTGGACCTTAAACCTCCCAAAAGGACCCTACGGCGTGAAGGTCACGGTGACCTCAGGGCTGGTTCCTTCTCGGGGCTCCAGGGAGAATCCTCGCCCGCCCGGGTCTCTTCCTGCCTCCAGAAGCCGCTGTGTTCTGTGGCTCAAGGCCACCTCCTCCACCTGCAGAGCGGCCACAGGGCTCAGTCCTTCCCATGCACATCCCCCACATCCTCCCTCCCGACTCCCTCTTCTGCTTGCGAGGGCCCTCTGAGTACCTGCAGCCCACTGGAATCATCTAGAACAATCCTTCCATCTCAGGGCCTTCACTGGATCTGACCTGTGGGGTCCCTTTGCTGTGAGAGCTGAGACATTTGCAGGCTCCGGGATCAGGACTGGACACCTCGGAGCCCGGGTTCTACGACCACACCTGGCCAGGCCTGCTTCCCCCAGAGAGGCTGGAGGGCCCTGTGGGGAAGCAGCCCAGGCCCCACAGACACACGGGGACCACGCGGATTTCCAAGGAGACACAGCCCAGGTCCCCCCCAACACATGGGGAACACCCCGATTCCCGAGGAGAGGCGGCCCAGGCCCCGCAGACACACGGGGACCACACCGATTTCCCAGGAGACGCAGCCCAGGCCCCACGCACGGGGGACCACGCCGATTTCCGAGGGTGGAGCCTCCTCCTTGCCTCCGCTGTAAGTAATTTTCCAGGGCCTTGTGTACCCCTTGGTGCTTTCTGTTTTTCGCCGTGACGTCCATGCTGCCGGATGATGTTGCCTCCAGATGTTGCTTTGCAGGTGCCACACGGGCGAACACTAGGCTGTGTGAGCCACACGCTGATCAGGAGGTGCCTAGTGTCGGGGGTGCCCGGGGGGCGCAAGGAGAGCACCGACGTCCCCCGCCTAGCACTGCTCTGTGCCCCGCACGCCTCTCAGAACACTGATCAGGCCCCAAGTCACCAGGGATCCAGGAAATGCAGGGAGGATGGGGGAATGAGCTCTGTGAATTCACACAGAATGCGGAATGCATAATTTATCACCCTAGAGTGAAGACATCCTCAGACGTGAAGGGCATACAGTTGAGCACCTCAGTGAGGCGCACACCCTCAGGCTGCTCCCTGCAGCCTGGCCAGGACAGGAAGTAGGAGGAAAGGCTTCTGCGGAGCCTGCGGTGGGCGGGCGGCTTCCTGTCCCAGGCTGAGGTGCCCGTCCCAGATCTCGGGGGCAGCCCCGCAGGCACGGCCGGCAGAACTGTGGGACAGGCGCCCCTCCACAGGGCCGCTCAGGGCGTTTTCTCTGCCAGGCTGCAGCCAGGGTGGGGAAGCGGAAATGACCTACTTTCCCTCTGGTGATTTGCTGTCCTGATGGCCTCTCCCCGTGGAAGAGATGCAGAGGCCAAGGTGAAGGGCGGCGGCTCCCTCCAGCACCCGGCCCGCGCGGACCGTGGGTCAGGCAGGTGGGTCCTCTGGCGCAGGTGTTCCGGGTGTGCTGGGTGGTGTGGGAGAGGCCTCCGCTCCTTCCGAGCTGCAGAGAGTGCGGCTCATTCGAGGCTGCTGCCTCCAGGCCGTCCCTGCCAGGCTTGTCTGCAGCCCCGTTGCCAGGGCACAGTCCTAGACAACCTGTGGCATGCCTGAGGTCAGAGGTCAGGGTTGCTCCTAGGTTCTGGAGCCTTGGACCAGGGGACGGGCCGGAGCTGCTGTGCCTGAGAACACTGAGCCGGCCCAGCATGACCCAGGTCGATTGCGCAATCCTGGGCCAAGAGCTCTGCACCTTCCCTCAAGTTCTTTTTTTTTTTTGAGACAGAGTCTTGCCCTGTTGCCCAGGCTGGAGTGCATTGGTATGATCTCGGCTCACTGCAACCTCCACCTCCTGGGTTTAAGTCGATTCTCCTGCCTCAGCCTCCCAAGTAGCTGGGACTACAGGCACCCGCCACCATGCCCGGCTAATTTTTGTATTTTTAGTAGAGATGGGGTTTCACCATGTTGGTCAAGCTGGTCTCGAACTCCTGACCTCGTGATCCGCCCACCTCTGCCTCCCAAAGTGCTGGGATTGCAGGCGTGAACCACCGTGCCCGGCTCCCCCATCAAGGTCTTCTTAAGTAAAATGGAAGCAGGCATCTGAGACTTCACCACCCAAGGATTTGGCTGTCTCAGAAACGGACCCCTGGAGGCCGAGAACCTGAGTCCCACAGCCACTCCCTCACTCTGGCCCTGCACCCCCTGGTTTTCTCTCTTTCCCGTGAGCCCCACAGCCCAGCCTGACCAGGTTGCAGCCCTGGGCTGGGCCACATGCCGGTGAAATACATTTTGAAGGCCGCCCCCGATCCTGACAGTGCTGTTTAAAATGGAAAAAGCGTGGACAGTTCTGGCAGTGACAGTGCGTTCCCATGCAGATAAGGTGTCTGTCTGCGTCCCTGCTCACGCCGTGCCAGCTTGAGCTAAGCCATCCTGGCATGGCCCCTCGGCATTAGCCCGAGCTGTCTCCACGGCCTGACCGTGCCCTAACTCTGAGCATGAAGGGGACAGTCACCCGGGGTCGTCCGGGGCAAAGCCGAGCAGTGCTGAGAGTGGGGTAGGCAGCCGCTGTAAGCTCGGTGGGTTTGCCGATAGGACAATGCAGGCCCAGCAGCTGGGGATGGAGCTGCAGGCCCCTCCAAGCCCCTGCCCCGCACTGTTGGGTGGGAGACTAGGAGGCCACATCGCCCAGTGTCTGTGGCCAGAAGCTCCAGCCATGGGTATGACCCTGAGTGGCGGCTCAGCCCAGGTGCTGAAGGCTCTGGGTCCTGTGGGGTGATGCGGGAGCAGGGGCCTCTGTGGACAGGGGCACCAGCCTGCACGGTGAAGCTCGACCACAAACGTGTTTTGAAGGAGGGATCCACTCCTCCACCAGACTTTCCAATTGAGCATCCATGTGGGTGCACCTGCCCTGGTGGCCTTCCGAGCCCCGTGGTCACAGCCTGTCCTGGGGACCAGCTTTTCAGAGAACATCTCAGGAGCCTGACAGCACTGCCGTGCTGTGGCCCCGTCAGGACCCCGAGCCACAGGACCAAACACAGAATTCTGTGGGCTTAGTTCCCTGCTGGCTCCCTGCAGATGCCTCTAACAAGGCCTGTAAATAATGTTTCTTTGAATCAGGCTTGTGTGGCGTGCTAAAGTGCATTAACTTTTATTTATGTGACAGTATTAAAAACAGATGAAACATCAATTGATCCATTGGGGTGTCCTTTGAGAGTGACAGACAAAATAATTTCAAAGATCTTTTGTTAAAATGTGTTTGGATTAAAACTCCAGATGGCGCTTAAAGATGTGTTGGAGGGTCCTGTAGAAATCAAAAGGAAGAACAAAGACACAACAACAACAACAACAAAAGCAATGCACAAGTGAGTGTGTGTGCGGCTTCGTCTATGCCGAGGACTCTGAGGCAGAGAACACAAGCTCTGCAGGCACAGAGTCCAGACCCACACCCAGCACCCGGTGCCTCCCTGCTCTGCTGCTCCCAGGCCTTACCGGTGAACCTCAGCGTTCTCCTTTGTAAATGGAGAAAGCCATCTCTTTTGTAGGGTGTTGGCACCCTCGAAGAGATAGTGTCTACCTGAAAAGAAAGAATGCTGTTAGACCTGACTTGAGGCTAGAGATGATGTAAAAGAACTCGGCACACAGCAGATGCTCAGTAAGTGTTTTCCATTCTTTCCAGCAGGACCACTCACTGGGAGAAACCACTCACTAGGTCTTATATTTGCCTAAGAAATTACTGAATGCCTGTCCCACAGAGAAAACTGTTGGAACTGATAAATGAATTCAGCAAAGTTTCAGGATACAAAATCAACAAACATCAGTTGTGTTTCTATACGCAAACAACGCATAATCCAAAAAGGAAATCAGGAAAAGTATCCAGGTTCAAGAGCCTCGAAAAGGAATAAAATACCTCAAAATGAACATAACCAAGGAGGTGAAAGACTTGTACATTGAAAACTACAAGACATTTCTAAATGAAATCGAAGAAGGCACAAATAAATGGAAAGGCATCCCGTGTTCACTTAATATTCTTAAGATATTCACAACACGCAAAGTAGTCTCTAGGAATTCTATCAAATCCCTACCAAAATCCCAATGGTATTTTGTGCAAATGAAAAAATTAATCCTAAAATTCATACATAGAGTCTCAAGGGACCCTGATTAGCCAAAAACAATCTTGAAAATAAAAAAGAAAGATGACTCACGGTTTCTGATTTCAAATATTACTACAAAGGTATAGTAACCAAACGGTGTGGTACTGGCAGAAAAAAAAGACAGATGTATAGAGCAACAGACTAGAATAGAGGGCTCAGAAATGCACATCTGTGGCTAAATGACTTTCAATGCACGCATCAAGACCATTCCACGAGGAAAGGATGGCCTCTTCAGATGACGCTGGGAAACCTGGCTGTCCACATGCGACAGAATGAAGCGGGACACTTACCTTACACTAGGAACAAAAATTAACTCAAAACAGGTCAAAGACCTAAATGCAAGACCCAACATTGTAAATGTCTTAAAAGAAAACATAAAGGAAAGTTTTATAACATTGGATTTGTCAAGAATTTCCTGCCTATGACACCAAAAGCACAGACAATAAAAGCAAAAATAGATAAATGGAACTACATTAAAATTTTTAAACTTCTGTACATCAAAGGACGCAATTGACAGAGGAAAGGCAACCTATGGATGGGAGAAAATATTTGGAAATCGTGTATCTGGCGAGGGGTTGATATCCGGAATATTTATAGGACTCCTAAAACTCAAGAACAAAAACCAAATGACCCAATTTAGAAACGGATGAGGGACTTGAGTAGACATTTCTCTAAAGCTGGTATACAAATGGACAGCAAGCACATGAAAAGATGCTCAACACCACTAAACATGACGGAAATGCTAATCAAAACCACAATGAGATCTCTCCGGGTGACCACTATCAACAGACGTTAAAAATTGTTGGCAAAGGTGAAGAGGAATTGGAACCCTTGTTCCCTGTGGGCAGGAAGGTCAAATGGTGCCACTACTGTGGAAAACACTAAGGCAATTCCTCACAAAGTAAACATAAAATGAGCATAGTATCCAGCAATCCCACTTCTGGGTGTATATGCAAAAGAATTGAAGGCAGGGTCCTGAAGAGATATTCGTACAATCCAGCAGTGTTATTCACAATGGTTAAAACATGGAAGCAGCCCAAGTGTCCATCAATAGATCAGTGGATAAACAAAGTGTGTGTGTGTGTGTTGTGTGTGTTGTGTGTGTTGCGTGTTGTGTGTGTTGTATGTGTTGTGTGTGTGTTATGTCTGTTGTGTGTTGTGTGTATGTGTTGTGTGTGTTTTGTGTCGTGTGTGTTGTATGTGTGTGTTGTGTGTGTTTTGTGTCGTGTGTTGTGTGTGTCGTGTGTATGGTGTGTGTGTTGTGTGTTGGTGTATGTACATGTGTGTTGTGTGTGTGTTGTATGTGTTGTGTGTGTTGTGTTGGTGTATGTACGTGTGTGTTGTGTGTGTGTGTGTGTTGTGTGTGCTGTATGTATGCGTGTGTTGTATGTTTGTGTTGTGTTGTGTGTTGTGTTTTGTATTGGTATATGTACATGTATGTGTGTTGTTTGTGTATGTGTGTGTTGTATGTGTTGTGTGTGTTATGCTGGTGTATGTACATGTGTGTTGTGTGTATGTGTGTGTTGTGTGTGTTGTATGTATGCGTGTGTGTTTGTGTTGTGCGTTGTGTGCATGTTGTGTGTGTTGGTGTATGTACATGTGTGTGTTGTATATGTGTGTGTTGTGTGTGTTGTGTTGGTGTATGTACGTGTGTGTTGTGTGTATGTGTGTGTTGTGTGTGTACACACAGTGGAACAGCACTCAGCCTCAAAAGGAAGGAAATTCCAACACATGCTACAACGTGGACGACCTTTGAGGGCACCAGGCTCACTGGAATGAGCCAGTCACAGACAGCCAAGTCCATTTCATGAGGTCCCTAGAGGAGTCACATCCCGGAGTGAGAAAGCAGGAAGGTGGGCGTAGGGGCAGGGGAAGCAGCAGGGACTGAGTGTTGAACGGGGAGAAGGTGAAAAGGCTCTGGACTAGCTGTACAACAGTATGGGTTTACTTAACACCAAGGAGCCAAACACCTAGAAATGGCTAAGATCATGCACACTGTGGGGTGTCCTACTGAAGAATTACCCTGGCCCCCAAGGACCTCACCACTGAGCAAGGGTAAGAAGTGGGTGCTGATGAGAGCAGTGGGCACTGAGCACTTGCCCTGAGGTTGGTGTTTCCAGGCAAGTCTGATGGCTGCCAGGACAGCACCCGGTCCTTGGCTCTCTGTGGAGCCTCCCCTCCCATGCCCTGGGGTGACCCTGTTCCAACAGATGAATGGCACCTCCCAGCGACCCTAAGAAGTGCTCTTGGTGAATGTGTGCATGTGACTTGCTGGGAATATGTTTCCAAATGTACCCAGGGAGAAACAAAATACATTTTAGAGGTTCTTCTAAGTCTTGGGACTGGCATTATAGCCAGACGCTGTGGTCACCGTCTCCTGAGCCATTGCCGTGCCTACAGACTTTGAGGAAGTTTGAGAACCAGCAATGTCATCCCAACATTGCTGAGTCATCTCCCAGGAACCAGGACACCTCTTCTTGGCTGGAGAGGCTTTTGCTGGACAGAAAAGTGGTTCCCTCACCATCAAGGTGCTGAACAGGTGGGTGCCCTACCCAAGCCGCCTGGAATTCTCCAAGGCTGGAACTCTCCATGGCTGGAACCACACTTGTGTACGAGGCATGGATTCTTCTGTCTCTGCTCTGCCTGCCTCTTCCACTTCCTCAGCAACACCATGAGAGTGACTCACAACCCCCAGCCCCTGGCCAGAGGCCTGACACCGATGGCTCCCACCTCAGGGAGCCCCTGGGGGCAGGAACATCTTGGTGCAGGGACGTTCAGTAAGCTCCGGACACTCCACTGGGACACGTCTGCCTGGAGCCAGCCCATTCCATGGAGGGATCGGTTGGGTGCACATGAACCCCTCATCTATTTGAAAGTGTGGAATGATCTAGAGCAGACAGTCAGGAAACAGTTTTCTAACGAGTGAGAGAACGAGACAGGAGAGTGGATGGTGAGTGTTCGTGGAGTCAGGTTTGTCAGAAATTGAGTTAACCCTTCTCCTTACCTTAGACAAACTGAGGTGAAAAGTAGTTTGTCTTAGCTACACAAAAGTATTTGTTTTTTCTTTTTTTTTTTGCAAAATTCACTCATCTATTTATTCACTCATGAATCAAATCTTTCCTAGGGCATATTTCTCTCCAGGGCCTTGTACTGGGTTAGGGACCCCCAGAAGAAAGTGATGTGGGGTCCTTCCTTCCTTGGGCCACAGACAATGTGAACCAGAATGGTCACAGCTATAAAACCACCCCTCTCCAAACGCACGTTTCAATTGACAAGGCCAAAAGTGTGACCTTGGAGAGATCCTGCAGCCACAGGGTGAGATGTGACTCCCAGGAAACGACCGCCATGACCAGCGAGTCTGTGTGTCTGCAGGCTGGGTCCCTGTGTCCTCCGCATCCTCCTCGCAGGCAGTTCCCTCATCCCTGGGATGGAGCTTTGCGAGGGCCAAGTCAACGCCTTCTGTGTTTGGTGGATGCAGTGCTCCTGAGAACGCACAGCTAAGTATGAAGGGAAGAGGAAAAGGCAGTGTGGAGCCTCCAAAGTGGCCGCCTCGAGCTTGTGGTGGTGTTGATTTCTCATGTTCTGTTTTACACTTTTCGTATTTTCTAATATTTGTACAGAGTATTCTTGTGATATAATAAGGAGGACATTACAAAAAATCATGTTTTTTTTAAAATAAAGACAAAAAATGTGTTCAAACAAGTGATAAACCTAGCCCCTTTGTGTCATGAAAAAGTTCAGTGCATGGCAAGCTTCTGAGTCCCTGTCTCTGTATGAATAAAAGTCTTGGTGTTTTAGAAGGCAAGGTAGACTCCTACTGTTCATGTTCTTGTGCATCCAATGTAAGCTTTGTATTCTACCTAAGGCTTACACAAATCACTGTGCTTTGCTCTGAAGTGGCCCAGAGAAAGTCTGGATGTTTCAGGGCCTTTAAAATGAGTGAAGTAACAAGGTCTTGCCACACTCAGCCCATTTAACATTTATGTTTCCAAAACATATTCTGAATCACTGACCTTGAGAATGAAGTGACTCAAGGTATAAACCAAAAATAAGATTCTAAGCTCCCATGAGGATCTGAATGGGCCCCATCTCTCAGCCACGGGCATTCCGAAGTTAACCTGAAAAACTCCTTCAGGCTGTGATGGGAAGTGGGGGTCAGACATGCCTCATTATACCCTCTAACCGCTGGAACCTGGGAAAAGCTGACCAGCAAGGACACTGTGACGGGAAGTGGGGGTCAGATGCCTCGTTATACCCCAACCGCTGGAACTCGGAAAAGCTGACCAGCAAGAACATCAGCACAGACTCTAAGCCTGATAGGAAGAATTACAGTCTCTTCTCTCTGCGGCCTGCTACATGGAGGCCTCGTCTGCATGAGGAAACCTTGGTCTCCACAACCTAGACACTGCCTTCCTGTGGATTCTACTTTTTAAGATAATAACAACTCTTTCAACTAATTGCCAATCAGAAAATCTTTGAATCCACCTATGACCTGGAAGCCCCCCCACCGCCCCCTGACTTCCCATTGTCCCTCCTTTCCAGACTGAAGCAATGTGCACCTGACGTGTATTGACTGATGCCTTACATCTCCCTAAAATGTATAAAGCCAAGCTGTAGGCCAGTCGCCTTGGGCACATGTTCTCAGGACCTCCTGAGGCTGTATCTCAGGCCAAGGTCACTCATATTTGACTCAGAATAAATCTCTTCAAATATTCTACAGATTTTGACTCTTTTTATTGATAAGGCATTCCTGCTTCTTGGGCTCCAAATTGACACTAAACAGCCTTGGAAGCTCTGCCTTTGGGTGATGGCTCCAAATCGCTCATCCTCATCACAGGGCAGCAGGCCAGTTGGGTCACTCAGTGCCCAGCATCCTCCCTGCATGCAGTTTAAGCAGTGAGTCTCAGACAAGCATACACTGCTGCCAGCTTTAGACACTCCCGGAGGAGCCAGGGCCATCTGTGAACAGCAAACTCACTTCCAGCCAGAGTCATGGCTCACATCGGATTCCTGTTGGGTGTACCTGCCTGGCTACTGTCAACAGCTCTGGCCATATCAGATGCCCCATGTCCCTCTGTCTGCACTGTTAGGGGGTCCTGCTGCTGTCCCCCTGGAGGCAACCTTGCTGTCTCTCCTAGGTGGTTCCCAGGGGTGACAAAACCAATGAGGCCAGGGTTGGCAAGAAGGGAAGGAGGATGGGTGGGGCCCTTACCCCATGCAAATCTCACCCCCCCACTAAGACCACCTGCACTGCAGCAGCCCAATGCTGCCCTCCCCAGCAGTGGGCCTGGAGTGGCTTGGGCAGGAACCCCAGCCATCCCCTCCTTCCCACCTTGTGTTAGTCCATTTCCATGCTGATAATAAAGATATACCCAAGACCGGACAATTTACAAAAGAAGCAGGTTTAATGGACTCACAGTTCTATGTGGCTGGGAAACTTCACAATCATGGTGGAAGGCAAGGAGGAGCAGGTCACTTCTTACATGGATGGCAGTAGGTGAAGAGAGAGCTTGTGGAGGGAAACTCCCCCTTATGAAACCATCAGGTCTTGTGATATGTATTCACCATCACCAGAACAGCACAAGAAAGACCTGCCCCCACGATTCAAATACCTGGGAATTCAAGATGAGATTTGGGTGGGCACACAGCCAAATCATGTCATTCTGCCCTTGGCCCCTCCCAAATATCATGTCCTTATATTTCAAAACCAATCATGCCTTCCTGACAGTCCCCCAAAATCTTAACTCATTTCAGTATTAACTCAAAAGTCCACAGTCCAATGTCTCATCTGAGACAAGGAAAGTCCTTTCACCTATGAACCTGTAAAATCATAAGTAAGTTAGTTAGTTCCTAGGTACAACAGGGGTACAGGCATTGGGTAAATACAGTCATTTCAAATGGGAGAAATTCACCAAAACAAAGAGGCTATAGGCCCCATGCAAGTCCAAAATCCAGTGGGACAATCAAATCTTAAAGCTCCAAAATGATCTCCTTTGACTCCATGTCTCACATCCCGATCACACTGATAGAAGAGGTGGGTTCCCATGGTCTTGGGAAACTCTGCCCCTGTGTGGCTTTGCAGGGTACAGCCTCCCTCCTGGCTGCTTTCATGGGCTGGTGTTGAGTGTTTGCAGCGTTTCCAGGCGTAGATTGCAAGCTGTCAATGGATCTCACATTCTGGAGTCTGGAGGATGGCCGCCATCTTCTCACAGCTCCACTAGAAAGTGCCCCAGTAGGGACTCTGTGTCAGGGTTCCAATGCCACATTTCCCTGCTGCACTGTCCTAGCAGAGGTTCTCTGTGAGAGCCCACCCCTGCAGCAAACTTCTGCCTCAACATCCAGGCATTTCTATACAACCTCTGAAATCTAGGCAGAGGTTCCCAAACCTCAATCATTCTGTGCACTCACAGGCTCAACATCATGTGGAAGCTGCCAAGACTTGGGGCTTGCACCCTCTGAAACCATGACCTGAGCTCTATGTTGGCCCCTTTCAGCCATGGCTAGAGCAGTTGGGATGCAGGGCACCAAGTCCCTAGACTGCACATAGCACAGGAACTCTGGGCTCCAAAACCACTTTTTCCTCCTAGACCTCTAGGTCTGTGATGGGAGAGGCTGCTGTGAAGACTTCTGACATGCCCTGGAGACATTTTCCCTGTTGTTTTGGGGATTAACATTTGACTCCTCATTACTTATGCAAATTTCTGCAGCCAGCTTGAATTATTTCCCTTCAGAAAATGGGTTTTTCTTTTGTATCACGTTGTCAGGCTACAAATTTTCTGAACTTTATGCTCTGTTTCCCTTATAAAACTGAATGTCTCTAACAGCACTCAAGTCACCTCTTGAATGCTTTGCTGCTTAGAAGTTTCTTCTGGCAGATACCCTAAATCATCTCTCTCAAGTTCAGAGTTCCACAAATCTCTAGGGCAGGGGCAAAATGTCACCAATATCTTTGCTAAAACATAACAAGAGTCACCTGTGCTCCAGTTCCCAACAAGCTCCTCATTTCCCTCTGAGACCAGCTCAGTGTGGACTTTATTGTCCATAACATTATCAGCATTTTGGGCAAAGTCATTCAACAAGTCTCTAGGAAGTTTCAAACTTTCTCACATTTTCCTGTCTTCTTCTGAGCCCTCCAAACTGTTCCACCTCTGCCTGTTACCCAGTTCCAAAGTTGCTTCCACATTTTCAGGTATCTTTTCAGCATC
This sequence comes from Mandrillus leucophaeus, assembly GCF_000951045.1. Taxonomy (NCBI): domain Eukaryota; kingdom Metazoa; phylum Chordata; class Mammalia; order Primates; family Cercopithecidae; genus Mandrillus; species Mandrillus leucophaeus. The sequence goes on along the minus strand of NW_012102576.1, from coordinate 3,118,737 downwards.
GCCCCACTGTCTGCACCACCAGTTTACTGTATTAGTCCATTTTCACACTGCTGATAAAGACATACCCAAAACTGGGCAATTTACAAAAGAAAGAGGTTTAATGGACTTACAGTTTCACATAGCTGGGGAGCCCTCACAATCATGGTGGAAGGTGAAAGGCATGTTTCACAAAGTGGCAGACAAGAGAAGAGAGCTGATGCAGGGAAACTCCCCCTTATAAAACCATCAGATCTTGTGAGACTTATTCATTATCACAAGAATAACATGGGAAAGACATGCCCACGTGACTCAATTACCTCCCACTGGGAACCTCCCATAACACAGGAATTCAAGACGAGATTTGAGTGGGGACACAGCCGAACCATATCACACCTCATTTCACATTTATGTCATCACAGCAGACTCCAGAGCAGGAGGCCAGGCCTGGCAGTGCAGCATCACAGGCACAGGAAAAGGAAGCCTCCCTGCAGTAGTCGGTCATGTGCCCTGCACTGTGGCTACAATGCCGTAGGGCCCACACCCTGCCTCTTTGGTCCTGACAGGATTGGCGCCTCAGCCCCTCCAGGGAACAGCGCCCCTGCTGGAAGCTGTGCTCCAGTGCAGTCTGGAAGACACCTTCCTAGACTCAGCCATCTGTCGGGACTGGCCTGGTCAACCCCAGCTTCGCTATGAATGGGAGTCTCCAGATGAATGACCCCATTAGGGATGGGACAGTCCATTGGAAATTGGACCTATGGTTTCCTTGTCTCCACAGGGTCACAGTTTCCCTGTGTGAAGTCCCGTGCCCACCCTTAACAACGGCTTTGTTTGCCCTGTGTACTGACTGTGGCTTTTGTCTTTCAGCCTAATTTCTGCCCATCCCTTGACAGAGGCATGGGAGAGTGCTTTGGCCTTACCTGAACCTGGACCTAGAGATGTGGAAGTTTCTGAAGTTTGTGAGCTGCCCTTTTCTCTCTGCCATGGCTCATGTGAGGTCTGTTCTGATGGGAAGAGATTCAGAATGGCTTCTGACTCATTTGCTGTCCTGTCCTCATGACCCTTGCAAAGCTGGGGTGTTACAGCTGCCAGGGAGGCTGAGACTGCTTCCCTCCACCCCTACCTTGCCATATTAGTCCATTCTCATGCTGCTAATAAAGACATACTGGAGACTGCACAATTTATAAAGGAAAAAGGTTTAATTGACTCAGTTCAGTCTGGCCAGGGAGGCCTCAGGAAACTTACAATCATGGCAGAAGGGAAAGGAAATATATCTTTCTTCACATGACAGCAGGAAGGAGAAGTGCTGACCACAAGAGGGGAAAGCCCCTTATAAAACTGTCAGATCTTGTAAGAACTCACTCATTGTTGCAAGAACAGAATGGAGGTAACCAACCCCATGATTCAATTACCTCCCACTGGGTCTCTCCCATGACACATGGGGATTACGGGAACTACAACTCAAGACGAGGTTTGGGTGGGAACACAGCCAAACCATATCATTCCAACCCTGGCCCCGCCCAAATCTCATGTCCTCACATTTCAAAACACAATCATGCCTTCCCAACAGTCCTCCAAAGTCTTAACCCATTCCAGCATTAACACAAAAGTCAAAATCCAAAGTCTCCTTGAGACAAGGCAAGTCCCTTCTGCATATTGGCCTGTAAAATCAAAAGCAAGTTAGTTACTTCCCAGATGCAATGGGGGCACAGGCACTGGGTAAATGTTTCTGTTCCAAATGGAAGAAACTTGCCAAAACAAAGGGGATATAGGCCCCATGCAGGTCTGACATCCAATAGGGCAGCCATTAAAACTTAATGTTCCAAAATGATCTCCTTTGACTTCATGTCTCACATCCAGGTCATGCTGATGTAAGAGGTGGGCTCCCATGGCCATGGGTAGCTCTGCCCCTGTGGTTTTGCAAGGTACAGCGCCCCCAACTCCAGCTTCTTTTATGGCTGGCATTGAGTGTCTGCAGGTTTTCCAGGCACACAGTGCAAGCTGGCAGTGGATCTATCATTCTGGAGTCTGGAGGAGGGTGGCCCTCTTCTCACAGTTCTACCAGGCAGTGTGCCAGTGGAGACTCTGTGTGGGACCTCCGACCCTACATTTCCCTTTCACACTGCCATAGCAGAGGTTCTCCAAGAGGACTCCACCCCTGCAGCAAACTTCTACCTGGACATCCAGGCATTTCCACACATCACCTGAAATCTAAGAGGAGGTTCTCAAACCTCAATTCTTGACTTCTGTGTATCCGCAGGACCAACACCACATGTAAGCCACTAAGGCTTGAGACTTATACCCTCTGAAGCAATGGCCTGAGCTGTACCTTGGCCTCTTTTAGCCATGGTTGGAGCTGAAGCAGCTGAAAAGCAGGGCACTATGTCCTGAGGCAGTGCAGAGCAGGGAGTCCCTGGGCCTAGCCCAGGAAACCATTTTTCCCTCCTAGGCCTACAAGTCTGTGATGGGAGAGGCTGACATGAAGGTCTCTGACATGCACTGGAGACATTTTTCCCATTGTCGTGGTGATAAACATTCGGCTCCTTGTTACTTATGCAAATTTCTACAGCAGGCTTCAATTTATCCCTAGAAAATGTGGTTTCCTTTTCTATCACATCACCAGGCTGCAAAATTTCCAAACTTTTATGCTCTGCTTCCTCTTGAATGCTTTACCGCTTAGAAATTTCTTCTGTCAGATACCCTAAATCATCTCTCTCAAGTTCAAAGTGTCAGAGATCTCTAGGGCAGGGGAAAAATGCTGCCAGTCTCCTTGCATAGCAAGAGTGACCTTTACTCCCATTCTCAACAAGTTCCTCATCTCCACCTGAGATCACCTCAGCCTGGACTCCATTGTCCATATCACTATCAGCATTTTGGGCAAAGCTATTCAAGAAGTCTCTAGAAGTTCCAAACTTTCCCACATTTTTCTATCTTCTTTTGAGCTCTCCAAACTGTTCCAACCTCTGCCTGTTATACAATTCTAAAGTCACTTCCACATTTTTGGGTATCCTTATAGCAGCACCCCACTCTCTGCAGTACAAGTTTATTGTATTAGTCCATTTTCATACTGCTAATAAAGACATACTTGAGACTGGGTAATTTATAAAAGAAAGAGATTTAATTGACTCACAGTTCAGCATCACTGGGGAAGCCTCAGGAAACTTACAATCATGGCAGAAGCAGAAACAAACACTTACTTCTTCACATGATGGCAGGAAGAGTAAGTGCTGAGCAAAGGGGGGAAAGCCCCTCATAAAACCACCAGATATCATGAGAACTCACTCACTTCACAAGAACAGCAGCATGAGGGTAACCACCCCCATGATTAAATTACCTACCATTGGGTCCCTCCCAGAACACCATAGGGATGATGGGAACTACAATTCAAGATGAGATTTGGGTGGGGACACAGCTATATCATATCACATGGGTCAAAGCTTCAGAGACTGCTAAGGCTTTGCTAGGCTGAGACCCACAGAGGTCAGGACCCACCCTGTGGGTCTGTGGGAGAGAACTCAGGGCTCTTCCTTGGTGACAAAACCATACAGCACAAAACCAGGGTCAGAGGTAAGAGGGGACCCATGACCCTCTGGCCCGGGTGTCTCAACCTAAAGATCAGGGCTTACTTAGATGATCACTACAGGGACAGCGCTGTACCAAGGCAGAAGGCATATTGTGGCTTCAGGGCTGACCCCACGGCTGCACCAGCACACAGAGCCCTACCCGGTTCTCTGCCTTCACCATCCTGAAAGTCTTAATGACCTTGGAACAAGGGATCCTGCATGTTCATTTTGCACCAGGCTCTGGGAACTATGTAGCTAGTCCTGATCAGATTTCCTCTGTGCTGACAGAAAGCCCCACTGGTGCAAAACCTAATTGAAAGAATAGACTAGACCAGCAGTTCTCAAGGGTGGAATGGTGCCCTGGGGGCACATTTGCCAATGTCTGGAGATATTTTTGGCTCTCTCTGCTGGTGTTGAGAGGGATGCAGCCAGGGATGCTGTGAAACTGTCTACAAGGCACTGCAGTCTCCAGGAACAGAGTCATCCGGCTCCAAGTGTCCATACTGCTGAGGAACCCTGGGCTAGAGCAATGTAAGCAGCCCAGGCAGCTGCAGCAACTGCTTATGAGTCCAATCAAAGGAGCCAGCGCTGTCCAGAGGAGGCTTCCCAGCACAAGGAGAGGCTGGAATTTAACCAGTCTAGCAAAAAGAAAATCTTCCCGAGACACCAACCTCCCCCTCCCCGCCCCCGGCAACCCCTTTAGCCCTTCCTCCCGAGAGTACAGGCCATAAATCAGACAAAACGTGCATTCTGCAGAAGGAACACACTCTGTGACCTGGTGGGTTGCAGCATGGCCAAAACATGCATGCATTTGAAGAAGCGGCAGCCCACAGAGGTCATTCTGGAATCACACTGCAGACAGAGGCAGCGAGGAAGGTCCGTGAGGGCAGGGGGGAGACTCACTGAGTCTGGTATCCTCTGCCGTGATGTTAGAAATCAAAATTTTATGAGTGTGACAAGCAGATGGTCAAAACCACGCCGATGTGCCAGGTGTTTTAATGAGCCCGGTCCCCAAGTCAGCGTGGCACCCCGGAGCGCAGCATTCCTGGAGTTACCTAGGTTACTCCACCGAGGCAGCCCTGGGCAGCGAGGCCTCAGGTGAAAACCTTGAAAAGCGGCTTGGGCATTAGCATGACAAAGAGCCGCCACCTGGGGCAGCTCTGCGGCCCGGCCTCCTGGCTGCCAGGACAGACGCTGTTGTTGTTTGTCTTTTTGTTTTGTTCGTCTTAAAGAACATCCTGAAGATGTTTGCTGGGGCTGGTAACTAAGCAGCAAGAGTTTATGCTCAAAATAGACATTGTTTGTAATTTTTCACCCCAGTTACCCTAGAAATTTCTCAAATGATTTCTTTATAGCAGCAGACACAGGACTCCATCCCACCCCCCACTGGCCCTGCTCCTTAGAGGGATAATGAGCTGGGCCCCCTCAGCCTCCTTCCCACTGATTACTGTTTATTAAGCGTCCGCGAGAAGCGGGGCCTGTTTTCCCTCAGCCTTTTTTATCTCCTAATGTGTGTGTGTGCCATGCAGATTAGGATGGGGAAATGCTAATTTACACTGCACAGCGAGCTGCCCAGAAAGCCAGATCTGCACAGACCGGTAAGCTGGGGGGCGGTGCAGGGGCACCAGGAGATGCAGCGGCTGGTGCCCCAGGGTCCAAGGCAGCAGACCTGGGGTAGGTGGTATAGACGTGTTCAACCGCATTCAAGTGGTGCACTCCTAGAAATGGGGCTGGTGTGGAGGAAGCTCCACGCACATCCTATATTGGCACCCCTCAGCCAGCCGGGCTTCTCTGGACACCATGGACACTCCAGGCTGGACGGGGCGCCTCTTAGGAACCTGTCTCCACTGCTCTGTCCTCAGGCCTGCTAACTTGCTTGCAGGAGGGTCAGGGCCACAGAGAGACCAGGGGTTCATGCAGGTTCTCAAGGTCACCTTCCTGGAACCCTCAAAGGAAGGGCAGCAGCTCCAGAGATGCTGCAACCCTGCATGTGAGCTCCAGGCTCAAGGTCACCTTCCTGGAACCCTCAAAGGAAGGGCAGCAGCTCCAGAGATGCTGCGACCCTGCATGTGAGCTCTAGGCTCAAGGTCACCTTCCTGGAACCCTTGAAGGAAGGGCAGCAACTCTGGAGATGCTGGGACCCCACATGTGAGCTCCAGGTAACTCCTTAACTGAGACCACAGAATGTTCCCTTCACACGGCGGAACTGAGTTTATGAGGCTTTCCATTTCGAGGAGGATGCAACCATTTACCTTTTTAACTCATTGGAAGGTGGAGACTCTCTGTTAGCTAAGTCAAGGCTTTAAAGAGAACAGCCACAGCTGGTGGAGGTAGAGGAGGGCAGGACCGAGCTCAGGGTGTTAGGGAACTGGCGTTTCTGGATGCGAACAGCCTCTGAGAGGCAACGGGGAATCAGAGCTGGGCAGCAAAGCACAGTTCGCGCCTGCAGCACCAGATTTCCAGTGAAATGAAGACTCAGAGTCACGACAAGCCGTGGAGACCATGTGGCTGTGCTCTCTTGTCAGCGTACCTGAAGAAGATGAGCTACACCATGACACTCAGGAGCCCTCCTCAGGTCCCAGGACTCTCACGCACAGGGATAGAGCATTTAGTACTGCCACCCACTCCCCAGGGGACATGTCTCGTTAAACTCACCTCCACCTAACTCCACCCCCAGCCCTGGGCTATTGCTTTGAGCTGTCAATTTTGTATTAGATAGAGAATTAAAGTTTAGTCAATGAAACAAGTCAAACTCTGTAAAATGTTTGAAGAGATTTATTCTGAGCCAAATGTGAGTGACCATGGCCGGTGACACAGCCCTCAGGAGGTCCTGGGAACACGTGCTCAAGGTGGTCGGGGCGCAGCTTAGTTTTATGGATTTTAGAGAGACATGAGACTTCAATCAAATACATTTAAGAAATACATTGGTTCGAGAAAAGCAGGACAACAAACTGATACAAATTGATTCTCATTTTGAATCTGTATATATACACTACTTTCGTATTAAGAAGCTAATTGGTATACTGAAGGGGGGCTTCCAGGTTATAGGTAAATTAAACATTTTTCTGGTAGACAATTGGTTACCTAAAGATAAATAGGAAGAATGAATGGAGCAAGGTTCAATAGGAAGGAATGTCTGGGTTAAGAAAAGTTGTGGAAACCAAAGTTCTGATTGTGCAGATGAAGCCTTCAGGTAACAGGCTTCAGAGAGAATAGATTGTAAATGTCTCTTATCAGACTTAAGGTCTTTTCGATGTTAATGCCAGAGAGGTATCATGAGTCCTGTCCAGCCCCTACTTCCCATCATGGCCTGAACCAGTCTTTCAGGTGAGATTTTAAGGGCACCCTGGCAGAGGAGGAAGTCCTTTCAGATGGTTGCACTGTGTGGCAGGGAGCAGGGGTGGGGGGACTTGGAATTGTATTTTTGGTTAAATTGTATTTTTTATTAAATCTGTGTTAATGCATTGAATTCGGGCCATAAAAATTTCTGTAAAATTGGGGTAATGTGCCACTTTCTCTTAGGTAAAGATGTAGCTATTTTGGAGAAATTTGAATGAATGCTCAGAACAGGTGAATCAGAGTGCAGCGTCTTAAGGCTTGCCTTCAGTTGCAATACAAGGCACCGATTTTTAAGAATTTTGATATTTTAAAAGTTATCTGTAATAAAAAATATTTTGGCACCAAGCATGTTCCTCTTTCTTGTAACCTGTATTCTATGTTCAAAAAATTGTTGAATTCACATCCCCCAGAATAGAAACTCCATGAGAAGAACATTGCGGTTCTTATTGAGAAGTCTTCTAGGCTCCAAAAATAGTGTCTGATACGTAAACATCACTTGAGGAATACTGTTGGATGTGTAAACACACCGTGCCCATGGCACACGCATGCACACCACACACAACCTGTTGTCTGCTCCATTAATGCTCCCATTACTGGTATGCTGGGCTGGTGTCAAGAGTGAATACAACCTGCCCAACACGCTTTGTATACATTTTTCTGGAACATAAGTGGCTCTTTGACTAATCCTAAACTTTGTTCTAAAAGAAATGTAGCTATACATTTGCTTCTCATATATTATCAAGTGAAAAGACTAGATCACACGGTAGGATCTAAGGTGTGGCCGTAAATTGCTTTAGAAACCTATCGACACACACTCCTAGAACACTGGAAGAATATGCACCCAAGTGTTGGCAGTCAAGATTTTCCCCTAATTATGTATATTTGTATTTATATTTTCTCATTTTGAATCAATATGATGCACTGCCTTTGTATTAAGAAGCCAATGGGTACCTTTTTCCTGGGGCATGTGTTTGGTTTTAGAGCAGGAGCCATCACCTGCCAGGTGTCTGACTCCCCTGTACTGCCTGCTGCTGCTTCCCATGACACCCAGGGCCTGAGGGAGGAAGTGGGCTCCTGCAGCATGGTCAGGGCAGTGAGGTGGGGCAGAAGCGGCACTGAGGGGATTCCCTGAGGGACTTGGGGAGGGTCTCCATGCATCCCACCAAAGGTCAGCGCCTCCTGGGGTCTCCTCTGACCTCCTGGCACCAGGGATGGGGTGCCCCTGCTGGGACCTTGGAGCCTGGGCTCTCTGACTGCTTACTCTGTGTAGCTTGGCTCCCCCTATTCCATTCCTTTGAAAGGGAAAGGAGAGGGAAGAAGGTCAGAGGGAAGGAGGAGGGAAGAAGGAGGCAGGAGAGAGCTGAAACAACCTCCGGCAGCACATCTTTGGGTGCCAGGTCTCGGAATGTAGCGGTGAGTAAGACAAACTCCCGGCCTTCAAGAGCAGATACCAACTGGCAATTTGCATGATTGATTATTTAGCCACAACTGTGACGAGTGCAACTGAGGACAGGCACAGGGCCTAAGGCGGTGCCCAACACGATGCCAGGCCGGGGCTGGGACCGGACTGAGATCTGAGATTGGGAGGTCCAAGTGTGTCCTGAGGTGCTTATCTCTGCCTGCAGGAGCGTCTGTGAGAAAGAAAAAGGAACTGCAGGTTCCCTCCGTGAACTCCCACAGCCCTGCCCAGTGAGGACAGCCGGGCCAGGCCAACAGCCGGGCCAGTGCGTCTGCCCCCTGGAGCTCTCTCCTCCCTTCACGCGGGGGCTGCTGGGGGGGAGGTCACAGGCGGGGAGGTCACAGGCCAGAGCGCAAAGTCCTGGCTGCACAAGAGGCTTCCCTGAGGGAGGAAGCTGCTCCCTTCCACAAAGGTCTCTCCAAAGGACCTTCCTAATTTGCTGCTGGCAGAGAGACAAACAACACAGTGGCCATGCCAACTGGGGAGAGAGGCCAAATGGAAACCACAGGCCACACTGCAAGGTGGTGGGGAAGAGGGCTCTGGCTTGCTTGTCCTTTTATGTGGCAAAAACTAGAGCGGCAGCTTTCATCAGGCCAAAACAGGATGAAAAGGACAGAGGGAGCATGGCAGAGGACAGCACCTGACTGCCAGGATATGAACAATGAAGCCAGGACGCAAGAGGATGTGCGTGCAGCGGCATTTGGGACTCGGAGAGAAGACACAAGCCTGGGAAGCGCAGAGGGTTCCAGCCTCATCCATCACATCACCAAGTTCCCGTTTTACCCTCGATTCTAAGCAGCAGCTAAATAAGCAGATTAAATACTTAGAAATGCCGCGTTGTGGAGTGTGGAGGCCCAACGGCCAGCGAGGAGGCTGTAAACAGAGTCAGTGAGAGACAAAGAGAAAACAAGTCTCTAGGAGGCGTCCCTCTCTTTTGCTTTGACGGTTGTGATAACGAGCAGGGAGGAAGGATCCATGAGTGAAAGGCATACGTGAAATATGATTTTCAGTTTCCTTCTTTCACAACTGGGTAGAAATAATCATTCACCAAATAGAGAACAGACAGGAGGAGGAGTCTACTAGGAAAATGGTCATTATTGAAAACTGAGGCAAAGGAGTGTCAGTCGAGCTCCAAAGCCCAGACACACATGGGAACACTGCTAGGAAAAATAGCAAAATTGCTGAAGACCTAGCATCTACCTTGGCCCTGCAGCAGACACAGGAAGAGCTCTGCCTCCTGGAGTTCTTCAGACTCAGACTGCAGTGCTGTTTGGAAGGAACTTTAGGTAAACACAGCACCAACAGGTCCGTCATCTATGTGTGCAGCTGTGGCTATGGGGCGGAAGATGGTCATTGATGGTGAGCGAGGGAACAGGCTGGTGGCAGGAAGGATCACAAAATGAGGCCTAGACCAATGTCCACATCATGGAATGCTGCGGTGGCCTCTCGGGTAACATCAGATGCAAAACACATACCAGAATATTCACCCAGGTTTGATTCCTTAGGCCCCTCATTCTGAAAGCAAAAGTGCTCAGATTCAGTGATGAGAGGAATCTGAGGACACACTTGTGAGGACCAGGCACTTCACATGTTCAGAAGGTTGGAAAATAGCCTCTGGAAGGTGAATACTGTGCTTGGCTTGCTGAAGGGGTCCCTGGCAAAGCACATTCCCAGCTGCGTCCTTGTTGTAACAAGCCGTGCCTAGTGGGCTCTCTGAGCTTATGGGGCCTGCAAACAAATGATCTGGAAACTTTATAAGTATAGTATTGATTATGACTGAAGATAACGTAGATTTAATTTCACTGGCAATCTGAAAAAGGTATCTTTAAGAAAAGCTAAGTGATCTATGAATTAGAAGAGAACAAGAAAGAAGAAATAGATAATCCCAGATCAGCTTTCCTTGACCTAAATAACTGCAAAAGATTCCTTTTTTTTTTTTTTTTGCCTTGAGATATTCCACTTACATGAATAAAGTGAAATAGTATTGTTCCTTTAGAAAGTAATTTTGACAGGTCTTACTAATTATTGAGATGATCACTTGTTTGCTGTCCAGAGAACAAAAGCCTGCATTTCAGAAAGGCCAATATTCTTTTTGTTTGCCTTATACTCATTCTACTTTCAGTGGGTGGGCTTAGGTTTATTTCAGACTTAGGTTTTCTTGCAATGCAGGTATTATGTAGGCTATATGCCTGCCCATGCATTCATGTTGATTTAAGTGTGTAAAATGCTTGGACACATGGAATCATGAATCCTAGCGAAGTAATCTAAAGAGTTTATTGTTGTCAGTCAGGATGGACTAAGTTATGCTGTGCTAACAAACAATGCCACGATCTTAAAGAACAAAAATCAATAGGTTTATTTTGTGCTTATGCTGCACTTTCACTGCCAGTCACTAGCAGTTCTTCTGCATATTGTTCGGTAGTTCAGGCTGAGGAAGTTCTAACTGGAAAATTGCTGGTTGTTACAACAGAAGGAAAGTAAAAACATGGGAAACCATGTGTTCACTCTCAAAGCTTCTACCCACATGTGTGACACATTCCTTTCGCTCATATTTTACTAGCCAAACTCAGTCATGCCTGCAGGCAACAAAGGTGGAAATGTGTAATGCGCCAAAGTCTTGGAAGCAACAGTGGTCTTGCACCCTGCTTTCAGACAAAGTCTACAATGATCCTTGTATACCCTCTCATGTGAGCATTTCCTAGATACAGTCTTCAGCAAGAGGACTCTCAGCCTTCCATGTAATGGAAATACAATCAGCAGTTGAAAGCACAGAATTAACTCCACTGGTGTAAAAGCCGGTGCCTTGCTTCTGTCCCAGAGTCACCAGGATGTCCACCAGAGAAATGAACCAAGTTGACTCTGTAGTGAAGAGGCTGCATCAGCATCAGCCCTGCATCATCCATGGTGATTACATTATCCACATCCATGGTGATGGAGCTAAAATATACAATGATCACACACAGGACATAATGACACATTGTGGATCATGACCTGCCTAGGCCACAATTTGCCCTAGGGATCAATGACCTAGAACTATATCAGTAAAATCTGTTGAACAATGAAAGAAGAGATTCTCTTACTTCAGTAATTGAGAAGAAAAATGAATTCTCCTACCTCAGTAACTGTGGAAAAAGACTGATTTACCTCAGTACCTGTGAAGAAGAATAGATTTTCCTACTTTAGTAACTGTGGAGGAAAATGGATTTTTCTACATCAGGAACTATGGAGAAGAACAGATTCTCCTACAGAGAAGAGGGATTTTCCTACCTAGGTAACTGTGGATAAAGAGAGATTCTCCTACCTTGGTAACTGTAGAGAAGAAGACATTCTGTAACCTCAGTAACTGTGAAGAAAGATTCTTCTACCTCAGTAACTGGAAAAAATGAATTTTCCTATTTCAGTGACTGGGGAGAAGGGAAAGAAACTCTTACTTCAGTAAGTAGAGAGGAATAGATTCTTCTACTTCGATAACTGTGGATATGGAGAGATTTTCCTCCTCAGTAACTGTGGAGAATAGATTCTCCAATGTGAGGAACTGTGGGAAAGAAAGGATTCTTCCACATCAGTAGCTGTGGAGGAGAGATTCTCCTACATTATAACTGTGGATAAAAATGAATTCTCCTCATTCAGAAACTGTTGAGATGCATGCATTCTCCTACTTCAGTAACTGGAAAAGAATTGATTCACTTACCTCCTCAGTTATGAAAAAATGATAAATTCTGCTGTCTTTGGAGGAAGAAAAGATCTCCTGCCTCAGTACCTGTGAGGAATATTGCATTCTTCTACCCCAGTAACTATGGAGAATAACAAATTTCCCTATATCTGTAATTGTGGACACGGAGAGATTGCACTATTTACATGTGGAGAAGAATGGCTTCCCCTATCTCAGTCACTAAGAAGAAGAATAGATTCTGTAACTTTCATATCTGTGGAGGATGAAAGGTTTTTTTTACCTCAGTATCTGTGGAGAAGAATGAATTCTCTTACCTCACTAATTGTAGAGAAAGAGAGACTTTCCTATCTCAGTAACAGTGGACAATAATGGATTTTTTTTTAACCTCAACAACTATAGGAAGAATAGATCTCCTTTAATAACTGTAGAAAAGAATGAAATCACCAACCTAAGTGACTGCAGAGAAGAGATTCTCCTACCTTAGTAAGTATCTAGAAGATTTTATTATACTACATCAGGAACTGTGGAGAAGGATACATTCTGGTACTTCAGTAACTACAGAGAAGGAGAGAATCTTCTCCCTCAATAACTGCTGAGAAGAATGGATCCTACCTTAGTAACTGTGAAGAAGAATGGACTGTCTTACCTCAGTAACTGTGGAGAAGAATGATTCTTTTATCTCAGTAAAAATGGGGAAGAACAAATTCCATAACTTCAGTAAAAGGAAGAGAGATTCTTCTATCTCAGTACAGGTGGAGAAGAATGGATTCTTCTAATTCAGAACTTTGAAGAAGAGATTACACTCCTGCAGTAACTGTGGAGGAAAATGGATTCTCCTCCTCTGTGACTTTGTAGAAGGAGAGATTCTTTTACCACAGTAACTGTTGAGAAGAATGAATTCTCCCTCTTCAATACGTGTGGAGAAGAATAAATTCTCCTACCTGCATAACTGGAGAAGGAAGGATTTATTTTAAAACTCAGTAACTGGGAAGGAGAGAGCTCCTTCAGTAACTGTGTATATGAATGAATTTTCCTAATTAGTAACTGTGTGAAAAAAGATATTCTCCTACCTCAGTAACTGTAGTGAATAATTTATTCCTGTATCTCAGTAACTGTGGAGAAGAATGGATTATCCTATCTTAATAACTCTGGAAATGGATGGGTTCTCTTCCTTCAGTAACTGTGAAAATGAATTCTCCTACCTTGGTTATTGTGAGGAGGATAAAGGGTGTTACCTTAGTAACAATGAAAGAAGACAGATTCTCCTACCTTAGTAACTGTAGAGAAAAACGGAAAGATCCTCCTCACTCAGTAACTGTGCAGAAAAATATTATCTTCCCTTAATTGTTGGGAAAAAGAGGATTCTCCTACCCCGGCAAGGGAGCAGAAGAGATTTTCCCACCTCTGTAATTGCAGGGAGGAATTATCCTACCACAACATCTACAGTGAAGAGTAAATTCTCCAACTTGAGTAACTGGACAAGAATGGATTTTTTAAACTTCAGAAACTGAAGAACAAATTCCCTAATCAGTAACTGCATGAAAAAGGAGATTCTCCTACCTCAATAACTGTGGTAAAGAATTTATTTTCCTATGTAAGTAACTATGGAGAAGAATGGCTTCTTTTACCTTCTTGGTAGATGTAGAGAAGAATGAATTCTCCTAGTTGAATAACTGTGGAGACTGAGGAGGAAGAGACATTCCTCCACATTGGTACCCATAGATAATAATGGATTTTACCAACTCATAACTGTGCAAATGCCCAGATTCTTCTATTTCAGCTACTGTGGAAAAAAATACATTCTCCTTCCTTAGTACATGTGGAGAGGAATGGGTTCTCCTATCTCAGCAACTGTGAAGAAAAGATTCTTCTGCCCAAGTAATTGTCAAAAAGAATGGATTCTTCTTCCTCAGTAACTTTGGAGAAAGATCTATTCTCTAACCTAGTAACTGTGGAGAAGGGGAGATTCTCCTACCACGGCAACTGGAGAAAGATTCTTTTGTCTCAGTAAACGCAAGGAGGAATGGATTCTTCCACTTCAGTAACTGTGGATAAAAAGAGATTCTCCTACCTCGTAATTGTAGAGAAAAGTGATTCTCTTTCCTCAGTAACTGGAGAAGAAAAACTTTTCTTCCTTAGTAACTGTGGAAAAGGAAAGAGTCTCCTGCCTTACTATCTGTGGAGAAGAATAGATTCTACTTTGTTAACTGTAGAGGACAGTGCTGCTGCCTGAGTAACTGTGGAAGAGAGATTCTCCTACCTCAGTAACTGTGGAGAAGGTGAGACTTTCCTTCTTTAGTAACTGTGGAGAAAGAGAGCTCTTCTTCCCTCAGTAACGATGGAGAAGAATGTATTCTACCTCATTAAGCTTAGAGAAGGAGACATTCCCCTACCTCTCTGGTGAGAATAAATCTGGGCTCTTGGTCAGAATAGTATCAGTGTAGGTATCACCAAGGCTTCTTGTTTGTGTCCCTATGAACTTGGGAATGTGCTGAAATGAGACGTGGTGGACTGGATTGAGAAAGACCGGCCAGGGGGGCTTTGGCTCTTGTGAAGCTTCTCTACCAGTGAAAGGCACAGCTCGGCACCTCCTCTTTCACAAAATGGTGTGGAAGATTATTAGAACTGAGAGCCCCAGTGAAAAAAGAAACTCTTCACATCCCCTGTAAAAGCTGTTGGTGAGAGGTCCCTGAGAGACGTGGGGGGATATCAATACCCTCTCTTCCCTACCAAGGGAACGCACCTTCTGGACATCTGGAGAAGAATCACAATAATACTTTAAAAATCATAGGACCAAAATTGAAAATCAAACCCTCACAGAAAATATGACAAGGCAGAATTGTAGCTAATTGTGGATAAGATGGTCTGCGTTTGAATTATGGCTCTAGCACTTACCAACTGTGTGGCCTTGAGCAAGTTAGTCGACTTCTCTGTGGTTTCAGTTTCCTCATTTGTAAAACTGGGATGATAAAATGACTTGTGCAGTCAGCCTCCTGTGAGAAATAAATAACATAATGCCTGCGACACACTCAGAACAATGCATGGCACAAAGCAAATGTGCAGTCAGCATTCACTGCAAACAATTTCTCATCCTGAAAAAAATGTTGATTAGACCATGGTGAGCCAAGAGATGAAGGCCATTTTCCTTAAAAAGTCCCATTGGAGGCCTGGCCTTGGTTTCTGCAAACTGAGTAACTAAACAAGCAGAATTGAAGGTGTGCTCTGCCATTGTTCCGCAACAAATCTTATTGCTGAGAATGGAAGTTTGAGAGAACAACTTTGCCAAAAAGAAATTTCATCACTCCTTGAAATGGCAACCATAATTTGGGGTTTTTAGGAAATTCCCTCAGAAACCCAGTGCCCTATTTTCCTCAGATTACCCCCATTTAGCTATTTGTGCCATACGCCATATAAATTGTCATCGCTAAGTCCAAGACATCATGACTCATAGACTGCCTCTTTGTTTTCCTAAAGAATGAAGAGTCCAAGAGGAACAGAGAGGCATTTTTTCATCCACAATGTTTTTTTTTTTTTTTTTGAGATCCCCAATGTTGTGTCGGGTGCAGGTTATGGAGACAAAGATGTAGGTCATTACCTCCAGGGTCTCACAGGCTGGTGGGAAGGCAGGCCAGGGAACCTGCCTGTAGCAATTGATCCCTGGTATATTCACAGGCTTTGGGCCTGATGGAAAAGAAGGGTGGGAGTTCAGGGACTCAGAACCCCGAACAGAGGGAGGAGAATCCTGAGGGTGAGAGCGTGGAGGGCAGGGCTTCCAGAAGGGAACAGCCCAGGCCAGGCAAATGGTGAGAGAGCCTCTCACATTTGGGAACCATGAGAGTTTCCATGTGGCTGAGAGGTGGCTTCAAGGGGAAGACGTAAGGGAGAGTGGAACAGGGTGGAGGCAGATCACAGAGGGCTCTGTGTAACTTATGCTGGATCTCAGCACCATGGGGAGCTGTCAAGGGAAATTTAGATTGAGCAGAGATCCAACTGGGTTCGGAATATCTCTCTACAGCAGCAGTAAAATACCATGTGGGTGACAAGACTGGGAGCCGGGAGCGGAGGCAGGAGGGTGTGGATGGTTCAGGCCAGGGATGGACAGTGGGGCCGAGGGGAGGAGACACTGGAGTGGCACTATGCAGACAGGGGCAGGTCTTGGGGACGCATAAGACTGAAAGAAGATGTGGAAACATCCAGGCCCACAGTCTAGGGGTCCGGGGGCTGTGGCCGCTGGGGTACCATTCAATCAAAGACTTCTCCCAAGCCCACCCCAGGTGAAGCCCCTCCCCTGCCTGTGCTGGCTTGCTCCTGGGGGCCAGGGCCTCTCCCTCATTGCAACCGCCAAGCTGGACCATCCAAGAAGTAATGTAGCACCTGCCTACCATGACCCATGCCTGAGTTTCCCAGCCTGAGCCTTCATTCGCAAAGCTGTTTCTTGCTTCAAGGCCATTTCCTCATGGTCCTCCCGTTCCTGCGATGCTCAGCCCTGAATTCTTCACCAGACTCCTAACAGTGAGTGATTCGCTCCTCTGTAAACATCTCCTCCGTGAAAGGCCTTGCCCAGTCTCCAAACCTAAATTAAGTCCTCCTGTTACAATACCCTATACTTCGCCTCACATTTATGGCAACGTGGAATTATATATTTCTGTGTGTGGCTGTTTGTTTTATATTTAGCTTCCTTCACAGACCATGATCTCTGCGGGGACAGGGCCCCTGTGCCCCCATGCCCAGGGCAGGCTCTACACTGATGCCTAGAAAACACACGTGCAAAGGCAAAGGCATGAAGTCAGTGAACGAGAGAAGGCTGGATTGGCTCCAGGTTTCTGGCGGTTGACAGTGCCCAGTATCATTCACCAAATGTGGGATAGGCCAGGGGGGAAACACACTGTGAGAAGGAGAGAGGAGCTGTGGATCTGCTTCAGAGCCATCTGGCCCAGGCCCCTCATTCCAACTGACAGGGACTTGCCTATCCAAATTCAATGTCTCCTATGAGTCGCCAAGCGTACAGGGATCACAGGAGCCTTGGGTTCACGAAGTTCGTGGCTCCCCTGTGCAGATGAAGGACCAATGGCGAAAGGAACAAGAGAACCCTGAACCTTCTGTAAGACAAACCCACTAAGTGCTGTTTCCCACTGGGGTCTCCTGCGGAGAAGCCCCTCAGACCAGGAATATGGTGCAAGAGCTTCGAATTCTTTCTCCTGGACCAGCGGTCACCCAAACAGCTATCATTAGCCAGCAGACTTTTGGTCCACAGGAGGTGGATGATGCACTTGGTCCTAATGGGAAGTTTCCTGGATCCGTTTGGTTTGCTGCTGTTGGGAGACCAGGCGGCCACCTTCTTATAGCTGTGTCCTCCTCACTTACGTGGTCTCCAGCAGCACCGCCATCCCACAGTTTCCTGACTCTAAAGTGTCTGAGGCCCCCACTGCCTCTGGCCAAAGCGCATCACCTGCAGTTCACTCCCAGCTGCCACTCACCACTTTTGGAGCTCCTGTCAAAGCAGCTTCCATGTGCTGAGGACAGCAACCTGCACAGTTCACCGAGGCCTGACTCAGTTGCCCTCCGAGGGTCGGGGCAGCTTGTTGAGTGCAGATGGTGAGACGGAGTAGGAGGCCGAGGGGCAGGAGGCCATGCTGCAAACCACAGGTGGATTTCTGCCATTAAGGACAATGCTCTGTGCTGATGAAGGCCTAGTCTGTCACAGTTAGTAATTCTGTAATAACACATTACATTTTCAAAGCATTTGTACATTTTCCAAGTATTTTCATGTTTATTACTCTTTGTTAACAATAACTACAATTTTTTTTGACCTGAAGTACACTCCTGTGCTGCCCACTGACATTTAGTAACTCATCAAATCCTACACATTTATTCTCTACTCACAGGCAAGAAAGCTGAGGCCTGGAGATGTCACCTACACTGATGGAGGTCAGCTAATTCGGGTCTGTCTGACCCAGAACCCACACCCTAAATCACTGCAGGCCACTGCCTTCTCCCCAAAGTGCCCTGAGGGAGATTAAAAAAACTCACCTCCTCCCAATTGAGCCAATGGTCCCAGCAACCATGATGGCACTATCAGGCAGGGCAGGTCCCTCTGTTACTGATGTGAGAGCTGAGACAAGGAGCCCCTCAGAGCCCAGTCTGAAGTTTCACAATGAAGACAGCTAAGTCACTCCCTTCCTCCCTGCCTCTCCCCTCCTTTCTTCCTTCCTTTCCTCAATAATGAAGCATCCATTAGAAACCTGCTCTATGGAAAACATTGCTCTGTGAGGATACTATGAAAGTCTCCTGGAAATCAGGAGTGGTCTGGGCATTTCCAGGGGTGTGTGTGCACACGTACATATGTGATTCTGTTGATAGCAATATTAACAGTAGAGTAAAAAATAAAGCACCAAATCAGAATTTCTTAAAATTGTTATATATTTTAAACATTTGCACTTAGCATATTAATGCTTTTATATGTAATTCATACCCTTTTATTGACAGTGTGTCTGGAAATAGGACTAACATTTGTAAGAGTATGTGCCTTTATAGAAATATGGAAAAGAAAATGCTGCCTCTCAATCATGTCATTTTGTGACAGGAGGTAAAACTGCATGGAGAATGAAGTACTGAAAATAAAAAATGGAGGCCCTTCATTAGTATTAGGCCCTGGGTCAGCTTATCTCCACCTTGGAGATCGGCGTCTGCTAGGTTTCAACTCTTCCTCCCAAAGCACACGGCCTCTTGCCTGTTGCCAGCCAGTTGAGTGTCAAGTGGAAGTTCGGAGCCATTGGCTCCATTCTGGCTGCCCATAGAGAGGAAAAAGTGCTGCTAAAGGGATCATGTGTTTGGGGAGATGGGCCTGAAAGCACTGGTGGGTGTGGAGAGGGTGGGCTCTGTACAAGCCCTGCTGCCTCTGGCCTGGATTGGGGGTGTGCTGCAAGGTCTGGGTGTCCAGGGCAGTCGACTCTCTAGACAGCACCGTTCAGTGTGTGCTTCCCTCACATCTGTGGGGACTACTCAGGTACAGGAAGCTGTCCCAGGCTCTCTGGACCTCATTCTCCAAATAACAGAATAGTAATGTTGCACAGGTTTATGGGAAGATTTGTGGAAATAATTACATGTCTCTAGTGAATCTGAACTAGAATTCACAAAGGATATATATGGGTTAAGAACCTGAGACTAGTTCTGCCTATCCTATAAAGGAGCATCTGTATACCATAGTATTGGTGAGATTGACAGTCTTTGCGTGGAAATTGTGATCCCTCACTTCAAATATGCATGAGAGGCCCTAGATCATGCCCTGATGATGCCTGCCATGGTTTCCAGCACAGGCCCTTGACCACACCAGCTCTAAGACGGCACCAACAACGCCGACCAGAGCTTGTTCTTTCAACCACCTGTATGGGCATCATCCTCATGTCCACCTCTCCACCGGCATGTCCACCTCTCCATTCACGCGTCCACCTCTCCGTCCATGCATCCACCCCTCCGTCGGTGTGTCACCTCTCCATCCACACATCCATCTCTCCACGTGTCCAGGAAACTGTTGCCCTGGGGGCGAGAAAAGTGTAGTTTGTAGCAGTCTACACTAGGCTCACACTTTTGCTGTCTTCACCTTGCTAGTGTGGTGGGCCTCGGTGACCCACTCTGGTTGGTCGGTCAGCACTCAGCGCGGCGACGGCAGCTCCATGGTAGACGGTGCAGTGGGACCCGGCAAGGCTGGCCGTCCCTCTGGCGGGGTAGTCAGAGCCGCTTCGTGGAAGGCGGACTTCATCCGAAGGGCTAATGTCACCAGGACTTCCTGACCGGGGAACTGCGGAAGCCCCCAAAACGGTGCAAGCCACGGGGCTTTAAAGGCGCTCTTCCTTCTGCGTCTCATTTTACAAAATAACATTAATATTAGGTTGATCACAGTTAATCGTTGTTTTGTAGATTGAAAGCATTTGAATATTGACAATTTAATAAAGTTTATATTCTATCTAAGCATGAAAACTTAAAAATTTATAAAGCACCTTCTAGAACAGTTGCTTTGCTTCAAACATTTCAATCCTCAAACCGGCCACGTGACTATGTCAGGGCAGGTATTTTTCTCCCGGCCTCAGGTGAGAAAACTGCTTCCGCCGTGCGCTGCGCTGAGCCAGGGCTGACACAGCTGTGGGGCTGGGGTTTCCAATGCCAGCGCAGAGCATCTCCCGCTGACTCCTGCGGTTGTGAGGCTCCTGGGATGCCCCTCTCTGAAGTGGGTCGGGACCGCATCGGGATCCGGGCAGCCCGGCCTCGCAGAAGGCCCTGGGCCCGGGCCTGCAGCTCTGGCCTGACCCCTCAGAACCGCCCGAGGCTAGCGCGCTCTTCTCGGGCCCCGCCGGGAGCCCCGGCCTCAGCCCCTCGCTCCCTCCGCCCTCCGTGTGGATCCCGGCGGCCGCCCTAGGTGGGGCCTCTCGGCAGGGCAGTCTCTAGCGCCCGCCCTCCCGTGCATCCCGGCTCCGTGGTGAGCGGCGTTTCCCGCCTTTGCCTTCTGCCCCCTCCCAGCTCCGCCGTGGGAGGTGGCGCCCTTCTCTGGCTCTCCTCAGGCTGCGTTCGCGCCTCACGGGAGGTCTCGCCAGCCTGGCAGTGCTCGGCGCCGCTTCCCGCGCGGACTGAGGAAAGATGGCGCGCAGGCGCTGGGAACCCGCGGGCTTCTGAGGAGCGCGGCGGGCACGAGGACGGAGGGGAGCCCTGAGGCCACAACTGAGGAAAGGGTCGAGCTCAGGCACCGAGGCGGTGGCCGAGGGGTTCCCAGGGTGGGGGCGGACGCGCGTCATGGGAGGCGCTGGGGTAGGATGCTATGGAGGCCGCCCGAGGCCGCCCCAAGCGGCAGGAAACAGGCGGGCCGCGTCCCTCCCGCCTCAGCTACAGGCCTGTGGGGCCGCCTTCCTGGCGCGGCAGCTGCTGTGAGGGGCGGCCGCTCGCAGGCCTTCCTGGGCTGTGTGGTTCCGTCGTCGTGCAGATGGGATCAGACGGCTCTGGAGGTGGGGTCCCCTAGGTGTGCGCCCCAGACGTGCCGGCGCCTCCCCACGCCCATCAGTGAGGGTCACAGCCCCTCCCCAGACCTGGCGGGGCCTCCCAGCCCTTAATGCAGCGCTGACTGGGCCTCTGCCCACCGGACTCCCTGGTCTCAAGACGGAGCCCACGTCCCCTGCTTGGGCTGGACGAGTGACCGTCCCCTGCGGCCATGAACAGGGAGCTTTAAACGTGTTGAGGCTGAACCCCACTCTCTGGGAGCACAAGCATCAGACGCCAGGGACGTCATGGTGGAGGAGACCACCCGCGAGCCTGGTGACGTCATGGTGGAGACCACCCGCGGGTCGATGATGTCACGGTGCAGGAGACCACCAGCGAGGTCGGTGACGTCACGATGGAGGAGACTACCCCGAGCCCGGTGACATCATGGTGAAGGTGACCGCCCCTGAGCCTTGTGAGGTCAAGGTGGAGGAGACCACCCTGAGCTCTGTGACTTCACCATGGAGGAGGCTGCCCCTGAGCCCGGGTGCCCCTGACCCCAGGCACTGGATGGGATCCCCGAAGGCCATGTTTTAAAATCCGTTTATTTGCTGTCTCATCTATAAATTATTTTTTAATTGCAATAAGACTGCCTACTCAAAAAGAGTTCTGGAGACAGATGATGGTGGTGTCTGCACGTAGGAATGTATTTAATGCCACTGAACTGAACACTTAAAAATGGTTAAGACGGTACACTTTTTGTTAGCTGTACTTACCATAATAAAAAATTGGGAGAAAAAGTAAACACTGGCCTTACAAACACACTAGCTGATCCTGAGGATGTGCATTTTGTGCTAGCGAGGCATAAAGGAACCTCAGAGCGTTGGCCAAAAGATGTGATCATACTACGATTTGGGGTAAAATCTGAGCCTCATTTTTTCAGCTGTATAATGAGATTAAAAATAACATGTAGTCCTCTACGATGTGGGGACAAATAACAAATGTTTGCTTTGGTAACTGCAAATTGTGAATAAATGTCACTATATAGTTAAAAAACAACAGCAGCTCATCTGGTAAGCACAGCACCACCAGCCTCCCTCATGGCAGAAACCCAGCATCTGGTCAGCATAGCACCACTAGCCTCCCTCATGGCAGAAACCCAACTCCGGTGTAGCGTCAGCACTGAACAACAGATGGGACATTAGCCCAGGAAACACAGCGGATCCTCAAGACAGGCATTTGCTCGTGGGTTGAATTTGGAGAAGCACAGCACACTCAGAGGGTAACTGTTCCCCATCTTCAAGGTCATCCATTAATAAGTGTTTAAAGTTGGTTTGTTCTCCAGTTTTCCACGTATCTATGTGTACAGTGAAGTGTCAAGGACTCCAGCCTCCTCCACTGATTCAAGACCACTCGTCCTCTGTACAAATAAAGACTTAGCCTGGCAGCAGAGCGAAGAAGAGACTGCAGGGCATGTTTGTTCTCTGCAGAGGCTAAGAGTTCCCCTCAGGCTGGCACCACCCACGAGAGGCAAACAACTGTGTCTGTGGAGCTGGGTCCCCTCTGGTCACAGGGACAGCCAGACTTCCTGGGATGGGGGTCAGAAGGCGGGAGACAGGCAGGGGCAGCCAGTGAGGAAGGAACCAGGATGAGGTCCCAGGAGATGGCCGGGAGGAGACAGCCCAAGCGGAGGAGAGGCCGGGAGGCAGGTGGGCACCCTGAGCCTTCATGTTCCCTTCACTGGTGGGCAGCATCTGCCTATGAGCTCCTAATATTGCATTCAAGAGTCCAGTGAGCACGGGCATAGGGAGGGAGCATGTGGACGGGCCTCTAACCCACAAGCCAGCAAGTGACGATGGTGCCACCAAACAGGAGGCATAGGCTGTGGGTCTCCCCTTCTGAACCTGCACATTCACCAAACAGGAGGCATGGGCTGTGGGTCTCCCCTTCTCACTGGACACGGGCGTTGGGAGGGAGCATGTGGACGGGCCTCTAACCCACACGCCAGCAAGTGATGACGATGCCACTGAACGGGAGGCATAGGCTGTGGGTCTCCCCTTCTGAACCTGCACATGCAGCGGCACCTGCTTCAGGGCATCTACAAGCCGCCTTTGGCCCAGCACCTCAACACCCCTGCCCCTAAGGAGCTGCGAGTCCCTGGCCCCCAGGCTTGCCTGGGCCACAGGTTTCTCACGGGAATGAGGATCTTCATAGCACCTCACAGGCCTGCTGTCCTAGGGGCCACTGAGACCATCGCTGCGAGGCTGTGTGAAGTGCACCCCCCGGCTCAGTTCTACTGTGCGGTGGTAATGAGATGACATCTGGGGTTTTGTTTTTGCTTCTCTGACTTCCCATCCTTTCAGACTGGAGGACCCTGACTCTGCTGGGGTGGCCAGGGACTTGAGGAGGGAGTGCAGGGAGCTAACCCAGCTGACCAGCTCAGACTGGGGAGCCTCAGGTGGGTAGGGCAGGCCCGGGGCTGAGGAGGCTCTGCCTTTGACCAGGAGGCCGGTGGCAGAGATGTCTCAGGGGTAGGGTTTCCTGGCTGTTTATTTCTAGGCTAGGACCTATGCCAGTGTCCCTTTTAGAAAAGCTGGAAGAAGCATTCCTGGGTGAAAGTCTGGACAACAGTACCTGCCTGGGCGGCCCGGGCTCTACCCTTGCTTCAGCAGCCGGGGGCCCTGAGTGCCTGGTCGCTGAGTCACTTCTGCAGAGCCAAATTCCACAGACGCGCATATGGCGCCAAACACCTGGCTCCTAGACCTCCCTATTCAGGCGCTGTGCCCAGGTGTCTACACGCCTGGAGGGCGGGAGGCCTGCTGGGCATGCACGCGATCTCATCAGCACACTTAATATACATGTACCCACACCCTGCAGGCGCGTGGACAGGCAGGTCACAGCCCGGTAGCAAGAGCACACCTGGAGATTCCGTGGTGCCTTAACTTTCCAAAGCACTCTCATGTGACTGTTCCACGATGACATCTTCCATCCCCGCCCTCTCAGCCAGGCTCCAGGCTGGGCTCTTCACCTGCATTGGTGGTGGCCCCTCTGCAAACCCAGTGCTAGACAAGACAGATTATTGTCTTTTGTCCTTGGAGGAACTGAGGCTCGGAGAGTGTGATCAACACACCCAGGCCACACAGCTGGGGTGTGTCACACAGGCATTGAGTGTGTTGATCCTGGGACCAGCCATACCCTCCACCACTCTGGATACTTCAGGCGAGCTCCTTAATCCCAGCCGGGCCTCTATACATAGGTCTTAACTGTGTAGGCAAATATTTTAAGAAATGAGTAGATATATCTGCTTTAGGGAGCCCATCCAAGAATATCCATGCCTGTCCAAGCAGGTAAATTGAAGGACTTGCTATAAAGTAGAGGTGAACTTCTCGGCCACGTGCCGTAAGGATGGCTTACATCAAAGTGCATTTCACAATTTTACCAAGACCTCTCATATGCGTTAGCACTTGAACTTAATTTAAGATAGGATGTTGCCTTTCCTAGGAAAGACTGTATACGTGGGTAGCTTACATTCTACTCACATTCCAAGCACATTACTGTTCATTATTCAGCCATAAGTGCCATTATTATAGGCCCTTGATGGAGTTACGTAAGTGAAATGGGTTGAATTTCACTAAAATTCTATTTTGCACCTGGGGTTTGCCTCAATCAATACTTTTTGTACAAGACCTGGATTGAGACAGAAAGTTGATATCGTACAAACTAAGATAAGTTTGTGTTATATTTCCTTTTCAATTGGGACATTAGTTATTGGTTGTCACATGTACTCACACATAAATAAAATGTGGACTCACTAGGCCAGGAGGAAGGACAGATATGGGGGAGGAGAGGCTGTAACCAGAGGCAGTAGAAAGCCCAGACCTCCCCCAGGACCCCTGCTGCACTCAGTCCCTGTTGAGTCAGAGATAGGGAGAAGCTATGGGGTAGGGGAGTTGGTGAGGGGAGCAGCCTTGGTGAGCGGGAGGTGGGGAGACGGAGATGGAGATGGAGACAGAGAGATACAGACAGAGACAGAGAGAGGCAGAGATGGACAGAGACAGAGACAGAGATGGGGACCGAGACAGAGAGACAGAGATGGAGAGACAGAGAGATGGAGAGAGACAGAGATGAAGAGATGCAGAGATGGACAGAGACAGAGATGAAGAGATACAGAGATGGAGAGAGACAGAGATGAAGAGATACAGAAATGGACAGAGACAGAGATGAAGAGAGACAGAGATGGAGACAGACATAGAGACAGATGGAGAGAGATGGAGAGACAGATGAAGAGATACAGAGACAGAGATGAAGAGAGACAGAGATGGAGAGAAGCAGAGACAGACAGAGATAGAGATGAGGAGAGACAGGTGGAGAGAGACAGAGAGAGACAGAGACAGCGATGGAGACAGAGAGATGCAGAGAGACAGAGATGAGATACAGAGACAGACAGACAGAGATGAAGAGATAGAGATGGAGAAAGACAGAGATGGAGAGAGACAGAGATGGAGAGAGACAGAGACAGAGATGGGGAGAGACAGAGATAAAGAGAGACAGAGTGAGACAGAGATGGAGAGAGATAGATGAAGAGATACAGAGATGGACAGAGACAGAGATGGAGAGAGACGGAGATGAAGACAGAGACAGAGAGATGGAGAGACAGAGAGAGATGGAGAGAGAGAGAGAGACAGGGAGCAATGAAACAGAGACAGGAATGGAGAGATACAGGGAGAAATGGAGACAGAGAGAGGTGGGGACAGAGCGAGCCAGCATGTGCCACTCCAGGACCAGGTTCTGTGGCCACGTGGGCATGGCATCCTGGGCTGTGCATTGCTTTCCCAGAGCACATGGCTGGCTGTGGGGTACAGGACCAGGAAGAAACCTGGTTGCCCTCAGGCCACCTTGGGGAAGGCGGGAGGTGACTTCAAGACAGAGAGGACACCAGAGAGCTGCTCCCAGCCATCAGAGCCGAGCACAGGCATGAAACCTTGAAATGGCCTCGACTCCAAGGGGACTTTGGAGCAAGCCCAGCAGTGGAACCAGGCAACGGGTGGGGTTTGTCCACAACAGGAGGGCAGAGCAGAGGCCCAGCCAGAGGTTTCAACCTGAAACCTAGGCTCCCTCAGACCTCGGATCAGAACAAGCTCCTTTAACTGAGAATTCGTTTATATTTCAAGTGAATTGTTGCTAAATGCTGTATTTTAGGCTTGGATGAATCAAGGTCCAGCATACCTGATGATGACAAAGGGGACCTGGGAGCTGGAGACTTCTGTGTCCATGGGCAAAAGCAGGGGGGTGCTCAGGTGCTGGGAGGAGGTCCTGGGCCTCTGTGTCCTTGCAGCAGGAGGCTGGATGTGGAAGAGAAGGCAGCCGCCTGGGCGTTCAGTGCAGCCCGACAGACAGCCCCACCTCTGCCACAGCCCTGCCTGCCTGGTCCATGCCCTGCACCAACCCCAAAGTGACCTCTCTAAAACCCAGAGCCATTTTCCTGCTGGAAATTCCACAATGGCCTTCAATCTTAGTCGTACATTGGAATCTCTTGTAGAGATTTTCTTTTAAATGCTCACACCTGGGCATCGCCAGAAATTTAGACCTCACTGGTATGGGCTGGAGTTCGGGCACTGTTAAAAGCCCCAGGTGATCCTGACACAGCCACGTGGAGGCCAGCAGAGGTGGAACCCCTCCTTCATGACTTCCCGGCAGCTGCTTGAACCACCCCAAGCATCATCTCGCAAACAGCAGCGATGATGAAACACCTACCTGCACCCGAGGTCCTGCAGCCGCCAAGCTGGTCCGCGTCTGCACCCGAGGTCCTGCAGCCACCAAGCTGGTCCACGCCTGCACCTGCGGTCCTGCAGCCGCCAAGCTGGTCCATGCCTGCACCCGAGGTCCTGCAGCCGCCAAGCTGGTCCACACCTGCACCCGAGGTCCTGCAGCCACCAA
>NW_012102576.1:3081585-3091364 GCF_000951045.1 Mandrillus leucophaeus | reverse complement strand
CCTGCAGCCACCAAGCTGTTCCACGCCTGCACCTGAGGTCCTGTAGCCACCAAGGTGGTCCACGCCTGCACCCAAGGTCCTGCAGCCACCAAGCTAGTCGATGCCTGCACCCGAGGTCCTGTAGTCCTGTGGCTGCCAAGCTCGTTCATGCCTTGTAACCTGCTTGAAAAGCGCTTCGACACCTGCACCCAAGTTCCTGCGGTCCTGTGGCTGTCAAGCTGACCCACGCCCCTGTCACTTACTTGAAAAATGCTTCAACGCCTGCCTTCCACATCCCTTTCTGGAGCTTCCCAGTGCCTCCAGTGAGTCTGCAGCTCCCAGCTCTGCACTGCTTGGAGTCACAGAGAGACATCTGTCAGGGTGCACGTGCCATGCCTGGCCTCTCAGGAACAGCGTTCTGAGCTCCTCATGTGGAAGCTACTGTGGTCTCTGCTTCCATATGGGCACAGGCCATCATGCAGTAAGGTGTGAGCGAGGGCCCCACTCTCAAAATGCAACACACTTGACTGTCCAACACACACAAGGACTCATGTGCACACCCAAGTGTCTACACATGTCCACACAGTACATATGCCCACAGACACACGCTACACAGTCATACACATGCGCACAAGTACAATGCACACATCCACATGTCTGCACATGTTCACATGAGAAGACGTGTTTGCATGTGGATTCACATGTGTGGACACCTGTGCACACCCCCACCACCACCACTTTCACCACTGTGTCTCTCATGGTAGTCAGAGGGTAAGGGTAAGAATTTCTGAATCCCATGTATGATATCCTAAAGCAAAATGCTTTTCTGCGTCCTTCCAGAGAGAAGATGCAACAGCCACAGGAAATGAGCTTCTTGGACAAGGGACATCAGGCGTCCCTTGCCCTGCCGACTTCCTGGTGCCTCGTCCCCTGAACCGGTGAGAGGTGCTGATAAAATGAGCTGCTGCACCAATGCCTGGGGTGACTGGGGTGGAGGGCTGTAGGGACAGCAGCCCTGCTGTCCTGGAGCCACTCCTTCTCCCCCTGCATCACTCCCAGGGCTCTCCTGGAGGCCTGAGCCATCCTCCCCAGGGCAGCCCCAGGCTCTGCTGCCTGAGCAAACCCAGAGCCCAGCCCTCCCTCCCCCTGCAGCCTGAGGGCAGGGACCATGGCAAGCCTTTCTCCTACAGTCCCAGTGCCTCAGCAGCCTCATTTTCGGGAACGTGCCAGCTCATTTTCTGGCCTGTTTTGTGGTGTGGCAACAGCCTCGAATCACAGCAGCCTGAGCAGCCCGGTAAATATTTACACAAACCTGGGGCTGGCAGGCCCTCTCCTTTGTGGGGCTGCTCTGCTGAAAGGGAGGGGAGCCAGGCCGGCTCAGTCCCAGCTCAGTGCAGATGGTGCCTGCAGCATGCAGCTCTCGCGGGGACGCAGCCGGGATGCAGACATGGGGTTTTGAAGCCCCTGGCAAAAGCTGGTGGCCGCTCCTGGCTGGGGCTCTGTGGTCTTGTGTCTGGAAATGTGGCCTGGGAACATCCCTGAGGTCTCCCCAGAACAGCGAAGACTGTCTTCTTTTTTATGCACAGGCAGCCCTCTGAAGTCCTCAGAATGCTCCAGATATGCACAGTCACCTCCCAGCTGGGCTCTGGTGCTCTGGAAATCAGAAACAGGTTTTTTATGTGGTTCATTTTTCTCCGTTTCCAAGCATTTTTATTGTTATGTTTATTAACAAATCACATCATCATTGCCGGTTATAGTAAGTGTATAAAAGTGCATTTAGAGGCATATCCACTGAGGCATTTCCAGGACAGAGATAGGGGCCAGGGAGGCCAAAGTTCTCAGCCTTCAGCAAAGGCAGCCATGAGTCAGTCATGAGTTACGGTGATGGGCGCCTGGTGTCACAGGAGACCTCAGGCCACAGTCACAGGGAGAACTGGGCATCATCACCGGGCCCCTGGCCTGTGTGCCCCCACCCAGCCAGCCTGAGCTATGAGCTCATCACCAGCAGCCCGAAACCAGAGAGGACTAACATCCACATCTCTACACCCAACAGGGACAGCTCACAGCGCCCAGGGCTCAATGGAGACCAGGTGTTTGGGAGAGGCGGGAGAGGATGTGGGGTGATGCCTGCTGCTTCTCCAGTGAATAAGGTAGCTGGAGTTAGGACTAAATTTGTAAGGGAATGTTTGGGCCAGAGGACCCACCATTTCTGCGGTCTGTATCTCCCCCAACACCCCAAATGTCCAACAAGGATACAGAGCCCAGGAAAAAGCCGGGCTCAGGGAGGAGACTCGGAGGGCAGGTCACATACCTGCTGGTGGAAAGCCAGGCAGGAACCCTGTGTGGCCATGACGTCAGCACGGAAAGACCCTGGACCTCAGCCTGTCCCCACTGCATGACAGGCAAGAAGCAGCAGCCCAGAGGTGGCCCCACATGCAGGCCAGAGTCCCAGTGTGGCTCCCATCTCCTGGGGCAGCTCATGGCACTAGCCAGAAAAGCCCAGCCGGGGGGATCCAGGGGCTCATGAGACACTAGACATTTGCTTCCTCCCTTGGACACTCCCTTCTAGGAACAGGGTGAGCTGGAGAGAGGCAACAGGGCAGGAACAGGGAGCACTGAGGGTGGTTCCTCCTGAGGGTACAGCACACATCCAGGGCCCTGTCTGCACGCTATTTCTCCCTCTCTTCTCACTCCCAATTTAGAACAAGTGCCCAGGGGAAGAAAGAAGAAAAGACACGCTGCTCCTGCTGCCGGTGCCTCGTCCTTCCAGAATGCTCTGCAGGGCAGGCTGCAGGCAAGGCCTCCTCACCCTGGCACCCTCCTGTTCTCCATCTCTGCTGCCCCATCTGGACCTGTGAGCCAGCCTGCACCCAGGACCCCAACCTTTCCCGCTCCGTAAACGAGTCAGTGCACATTCATGGCCCCAGCCCATAAAGAACAGGGTGTTTCCGTCTCTTAGGCCTCAAATGTTTTAAATGCACAGAAAGAGATAGTGAGTGCTCAGGGCATCCCTGCCGCACGCACTCAGCAGCAGCTGTCGTGGCCGACCTGGGCACCACACTGCAGATATGCGGCTCTGCACAGTACAAGAGATTGGGCCAGTCATCACGTCCCACAGACATGCAACACAGAGGCATTACCTACACCACAAACCCACAGGTGCTCAGGGACAAATGTTTAAGCTACTGAGGCTACACCAGGCTCAAACTCAGAGGACATCTTTCAGATTATCGGAGGCAGTGTCCGCCAGACACACAATTCCCTCTGTGGAAGTCAGACCCCAGGTCACCCAGCTTGCTGGGAGGGTTCCTCCAGAGCAGAGGGAGACATGCCCAAGTCAGACCCAGGAACACCAGCAGTTGACTTCCGTAGCATTTGCCACCAGCTCCATCTCCCTGTGTTCCTGTATCTTCCCAGCTTCCTGTGAATATCTCCACCAGATGTTCCGTCGGCACTTAAAACTCACATTTCAACACTTGATCTGAATTCCCCCAAATCCCACCTCTTCCCCTGGGCACCCTGATTTGGTGCTGGCACCACCATCAACCAGGCAGCCAGAACCAAACTTTGGGCTTCTTCTCACTCTCATGCTTCCATGCAAACCACTGTGGAGTCAGGTCGTTGCTCTCTCTGAACCGTCTCCTAAAATCACCGCTTTTCCCACTTTCCACCCCTAACTCTCAGGGGAACCCCTCATCACCATCCATTTTGGCCAGTCTGCCTGGCATCCCCTCAATCCATGATCCTTCCTGAAGCACAGAGCTTTCATACCTTGCTCAAGTATCCAGCACAGGAAAGTTCTTTGCTCCTGGGTGTGGAGCCCATCAGCACCCGGCTGAGCGTTGAGCCCACCTCCATGGTACCATTCTCTCTTGGGTCCCAGATAAACCAAGTGCTCCCATCTGCCACCTGACCCCACTTTTCTGCCCTGCCCTTTGCTCAAGCCATTTGCACTCAAAGTGACCTGTCCTCCAGGCCCAGCCTGCATCAGACATGGCCTTTCCCAGACCCAGCCCGCAACAGACACACTCTCTCCAAATCTACAGCAGAGGAGGCCTGGAAGCCAGGTCTGGCTGCTCCATCCAGGGGTCTCTGCCAGGCAGATGCTTGACCCTCCTGGGGGGCCTCATTGGCCCCTCCTGCTCTAGTCTTCCTAGTGTGGCTGTGGTCTCAGAGTCCTCCACACCCAAATCACCTCCAAGAATCAAAATTGAAATTGGTTGGGGAAGAAACAGGTGGCATGCTTCTGAGGGAAGGAACCCGTCCCTCTAATTCCTAAATGTGTAGTCAACCCTGCCCGAGGGCTCCTGGAGAGAGGGAGGAGGGACACAGGGTCTCTTCTTGTATTCAAAGGCCCTGAGTCCAAATACAGTCTCACTGGGAGCTGGGACTTCAGTGCGGGACTGGGGGGTACCATTCAGTCCACAAGGTCCACAGCATGTAGGGAGGGTGAGGTTGGGGAGGAGGCAGAGGCTTGGCCCCAGGCTGCAAAGTTTCTCAGCCTGTCTGGGAGGGGTACGGCTTTAAACAAAGTCCAATCAAAAGCCCTGGCTGCTGGCACAGATCACCACACCAGAGACACAACACGCCACCTTGCCATGGTGTCTGCCACTGAAAACGTCCCGAGCCAGGCCCTAACCCACCTGCCTGGGTTTTTCACCCATGGGTTGTCTTCAGGGCCATAACCTCTTGGGACAGATAATGAATGTTTATTGATTTTTAGTGGTATGTGAAAAGAAACACATCGTAAGTATTAAATAATGTATTTAAAGTTATCTATGGTTGAAGTATGTATTACAATGTTCATTTACATATGATCTTTAAAAATATTCCTATGATTGCCTCATTTGGCAAGCATTGTATGCACTTTACTCTGCTTTCAAAGTAAATGTAAGAAAAATCCATGGCTCATGAGTACTTTTGAAGCAAACAGCTATATTCTATTTTATTTAAGGACTGAGTGTATGTTAAAAAAATCAAATTACTTGCATGTAATATGTCTCCAAATGACTTTTATGATCCAAAGTTTAGAATATTTTTATTCAGATGTTTAAATATCTGCTTCTCTAGAGATCATATTTTGTTCCCAAATGATGCGAGGGACTTAGAGACATGTCTGAAGCTCTTTGCAAACAGCACATTGATGGTGTGACAGGTTATATTGACAACCAGCAAAAAGCAAAACGGCTACGACTACCATTCTATTTCCCTTTTTGTCCATTGGATGTGAGGGACGTCTTGACATGTTATGGAGGCATCTTGCTCAATGATTGACGTGTTATGTAGGCATCTTATTAAATGATTGACATGTTGTGTAGGCATCTTGCTGAGTGACTGACATATTACATAGGCATCTTGTTAAATGGATGCAACTTAGAGACATCCTGAGATTTACTTGCAGAACTGCTGCAATTCTTTTTAGTACTTGCCGGCTTTCCTTACCTTCCTCATAGACACTATCAATTTGCATAGAATAATATATGACTATGAGGAATAAAAATACAATTCTAAGGTCCCCAACTAACTGAAATGACCCCACCTTGGCCAAAGGGACCACTGAGAAACCTTGAAAACTGAGTTCCCAGCCATGACAGGGGGAAGTCAGATATGCTTCCTGATCCCCTCTCTCACTAAGCACCATTAGGCTTTCTTCCCTGAGGGCTACACAGAATACAGCCCCTTCAAAGGAGACCACGCTGATTTCCACCAACCTGATGTCACCCCTGTCTTTTATGGTGTGGGCACAAACACTGACCAGCACTCCTTCCTGATGCAAGAGCACTGACTGCAGACTGCAGCTCCGCCCGGCCACACAGGAAGCACAGTGAGGGTTTCTGCATCCTCTGCTTCACATTTACCCTCCACACTGCCCTAGGAGAGGTTCTCCACAAGGGCCCTGCCCCTGCAGCAGACTGCTGCCTGGATATCCAGGAGCTTCCATACATCCTCTGAAATCTAGGCAGGAGCTCCCAAGCCTCAACTCTCAGCCTCTGCGCACCCACAGGCTTAACACCATGTGGAAGCTGCCAAGGCTTACAGCTTGCACCTTCTGGAGCAGCTGCCTGAGATGTATCTGGGGCCTTTTTAGCCATGGCTGGAGCTAGAGCAGCTGGGACACAAGGAACAGTGTCCCAAGGCTCGGCAGGGTAGCGGGGTCCTGGGCCTGGCCCTCAAAATCATTCTTCCCTCTTAGACCTCTGAGTCTGTGAGGAGAGGAGCTGCACTGAAGTTCTCTGAAATGCCTTTGAGGCATTTTCTCCATTGTCTTGGCTATCAACATTTGGCTCTTGTTTACTTATGCAAATTTCTGCAAGCCAGCTTGAATTCCTTCCCAGAAAATGGGTTTTTCTTTTCTACCACATGGCAGGGCTGCAAATTTTCCAAAATTTTATGCTTTGCTTTCCCTTTAAATTTAAGTTCCAATTTCAGATCATTTCTTTATTTATGCAAATGAGCATAGGCTTTTAGAAGCAGCCAGGCCAAATCTTGAACACTTTGCTGTTTAGAAATTTCTTCTGCCAGATATCCTAAATCATCTCTCTCAAGTTCAAAATTCCACAGATCCCTGGAGCAGGCGCACAATGCCTCCAGCCTCTTTGCTAAAGCATAGCAAGAGTGACCTTTACTCCAGTTCCCAACAAGTTCCTCATCTCCATCTGAGACCTCCTCAGCCTGGACTTCATTTTCCATATGACTATCAGCATGTTGATCACAACAATTTAACAAGTCTCCAGGAAGTTCCAAACTTTCCCTCATCTTCCTGTTTTCTTCTGAGCCCTCCACACTCTTCCAACCTCAGCCCTTAATCCAGTTCCAAAGCGGCTTCCACATTCCAGGGATCTTTATAGCAATGCCCCACAGTACCAATTTTCTGTCTCATTGCATTCTCTCATTGCTATAAAGAACTACCTTATAAGGGTCACTTACAAGGAAAGGAGGTTTAATTGGCTCATAAATTCACAGGCTATACAGGCTTCTGCCTCTGAGGAGGCCTCAGGAAACTTACAATTAGGGCAGAAGGCAAAGGGGAAGCTGGCATTACTTATGTGGCCAGAGCAAGAGACAAGAGGGAGCAAAGGGTGAGGTGCTACACACCTTTAAATAACCAGATCTTTTAAGTAACCAGTGAGAACTCACTCATTATCATGAGAACAGCAAGGGGCAAATCTGCCCCCATGATCCAGTCACCTCCCACCAGGCCCCTCCTCCCACACTGGGGATTACAATTCAACATGAGATTTGGCCAGGACACAAATCCAGACCATATCACACACCTTGCTCCTCTAACACACGGACAAAAACATCAGTCCCTTTCAGAACTTCTGAAGGTTCACAAAACACCCTGGGAAACGTGTGCCTATTTAATTTTTGTGAGAGTTTAACTCTGATGTTGAAATGCAGGCATTTTGACTGTGAGGTGAGGGAACACTTGGAAATTTTCTCAGTCTGCTCCACGTGCTCTGGGACATTCAAAATCTCCCAGGCGTCTCCACCAAGAGACCCAGCCCCACAGGATCCTCTGCTAACAGTAGAGGATTATCCCTCCCCTCTGCCAGAGCAGCAGTGAATCACCTCTCAGCTCTGACTACCTGCCAGAGCCTAAGGGTCCCAGCAGGACGTCCCAGATCCTGACCTGGCCCAGGACCTGCAGCCCCTGCCCAGACACGCCTCCCAAAGGCTGCTCCAATCACAGCCACCCCTCAGCTCCTACTAAGGTTCGGTTTCAATTTTGCAATTTCTCTCATATGCCCATCCCCCAAGCCTTTTCAGTCTCCTAATTTTCCAGCAAATGAGACATTACAAAAAGTCTTGTTCATCCTAGCTAAGTATCTCAATTAAAACACTCCATTCCGAAAACACGAAGCGGCATTTGGCACCTTCGTGGTAGCACAAAACAGCTGGCGAGATGCTCTGTGCTCTGAATGTCCACCGAGTCGGCTTCTGGCCGCTGCCACACTGTCGCGGGGGAGGGTGTGGGGGTAGCGGTGCTCCAGCTATCCCTGTGTGAACTGGATGCCAGTGAGGGATGGGGACTGTCACGGTGCCCTCAGAGCTGGTGATGGGTGCTTCCCACCGAGGACCCTCAGGACAAGCTGGACATTCTGCTGTCCTGGGCACCTGGCATACCTGCATGTCCTTCCAGAGACCAGGGGTTTGGCTCCCCCCCACCAGTTGAAATGTGACAGGGGAAAGCTCTGCATGTCTCTGCTTAGAAACTTGCTGAAAGATAAAGGTCATTGTTAAGCACCTTCTCTGTGTGAGACAGAAACAAGGGAGATCCCTGCTCTCAGGGCTGCTGGAGGGAGACCCTGTCAGGAGGATGAGTACTACAGTAACTGCTGTGTTCCCTGGGATGACGGCTGCAGTAGGGGTGAAGGTAAGATGAATGATGAGCACGTGGGTCCTGTTTCCCAGCTGTGCCTGGGGTGTGCACAGACACCACCCTGATCACCAGGAAAGCCTGGCCCAAACTCACCACTGACTGTGGACAGTGAGAGCTCTTAGATCTGTGCATGGCAGAGGGCTGGTCCTGGTGGCCTCCAACCTGGCAACATTTTACACAGATGTTACACTCCTGAAAATAAGTTGGCAAGTTATTCTGTAGTAAATTTTCTGAAAGAGTTAAGGAGTCTTCTACAAAACATGATCCCACAAGCCAATGTTCTTTTTCACAAAAACCCTAATGATTTGTTCCCATCCCAGAGGATCTGGATGGACTTGATGGGTCTAAGGGGGGTCTTGGGTCACTGGACGTCTACAGACCCCCGGGGGTTATTCCCACGTGCACACCAAGTGGAACCAGGAAGTAAACACTCTGGCTCAAGGCATCTGGTGTGCATCTGGTGTGCGTGAATCAGGAGGCCGACCCTCAGAAAGGTGTGAGGAGCCACCTCCAGTCACCACTCCAGCCAGGCGCTGGGAAGAAGTCATTCCGTTTCTAGCTGATGTGCAAACTCTTCTGAATTATGGCAGGCACGTTCTTTATTTTCTGTTTAACTTTGTACTTTTATTTTTAATTTTATTTTTTATTTTTTTAATTTAGTTTCTTTTTTATTATGCTTTTAAGTTCTAGGG
The DNA here is from genome assembly GCF_000951045.1 of Mandrillus leucophaeus. Taxonomy (NCBI): domain Eukaryota; kingdom Metazoa; phylum Chordata; class Mammalia; order Primates; family Cercopithecidae; genus Mandrillus; species Mandrillus leucophaeus. The sequence goes on along the minus strand of NW_012102576.1, from coordinate 3,082,310 downwards.
TACGTGTGTGCAACGTGCAGGTTTTTTACATATGTATACACGTGCCGTGTTGTGCTGTACCCGTTAACTCGTCATTTACATTAGGTATATCTCCTAAAGCTCTCCCTCTCCCTACCCACACCCCACGACAGGCCCTGGTGTGTGATGCTCCCCACCTTGTGTCCAAGTGTTCTCATTGTTCAATTCCCACCTGTGAGTGAGAACATGTGTTGAACATGAGTGCAGTGTTTGTTTTTTTTTGTCCTTGCCATAGTTTGCTGAGAATGGTGGTTTCTAGCTTCATCCATGTCACTACAAAGGACATGAACTCATCCATTTTTATGACTGCATAGTATTTCATGGTGTATGTGTGCCACATTTTCTTAATCCAGTCTATCATTGATGGACATTTGGGGTGGTTCCAAGTCTTTGCTATTGCGAATAGTGCCACAATAAACATATGTGTGCATGTGTCTTTACAGCAGCATGATTTATAATCCTTTGGGTATAGACCCAGTAATGGGATGGCTGGGTCAAGTGATATTTCTAGTTCTAGATCCTTGAGGAATCGCCACACTGTCATCTTCCACAATGGTTGAACTAGTTTACAGTCCCACCAACAGTGTAAAAGTGTTCCTATTTCTCCATGTCCTCTCCAGCACCTGTTGTTTCCTGACTTTTTAACGATGGCCGTTCTAACTGGTGTGAGATGGTATCTCATTGTGGTTTTGATTTGCATTTCTCTG
>NW_012102576.1:3056963-3081385 GCF_000951045.1 Mandrillus leucophaeus | reverse complement strand
GAATGGGAGAACATTTTTGCAATCTACTCATCTGACAAAGGGCTAATATCCAGAACCTACAAAGAACTCAAACAAATTTACAAGAAAAAAACAACCCCATCCAAAAGTGGGCGAAGGATATGAATTAACTTTGTACTTTTAACTAATTTTAGTCTTACAGTAGAGTCACAAAAATAACAGCCCTTCCTGACGCACCACACCCAACTTCCCTGAGTTAGCCCCTTAGCCCCAGCACGACTGCCAGAACAGGACACTCACAGTTGCACATGTTATTCATGAAACTCACAGACTTCAGATAAACCTCACGGTGTTTCCACATGGGCCTGGCTTCTGCTCCAGGGTCCATCAGGGTGGTCGCCTGCATCCAGTTGCCTGAGTCTTGGCCGCCTGCAGCCGTGGCGGCTCCCTTGTCTTTCGAACCTTGACACGTTGGAAGACTGTTGATCAGTTATTTTGCTGACTATCTGGTCTGTCCAATTGGACTGAAGTAAGGCACTATTGGCAAGAATGCCACAGAGGTGATGCCGAGTCCCTGCTGGGGCGCGATGCCCCGGCTGTCCCACTATGTCCCTGCTATCCCACCATGTCCCTGCTGCCTTTCCATGTCCATGCTGGCCCGCTGTGTCTCTGCCGTCCCTCTGAGTCCCTGCTGTCCTACCGAGTACTTGCTGTTCCTCTGTGTCCTTGCTGGCCCACCATGTCCCTGCTGGGGCACTGTGTCTGGGGGCTCACGAAGTCCTCGTGTTCACCACTGGCTGTGAGCCTCCATCACCGGGGGAACAACGTTACTACTGCTTGCCCACTGTGAGGTTACAAAGTGATTCTCCTTTTTGGATAATAAATATCTTCTTCGCTAACTGCCTATCACATATGTCCATACTCAATATTTGAAAAATCAAATTAACATCTCCCCAGGAATTAAAACAGCCCTATTCCCTTCCACCCCTGCAGGCAGACGGTGTCATCGGGAGTCTGTTAGAGCCAGGTGGGGAAGGGTGGCCGCCGGCATGTCCCAAGCCTGGCCTTGAGCTTCTGACCGTCTGCTGGGAGTGACGCCCGGGGTCTCAAGAATGCCACCGTGAACTGTGTGGTTGAGGTCCTTTAGAAACTAGGCGCCTCCAGAAAAATACCTAAGTTAAAATATTGATTAAACTTCCATTTCCATAGAGGACCCAAGCATGCGACAGGAAGGAAAGTTTACTGGGAGGATCAGATCCCCGTTTAAGGGAAGAGGCTGTGGACTTGTCCTCGTTCCCAGGAGAGTCACACACTGTGCTTCTAAGAAAGAACTGATCCTTCCATAGGCGTGTGGCCGCCACAGATCCACATCCAAGCAGAAGTCACAGCTGTTCAGAAAAAAAAGCAAAGGGAAGAAAGACATCTCTGTTTGACAAGAGTAAACCAAAAATAAAATTCTGAGGCCCTCCAGTCACCTGCATGGACTTTCTCCTCAGCCACGGCTCTTAAAGTGTAACCTGAGAGACGGGTTCAGGCCATGATGGAAAGTGGGGTCACACACGTCTCCTTATACCCCTCACATTAACAGCAACACTGACTTTAAGTCTGACAAAAAACGTTTTGCAAGCTATTCTCTCTGCAGCCTCCCAGCCAAAGCTTCATCTGCATGATAAAACCTTGGTCTCCACAACCTGTTATCTTAACCCATACATTCTTTTCTGCTGCATCTCAGGTCTTTGGACAAACTCAACCAATTGTCAACCAGAAAACGTTTAAATTTACCTAACACCTGGAAGCCTCCCTTCACTGCCAGCTTTGCGTTGTCCCTCCTTTCTGGACCAAGCCCCACACCAATGTACTTCTCAAATGTTTTTGATTGATGTCTCATGCCTCCCTAAAGTATATAAATCCAAGCTGTGCCTGACCACCTTGGCACACGTTCTCAGGACCTGCAGAGGGCTGTGTCATGGGCCACGGTCACTCATATTTGGCTCAGAATACATTTCTTCAAATATTTTACAGAGTTTGACTCTTTTTGTGCACAATAGCAAAGGCTACAAGTTTCTTTCTTTGCTCTGATTAATTAGCCCAGAGCCTCCTCTCTTGCTACCGGTGAAATTTAAAATAAATGAAGGTGTTTTACAGATGGGGTTTGTGGAGACCCAGTAGGCAGGGGGGACCGCTTTTCTGTTAGCTCTCCCTAGCGTCCTTGGCAAGTTGAGAGGGATCTGTCATTCTCCTACCAAAAATTTCACCCGGGAGATCTGTCATTCTCCTACCAAAAATTTCACCTGGTCACGTGGGGCCTTTTGTAAAACAGGATCTCAGGTCCCACCAGAGGTACAGGAATCAAAACCATCATTCCAGCCAGGCCCGAGGTAAGCCCTGTGCGCAGGAAGGTGTGAGAAGCATTTCTCTGCACCAGGAGCCCTCAAACTTTTCCTGTAACCAGCGGGAAAGGGAATACTTTAGGATTTGCCGGCCACGCTACTCCACCCTGCCACTGTAAAATGAAAACCACCCAGGACAGTTTGTGAGTGGAAGAGCAGGGCTGTGTTCTAATAAACTTTACTTGATTTGGCTCAGTTCAGCCCAGTTTTCCATAGGTGGGCAGCATCTTGGCTGGCAAGATGATAACAAAGGACCCCAGCTCTGAACCACCCACATCTCATGTCAAATCCTAAGCCCCAGTGTTGGAGGTGGGGCCTGATGGGAGGTGATTGGATATTGGGCTGATTTCTCTCCAGTGCTGCTCTCGTGATGGTGAATGAGGACTCGTGAGATTTAATTGTTTATAAAAGTGTGTGGCACCTCCACCATCCCACTCCCTGACACCTCTAATCCTCCTCTGGGCATGTGATACATGCCTACTTCCCCGTTGCCTTCTGCCTTCTGCCATGACTGTAAGTTTTCTGAGACCTCCCCAGCCATGTTTCCTGTACAGCCTGCAGAACCATGAGCCAACGAAACCTCTTTTGTTTATAAATTACCCAGCCTCTATATATTTATAAAGAGTGTAAGAACATATTAATCCACTTACAGACTTGTGGCAGGACAGGTGTGACCCTGGGCCAGTTTTCAGCCCCTGCTTAAGGTCAGTTACTGTCTGGAAACAGCCCTGTTTTCCTTGCAGATTCAGAAGGGAAAGGTCATGTTTCCGAACACGGAATAGGACATGCGACTATTGAGTCACACTGGAGAATTTGATTTGCATATAATTGGTTCACAAAACACTAGAAGCTAATGGATGCAAGAGTGTGGCCATAGTAATGATTTCAGGATGTCTTCCCAACAGCCCCGAGAGACAGATGTGTTATCACTTCCTTTTTATTCAGACAAGAAAATTGAGGCTTGAAAAAGGTAAATTACTTGCTCAAATTCTTATGTTTAATACGTAGGACTGGGATTTAAACCTAAGAGCTAACAGCAAAGCATTTTAGACCCTAAACTATAAGAATAAGCGTGAATGTGATTCTCAGCCCAGTGTAAGACCAGGTATTGCCGGATGAGAGATGGCCACTCCTGGGAACAGCCGTAAAGCTGAAAGCGCCAGTCCTTCAAGGTGGATCCTGAGTGGCTAAAATAGAGCCCAGCAGCCATTTGCTGTCTGTAGGTCACACAAACGCAGAGTCCCCCAAGAACCGCACCCTTGCACCTGGGTGGGCCCACTTTCTGGGCTCACCTGAACCAACCAATCAGAGCTCACCTGATCCAACCAATCAGAGCTCACCCAATCCAACCAATCAAAGCTCACTGGCTTTGGTCAAATCAAGACTCAATTGTTATCAATCAATCAGAACTCAGCTGCCTTGACCAATCAGAACTAAGCAAGCTGGAATCCTTTATTTGGAGACACAGACCTGACTGAAATCTGGGTGGGAGCTTTTGCTATGAAACCGGAACCTTCCCTTTGTTCTCCAGGCACGTTTGTTTACACCAAAGGCTGCATCTTCCTGGTTTGCAAACTGTGCACTGGAGTCTCCTCCTTCTTCCAAACTCCTTTCGGAGGATGTGTTTACTCTGCATTTACAACTTCAGGAGCACTATCGCAGCCACGGTTTCTCTTCTTAGTGCTACACTACTTTGATTTTATAATCACACTATTTTGATATTGTGATAAAACATCCCCTTTTAATAATCTGTGAATTTTAGACTTCATGTGGTACAACTAAAAATCATACCAATTTCTTCCCAAGAAGAAAATTTACTTAAAATCCATAAAAGATATGGCTTGGTTCAGCTCAGTTGGCCACAGGCAGGTAGCCTCTTGGCTGGAGGAACGGAAACGAAGGACCCCCACTCTAAGCCAGCTTGGGAGACTCGTGGTCTGGCCGAATGCTCCCTGCAGAGGGAGATGGCTGTTTGCGTGTTCTTGGTGCAGGTATGGCAGATCAATCTGACGTCCCTTATTAACATATCTGTCATATCAGCCACCTCTTTAAACGGGTGTCACGGAGTAACAAGATCCAGAAAAATGCCAGCAGTCCAGTTGGAACACGAGGTCCTGTTGGCTGAGATGCTGCTGTCCCCAAGTGAGGACAGGCACTATCAGGGAATGCAGTCACAGCATCCACATGTCAGGAATCAAAGGCGATCGTTTTCTCCGGCATTTACATTCGGTCACGGTACTCCTTGCCCCAGATCACATCTATAGAGTCTCGACAGCCCAGCCACTGAAGAATTTCTCCGGCCCTGCATAACATCATGCCTGTCTGGTACAGATCCACTAGACTAAAGGAACGAGGTGGAAGAGGCTTTTGTGTCCCTCGGTGCAGGACAGACTTGTCCCTGTAGAGAAGTATTTACAATGAGGGCAGAGCTGGGGTGTGAAGGACCCTCCACGTGGGGCTGCTCCCTTCTCCCTGCAACGGCCACACAGGAGGTGGTCTCCACAATGCCTCATCCCAAACACTGCCATTGTCTAAGTTTGAACACTGTGTGGCTCTAACAGCACTGCCTTCGCCAGTGGCTGAACACTCAGTTTTGAGTCAGGTGGGCCATCTTTCACACAGGTAAGAACAGATGGGGAGAGAGAGCATTGATGTGGTACAGACCTACGACCTGTGAGAGAGCCTAGACCTCCACTGGCCAGTTACCCATAGGTGGTACAAGTGAATGTGCCCACCAGGGGCTGTACACGTCAGGTGTAAAGTGGTTATCACTATGCTTGGCATGTAACGGACTCAGAAAACACTGACTATTATTTTGCAAGAAAACAAGTAGCTCAAAATAGCCACAATGATGAAGAATTGGCAGCACTGCCTTCATTTCAGGATAAGGAAGTTGCCTGGAGGTGCACACCCAGATTGTACTGGGAAAGGAGGGTCCCTGAGCTCGGATCTGCACACCACTAACCAGCCCGTTGTGCAGAAGCCATTGAGCTGTGGCCACAGCTCACACCAGGTAAGAGAAAATATCTGTGGTCCTAACTCACCATAGCCAAACTTGGAGGCCAGAGACTACTGCCAGATGCATGTCCGCAGCTGAAAGGTGGCCACCGTGGCTAAGTGAGAGGGCTTGCTCACATTCCACAGAGCCTGTGTTCACGGCACCTGCATCCACAAAGCTGTGTCCACAGAGCCCCATGTTTCAGGGACCTGTCCTCCAGGGAGCCTGAACATGGGAGGCCCACGTTCCCTCTCTCCTCCATCACTTCTTCCTGGTCCTCGAAGCATTTCTTTCAGGTCTGCCTGGTACTGTGGCTGCTTCTGGGGACTTTGGACCTTTGGGCTCCTCTGTCTCAGTGGGATCTTTGTCATCCCTGCTGGTCTAGTGGGAAAGCACCCTGAGCACGGCTGGGAAGCCAGCAATGTGAAGGAATGCACGTGGTGCTGTCTGGCTAACTCCGGACTCCCAGCACTGCACAAAGTCAGGAACTCAAAGTGACACAGAATCCCCAGTGGCATCAAGTGGCAGAGGCAGGTGGAGTTTGGCTGAGTTGTTACCTTTGGTCTTTGTGATGCTTTGTGACCAGGGTCTGCTCTCTGGAGCCTTAATCCCAGGAGAGCAAAAGAAGAAAGCATTCCTAGATCAATGTCTCCTGGCTTTTCCGGCCTGGCACCCAGAGTTCCGGTTCTTAAACTCTGCCTAGCACACAGGTCAGCAGCACTTCCCACAGAACTGGACCTCCAGTTATAGCCGGCACTTTAGCAAGGTCACACTCACTCATGAGCCTCAAGAGTGATGCCCATCCCTGACCCTGAGGGCCAGCCAGTGCAAGACCCACACTCAACATTCTCAGTGTGGCTTTCGCCTGCTCTTGGACACCCGAGCAGGTTTCTGTTCCTGAGCCCTGTGGATGGTTCAGACGTCCCCATCCGTCTCTGGAATGCATGGCTTCCAACTCCTCTACAGCCGTAGGCAACAGGTCGACCCGGGGCATGTGTGGGTCACCTGCAGTGGACAGGTGGGCCGCATGGGGTGTGTGGTCGCCTGCAGTGGATGATGTGGTCACCTACAGTGGAGACAGGTGGGCAGCATGGGGAGTGTGGTCACCTGCAGTGGATGGTGTGCTGCCTTCCATAGTGGATGGTGTGCTGCCTTCCATAGTGGATGGTGTGCTGCCTTCCGTAGTGGATGGTGTGCTGCCTTCCATAGTGGGTGGTATGCTGCCTTCTGCAGTGGGTGGTGTGCTGCCTTCCGTAGTGGATGGTATGCTGCCTTCCAGAGTGGGTGGTGTGCTGCCTTCTGCAGTGGGTGGTGTGCTGCCTTCTGTGAGGCAGGACAGGCTCTACGTGCCCTTCGGCTTCTGGGCAGACCCAAGCTAATGAGAACTGCCCTGGACTTTGCTCTCATTTAACTTTCCATTAAGAAGAATGTTCTTCGGCCGGGCGCAGTGGCTCAAGCCTGTAATCTCAGCACTTTTGGAGGCCGAGATGGGTGGATCACGAGGTCAGGAGATCGAGACCATCCTGGCTAACATGTTGAAACCCCGTCTCTACTAAAAAAAAGATGCAAAAAACTAGCCGGGCGACGTGGCGGGCGCCTGTAGTCCCAGCTACTCTGGAGGCTGAGGTAGGAGAATGGTGTAAGCTCGGGAGGCGGAGCTTGCAGTGAGCTGAGATCCGGCCACTGCACTCCAGCCTGGGCGACAGAGCCAGACTCTGTCTCAAAAGAAAGAAAAAAAAAAAAAAAAAGAAGAATGTTCTTCTTCACTCTGACTCTGGGCCGAGTGCTTGTCTAAGTGCTTGTCTGGGACAGGGAGACAACACTCCTTCCCTGGAGCCTTCCACTGGGCCTTGACATCTCCCATCACTGGACTCTGAGTTAACTTTGTGGGGCCAGCTCTTTGTCGGGTGTGTGCACGGCTGCAGGTGAGGAGACCTGTGAGAGCCGGAAGCCAGCTGCCACCCCAAATGATAAGCACGTTGTGGCTGTGTCCGTACAGCTTCACTGCATGAGGAAAGTGGCTTCTGTCAACGCAGGGTTGCTGGTCTTCACCTCGGAATGTGGCAGTGCACAGATCCACCACTGCCCTGTGCTCACAGGTCACAGAGAAAAGAAATGCTTTCTCTATTCCTTTTCTCAGTCAGTATTTTGTGATTATAGAAAAACTGTGCATACTTGCAAGTAGGGAAGGAAGGCGGGAGGGAGGAAGAAAAACAGAAAGAAAATAAACTGAAAGAAAAAGAAAGAAGAAACCACCTTAGTTTTAGTTTGCTTAGAATTGTTAAAGTGACTCAGGAAAAAAACTTCAATCTGAAAATAGTGGCCAACACGAGATGGGACGCCAATTGCTGTATGAGTAAGAGGAAGCGCTGCAGACCACCGCCGACGAAATTCTGGATTTTTTGAGGAAGGATTTCCTGAAGCGGGTGTTGAATATGGGCATGAAGCCATGAGGCTGAATCTAGATGTGTGTTTCACGTTTCTCACAAGAGCTGATGTTGGTTTTTGATTGCAAACGATGCCCATTGCCGAAAAACAAAAACATGTGTGTCATGAGGAGCCTCGGAAACCTCCCCAACCCCTCCACACAGAAGTGATTGTGAGAGCCGCTCCAGGCCTTGCCCTATGGGATCTATAGGACCCGTAGAACTATAGCTGCCTGTACAGTCCTGTGGGTACAATCTCTTAATGTAGGTGAGTGTGTGGTTTTTATAACATAGAAGTACATGCGAGCCTCATGGGCTGCTTTTATTGACAATTCATGATAATAGCACACAGTGTGTGTGGGGCATGGGATGGGGGCTGGGTACTTACTGACTATCCTGCGAGGTGGTGTGATTTCTATCCCCATTTGGCCAATGAGGGCCTGTAGCACAGAGAGGTTACCAGCCCTCCCAAGGCCAACAGAGTTGATGGAGGGCCAGCTCCTGCACCATGCCAACCTGACGCACTGTGTGGTCAAAGCCCTTCCCACGGGACTCATCATTTTCACGACCCCATATTATCATATCAATGTGCCATAATTTATTTAGATCTTTCCCTTTGTTGTTTCAGTTTTTCCCTCTTATAAAGCACATTGCAATGAACAGCTCATAGCCAAATTTTTGTGTACCTCATTATTTCCTTATGCCCTCCCCAACTCCTCACTCTACAGTGACTCCACTGGGCAAAAGTTTGCACTCTTTAAGAATTTGGAAAATGTGTTGACGAATTACTTCCCAGAGAGGGGGGTGTCAACTCCCCTGAAGCAGATGGAGAGGCCCGCCCACGCCTTTGCTAACCATGGGAACACTGTTCCTAAAGGAAAAAGCTTTGCCAGTTTGGTAACTGCTGTGATTTGAATGATGATGGCTCTTCCAAAATTCAGGTTGAAACTTAATCTCCAAAGCAACAATATTAAAAGGTGTGGTTTTGGGAGGCTCCACCCTCATGACTGGGATCAGTGCCCTCACAGAAGGACTGGAGGTTGAAGGGAGCGTGCAACTGAGCAGCTAGCAAGAAGGCCCTCGCCAGACACCAGTGCCTCCACCTTGGACTTCCCAGCCTCCAGAACACTAGGAAATTGCTTCTGGTTCTTTATAAATTACCCAGGCTCAGATATTTTGTTAGAGCAGCAGGAACAGACTAAGAGAGTAGATAAGAACTGTCTTTTCTACTCTAACATTCTGGCCATCTTTGAGAATAGGCTCTGTGTGGCCTGCCCAAGGACAGGCATGGTTTCAATCCTTTCTCAAAGAATCTGCTGGCAATGTGACCTGTAAGGCAGTAAGTTTATGCAATTAACATTTTGACCTGATTTCTTCATTAACAGGCTGAGCTTGGCTGGGCTGTAAAGCTGAGCAAAGGTTCAAGACAGAGCTTGGGCTTCTGGTCTTTCCCTTACAGGTGTGTATTTAACACCAGGGCTCTGCCAGGCTTCTAGAAAGAGCCTAGGGTGAGAAGGAAGCTCAAGGAGCTTGTACTCCCAGAAGAGCTGCATCACAGAAGTAGAGATGGGGGCTGCACATGGGCCATGAGTACCGACGGATTGCAGTAGCCCCACTGAGGCCCCTTCAGGTGATAAAGGCAAGGTACAACCAAAGCCTCTGGGGGCTGGTCCCGGTGGTGGAGCTTTGGTGTCATTGGGGATCATGGCAGGGGCAGGTCCTGGGGGCTGGTGTGGGCTCTCTGCCCTCACACTTGGGAAGGAGCAGAGCAGGCCCTGAGACACCACCACAGCCTCCTCCTTCCAAAAAGAGGAAGAGACCGCGATGTTCCAGCTCTGCCCGCGTGACTCAGCCAGGGCTGCGGCCGACTGCGTGACCACCAGGAAGAGGCTGTTTACATCTTCAGGAATCCCACATCTGGCCAGGCTCAGCTCAGGGTGGAGGGTCCCCTGAGCACTGGTAATGACTGGAAGCCTGCAGTCCCAAGCTAGGTGGCCTGGCCCCGAGCTCCTGAGATTTGGACATCAGAAGACCAAGTCGCTCAAACAGGTTCCCGCACATCTGTGAGTCTCCGTTTTCTTCTCTGTGAAATGGGGACAATAAAACCACTTACTTTATTGAGTCACTGCAAGCCGGAAGAGGGTGACGTGTGTAAAGAGATTAACTCAGTATCTAGTACCTCTAAAGTGCTTAACAAATGACCCTATCACGGTGATTTCAACTGGCTTATTTCTTCATAAAATGAACGCGGAATCCATCCATGGGCTCGTTCTCGGAATGCAATCAGGTCCCCAGCAAACTAAAAACCCTTCAACAGCAGCAGCGCCTCCCTCCACACCACGTTCCTCCTTCTTGATTTCTAGACCCAAATGCGGATTGAGGTGGGCAATGGGGTCGCACTTATCCTCACTCCTCGTCATCACCAGAGAGGTGGTGACCTTCCGGGGACCCCCACAGACAGGTTTGGTCTGGCTCTGCTTGCCAGGAATTCCCTCAGTCGTTTTGCGTTTCTTTTATTTTGAGTCATTCTTTCCCGTCAGTGGGGCTTAGTGTTTGCTGGATGAGAGCAAGTTCCGTCGGCAGGCGGCATCCGGTTCTACAGGGTCCTCTGCGGACACTCGGGTGCCCGGGAACCAGCAGTTCCACGTTGCATTTTCCTGGAAGTCTGAGCAGAGCACCCGGGTCAGGCGAGTTCCCAGAAGCTCCTTGCCTTCTCTTGCCTGCGTAAGGAAGGCTGGGGAGGGCGGCTCCTGATCCTGAGGAGAAGCCACTGGGATCTCCTGCAGCTGCTCAAGACCTCCGCACTGTGGCTGCGCTTGCCCATCTGGAAAGCCTCGGGCGTGCAGGAGCTTGGCTGGGCTCCACATTTGGACACAGAACCTGCTCCATCTGAGCTCATGGCTCTCGATCAACCCAGGCTCGGGGAGCTTCTCAATGGGGTGGAGTTTTGGGTTTCACCCACTTGGCTGATTCTTCCTGCCCCGTGTAATTGAATCAATCCTTTACGTAAATGCTGTTTCGTAACTGTCTGGGCTTTTCAGGGCCTCTGGGCCCTGGTCGAAAACATAACTCAGCTCCTTCCTCCCTGGGAGGCTCTGCGTGGCACGCCTGGCTGGTGGGAGGGCTTGGTGCTAGAGGTGTCCATCGGGTAAGGACCTGGAACTCCTGCGGTGAACATGGTGGCCATGTCCCTGCAGACCCCAGCCTGCTGAGCTCTCCAGGTAACCCTTGTTCACTTGAGCTGCAACACGCAATCGTGCCCCCAGGAGGCCACTTGATGCAGAGCAATAGCCAGGTCCTCGATGGTCCAGCTGCAGAGACCTCACCAATCCCAATCTCCCTGGTTCCTGTGTCGGCCTCAGCCTGCTCTGGGCCACAGCTACACAGCACGTACCTCCTCATCAACACCACGCATCACGCTCTGCCCCCAGCCCCTCCACGCATGAAAGGGGACCGCTCTTCAGGTTTCTCTGGGCTGTAAGGGTCCCCCAGTCTTTGTTGGACATCTGTTAAGTCCAGCCTTTCCAAGCAGATGCAGTCCTTCCTCTCCAGCCAATTCCTCCAGATGAGGCCATGTGTTCCCAAGCACGTCGGGTCACATTTCATGTGTGTTTTGGTCCTGAAAGCAGGACACCCATGAAAATGGCAGAAAGGTCTTCAAACAGCTCCCCTTTTCACCGCAGCCATCACAGGTGGAACTGGAGGCACAGGTGTGTGTATGGCACAAATGGCCACATTTAGCTCGGAGAAGCCATTGCGGAAACCCAAGGGCTGAGGTTAACCAGGCCCTGGCGTTAGATTTGAGGCATGAGCAAGAGGCTCAGCAAAGCAGAGGGCGAGTCCTGAGGCCTGGTTTCCTCCAGAAAACCCATCCCTCCTGCCTGCACTCTCCAGGCTGCAGAATACACCTGCTCATGACCGCCTGCCCCGGCACCGCCTCGCCGCCCCTCCTCAAGTCTCTCCTTCCTGAGGCACAATTTCTGCTTTAGCAAGGGTGGCCCCGGGGCCCTGTTGGAGTCTGTGTCCGGGAGGGAGCAGACCTCATGTCCGTTTCCTACACACCCTGCAAGCACCCATCAAGGCATCCAGGTGTGCCCTTGGTACCTAATAAATGCTCGACTCCTTCAGAATCCATGTTTACTAGGGGGTTGGGTATAAAATAATCACAGGTAATAATCTCACAGAGTCAAAAGTGCCTTTGAGAATTCCTTAAGAGCCACAAATCACAGCATCGAGTTGCATCTCGACCATCACAGGAGGCAGTGACCCCCAGGCAGGACCAGTGGCCGTCTCCCGGGAGCGTGCTCAGCAGAAGACACCGCCTCCAGACTTCAAATTCAGGCCCAACACAAGAACACACAGCAGAGTTGCAGCTGAACTGTGTGGATGGTGCGGCCGTGGCCATGCTCCCAGAGCAACACACGGACCCACCAGGGAGACAGGAGCAGGTGCTAGGAGCTCAGAGGGTACTGCCAGCCTCTGCAGTGCTGTGGCCACACAGGGCCACGGAACCACCCGGGGGACAGGAACGGGTACAAGGCACTCAGAGAGCAGTGCTGCAGCCACACAGAGTGTCACAAGAATGAGCGAGCAGTGAGAGACAACTACTCTGTAGGCCAAGCCTGCACTGATGCAGGCCAGGGTTTCTCCGCATTGGCACAGTGGACGTTCTGGACTGGATAACCCTTCGTTTCAGGGGGTCCTGAGCACGGCAGTGTTTTCCATGCATCCCTGGCCTCTGCCCACCAGATGCCAACAACACGTCCACTGTCACAACCGAGTCTCCAGACAGGGTCCGATGTGTCAGGGTGGGGGGCACCCCCTAAGGCTTCTACTCGGCCTCAGGCACCATGAGGCCCTTTCACTGGGTTGATGGGAGCACTGATCGTTCCGGCCCTGCCTGGGTCCCCACTCGCTCTGCTGACTCCTGGAGCTTCTTCCTCACTATGAGCTATTTCCTCGGTTTGCACCCACCTGGGACACCTAGATCCGCTCTTGGAGCTCACCATTCTCGACAATGAAAATTTAGACTCTGTCCTCCCCGAACTGTGACCTCTGTCCCCCAAACGGGTCAAACCCCTTCCTGCACTGTGACCTCTGGGCGGGAAGTCAACAGCTTGTCCCCTCCTGGCTGCAACCTCCTTGAGGGCCCCCACCCTGTGCTTCCTGCTGCCCAGAAGCCGCATGGATTCTGGTCCTGAGTTGTCTCTCTTCCCATTTCAATTTCTAAAGCTCTGTCTAGAGGGACAGGAACAACTTTCAGCTCTAGGAATGGGGTTGGGGCCAGAGGCGGCATCTTAGAGGGGTGGTTGCAGGAGGGGGCAGCAGAAGAACCCAAGTCTGCGGGGGTAGGTTTATTTGCTTGCAAGCAAAGCACTTCCTTTCCATCCTCGTGTGCCTGAGAGGTGCCTTGGGTGTGGCCTCCTCTCCAGTCCTCACGCATGGGTGACTCTCCACTGTGGAGCACAGCGCCTTGAGAATGCCGTCTCCTCTCCCAGAACTTACACACCCGCGCAGGTCCACCAAGAGCGGAGCATAAACAAAGAGACAGATATGCCTGTGAATGTTTCAGAACCAAAGAAAGGAAGAACACATCCCGAAATGCAGTCAGTGCCAACCACTGTCCACAAATAGGAAAAGAGACACTGACCACTGCGCTCCAGCCAACCACCGTCCACAAAGAGGAAAGGAGACACTGACCACTGTGTGCCAGCCAACCACCATCCACAAACAGGAAAGGAGACACTGACCACCACGTGCCAGGCAACCACCATCCACAAACAGGAAGGGAGACACCGACCACCGCACACCAGGCAACCACTGTCCACAAACAGGTAAGGAGACACTGACCACCGCGTGCCAGCCAACCACCGTCCACAAACAGGAAAGGAGACACTGACCACTGCACTCCAGCCAACCACCATCCACAAACAGGAAAAGAGACACTGACCACCACGTGCCAGCCAACCACCGTCCAAACAGGAAAGGAGACACTGACCATCGTGCACCAGCCAATCGCTGTCCCACAAACAGGACAGGGGACACTGACCATCGCATGCCAGCCAACCACCGTGAGCCAGCCAGACAACCACCATCCACAAACAGGAAAGGAGACACTGACCACCACGTGCCAGGCAACCACTGTCCACAAACAGGTAAGGAGACACTGACCACCGCGCACCAGCCAACCACCGTCAACAAACAGGAAAGGAGACACTGACCACCATGTGCCAGCCAACCACTGTGAGCCAGCCAACCACCATCCACAAACAGGAAGGGAGACACCGACCACCGCACGCCAGGCAACCACTGTCCACAAACAGGAAAGGAGACACTGACCACCGCGCACCAGGCAATGGGAGGCTGGTGTCGCTGGCTTCGGGATGCACCCTGAGATGCGCTTTGGCAGCGGGTGCAAGCCCCTAACTGTATCTGCCCCAGCCTATTATTAAAACGCGTTTTTCTTCCCTGGGCTGAGGCAGCCTGGTGCTGCCCGAAGAAAACAGAAATGTTCAGAGTACCAAGAGCTTCACTGCAGATAATCCTTAAAGTGGATTATTTCATTCACAGAATCAAAAATGCAGAGCATTCAGGACCAAAACCTTGTCCTAACAGCAGCAACAATAGCAGCCTCCGATGTCCAACACCACGTGCAACTGTCATAAAAACCGTGGGAGGAGCTTAAACATGAGGCAGAACCCTCCCGCTGCTGCTTTCCAGATGGGCAAGTAAGGCTCAGAGTCCTGCGGTTTACTCACCCAACAGAGCCAGGCAGCGGGAGAGCAGGCTGTGCAGGTGTGAGCCTGGGATTGTCCCTCCGACGCCCGGTGACGGCCCTGCAGAGCCAGGCAGCAGTGAGGGTGGAGGTTTGGAGTTTGGTGTGGTCCGATGTGGAGGGTGGGGCTCAGGAAAGCAGCCTCACCCCATCATCAGCACGGCCTTAGGGCAGGACGTTGCCTTTCCCTGACTAGTGAGAGAAAGTCAGTAGGCTGACAGGGCTGTGGCAGCAAAGCAGCGGTCCGGGGCCCTGAGCCGCCCGGGGTCTCCCCCTCATCTCTTTCTGTGCTCGGAAGACCCAGGCCCCGTTGGTGTAGAGGGGTTGGTAGCTCTAAGGAGATCTCCTGGCCCCTAAACTGACGTTTTATTAACCAGGTTGATGACTGTGGAACTTCATTATAAGGAAAGATTGCCACCTTCATCACTACTTATTATTCCTTTTCTTAAGAAGCAGGAAGGTGCCTCCTCTTGTAACTAGAATGGGATTTGCAAATCCATCCTGCGTGAAGGGCCATCTTTCCCCCACATCTACAGTCCTGACCCAAGAGCCAAACTGTCTTGAAGTCAAACGGCAGCTCATCCAGCCTGTGGGAGGCAAGTTCCCACCCAACCTGTGGGAGGTGCTTTCCCGCCCAGCCTGTGGGAGGTGCTTTCCCGCCCAGCCTGTGAGAGGCGCTTTAGGCCCAGCCTATGGGAGGCGTTTTCCCGGCCAGTCTGTGAGGCGCTTTCCCGCCCAGTGGGAGGTGCTTTCCCGCCCAACCTGTGGGAGGTGCTTTCCCGCCCAGCCTGTGGGAGGTGCTTTCCCGCCCAACCTGTGGGAGGTGCTTTCCCACCCAGCCTGTGAGACGCTTTCCTGCCCAGCCTGTGAGAGGCGCTTTAGGCCCAGCCTATGGGAGGCGTTTTCCCGGCCAGTCTGTGAGGCGCTTTCCCGCCCAGCCTGTGGGAGGCGCTTTCTGCCCAGCCTATGGGAGGCGCTTTCTCACCCAACCTGTGAGGCGCTTTCCTGCCCGGCCTGTGGGAGGCGCTCCCCGCCCCCGTCCCGCCCCCGCCCCAACCCGTGGGAGGCGCTTTCCCGCTCAGCCTGTGAGGGGCTTTCCCGCCCATCCTGTGAGAGGCACTTTCCCACCCAACCTGTGAGGCGCTTTCCCGCCCATCCTGTGAGAGGCGCTTTCCCGCCTGGCCTGTGGGAGGCACTCCCCGCTGCCTTCCCCCGCCACCGCCCCAGCCCGTGGGAGGCGCTTTCCCGCTCAGCCTGTGGGAGGTGCTTTCCCGCCTGGCCTGTGGGAGGTGCTTTCCCATCCGGCCTCTGGTAGGCGCTTTCCCCACCCAGCCTGTGGGAGGCGCTTTCCGCCCAGTCTATGGGAGGTGCTTTCCCGCCCAGCTTGTGGGAGGCGCTTTCCCGCTCAGCCTGTGTGAAGCGCTTTCCCGCCCAGCCTGTGAGGCGCTTTCCCATGCAGCATGTGAGGTGCTTTTCCACTTACTCCTCACAAAACTGACCTGAACACCGTGTGGAGAATCTCATCTTATCTGCAGACATCACTGTTGGCGGATTTTTGGTGGGGAAAGACCAACATTCACACACACCAGCCAAACATCCGATGTCCACTCAAATCAGCACTTCTGTGCACCCTCGGCCGTGGCCCACGTGGAACACTGCACAGCCAATGGCCAGCCTGCCCTTGGGCACGCGTGGCACATACGCAAAGCCTGTGGCCAGCCCCGAGGGTCGCCACGGCCGTCTGGGAGGAGCCACCTCCGTAGAACTCCTGGCCCTGCAGGCTTCTCTGTTTGGTCCTTGCCTCAGACCAGGCAGGGAGACACGCCTCACAGTATCCCCCGTGAAACCGCACAGCGAGGGCAGTGCCAGGAGGGCTGGTCCAGGTGCTGTGGATTTTCCCCTAAATTATTTTTGATCTTCCAGTTACAGTTTAAAACAGCTAAAATGTTAAAACAAACAAGCAAGCAAGCAGTGGAAGTGAATTCAGTTCAGTCATGAGGCGGGAAAGCCTGTCCCCCGTCACTGCGCTGGTTTGGTGGCCTCCACGGCAGGCCTAGGGGCCAGGATCAGGTTCCGAGGATCCTGCAGCCGCAGGCGGCCCTGAGGCCCCCCTCCCCACTTCTCTCCCCATCCTCTCCCCTCCCTCTTTCCCCTCCCCCTTTTCCCTCCCATCCCCCTCCCCCCTTCCTCTCCCACTCCCAGAGGCAGAGCTTCAGGGCCTCCAGGGTCACTCCCCGACCACGTCCTCGTCTGATTCCAAACTGGAAATTTCTTCTAATCAGTCTCATCTGAATACCAAATGAGTAACAAATGCCTCCCTTTTCCATGTCCTGGCTCTTGCCTCCAAGCTGAGCTCCATGGAGAGGAAATCCAAGACATCTGCCCACTCACCCTCAGCAGCCTCTCCAGGCCCGGTGGTCTCCACAGCTTTGACCCCAACAGACAGACACTAGCCGCGTCGCGGGCGCTACAGGCCCTCCTGGGACAGTTCCAGTGACACACCTGGATCTTCTCTTCATGGACTCACCTCTCCAGGTCCTCATCCCGGGCCGCCCCGCCCCCAGCCCTGTCTCAAGCCATTCCTTGGGCTCTGGTCTCCTGGGAAGCACTAGATGATGTGGGCACAGCGACAGCCATGGGGAGCACTGGGTGATGTGGGCACAGCCACAGGCTTGGGGAGCGCTGGGTGATGTGGGCACAGCCACAGCCGTGGGGAGTGCTGGGTGATGTGGGCACAGCTCATGTAATTGAGCTTCACTTTATGGCCTTTCCAGATACTGTGTTTTTCAAGATGGAAGGTTGGGGCGACCCTGCAGTCAGCAGATCTGCTGTTGATGTTTTCCCAACAATGTGTGCTCACTTCATGTCTCTGTGTCATATTTTAGTAATCCTCGCGGTATTTGAATTTTTTTCATTATGATAATAATTGATGGTTATTTGTGAGCCATGACCTTCCGTGTTTCTATTACACCTGTTGAGGGCATCACAAACCACACCCGTGTAAGATGGCAGACTTAGCCCACAAACATTGTGTGTGATCTGACTGCTCCGGGGACCAGCCACGTCCCCATCTCTCTTCCTCTAGTTGGGCCTCCCTGTTCCCCAAGATGTGATATAATGAAATTGGGCCAGTGAATATACCTATAATGGCCTGTATGTTAAGGGAAAGGAAGAGTCACATCTCTCACTTTAAATCAAAAGCAAGAAATGATTAAACTTGATGAGGAAAGTGTGTTGAGAGCAGAGACGGAATAAAGGCTGGGCCTCTTGCACCAAGCAGCCCAGTTGCGAATACAAATAGAACTTCTTGAAGAAAATTAAAAGAGATATTCCAGTGAACGCATGAATGATAAGAATGTGAAACAACCTTACTGCAGAACGTTTTAAGGTCTGGAGAGACGATCAAACCAGCCACAATATTCCCTTAGGCCAAAGCCTAACCCAGAACGAGGCCCCAACTCTCTCCAATACTATGAGGGCTGAAAAGTTTGAAGTTAGCAGAGGCCGATTCATAAGGTTTAAGGAATGAAGCCATCTCCGTCACATAAAAATACAAGGTGCAGCAGGAGGTGCTCACAGAGAAACTGCAGTAGGTTCTCCAGGAGATTCAGCAAAGATCACTGATGAAGGAGGCTACACTAAACAGCAGATTTTCGCTGCAGACAAAACAGCTTCTACTGGAAGAAGAGCCTGGTTTCGAAGCTTCAAAGGACAGGCTGACTCGCTTATTAGGGGCTAATGCAGCTGGTGACTTTAAGTTGAGGCCAATGCCCATTTTCCATTCTGAAAATTCTAGGGCCCCTAAGAATGATGCTAAATCTGCTCTGCCTGTGCCCTGTACATGGAACAACGAAGCCAGAATGGCAGCATATCTGTTTACAGCCTAATTTCCTGAACATTTAAGGTCACCGTTGAGATGGAAAAAAACATTTTTTTAAAATACTGGTACTCACTGATTACGTACCTGTCATCCGAGGCCTGTGATGCAGATGTACAAGATTAACGTGTTTTCACGCCCATTAACACAACATCCATTCTGCAGCCCATGAATCAACGAGTCGTCTCAACTTTCAAAAAATCTTACTATTTAAGAAAAGCATCTCATACAGCTGTAGCTTCCATAGATAGTGATTCCCCTGATGATCTTGGCAAGGTGAATTGACAACCTTCTGGAAAAGATTCACCATTCTAGATGCCATGAAGAACGTTCGTGATTCATGGGAGGAGGTTGAAATACCAGCATGAATAAGAGTTTGGAAGGAGTTGATGCCAACCCTCGTAGGTAACTTTGAGAGGTTCTAGACTTCAGTGGTAGAAGTTACTGCAGGTGTAGTGGAAATAGCAAGTGAACTAGAATTAGAAGTGAATCCTGAAGGTGTGGCTGAACTGCTGCAATTTCTTAATAAAACCTGAACGGATGAGGAGTTGCTTCTTGTGGATGAGCAAAGAAAGTGGTTTTTTGAGATGGAATTGACTCCTGGTGAAGAGGCTGTGAAGAGTGTTGAACTGACCAACAAAGGATTTAGAATATTCCATAAACTTAGTTGATAAAGCAGCAGCAGGGTTTGAGAGGATTGACTCCAATTGTCAAAGACGTTCTAGTGTGGGTAAAACGCTGTCAAACAGCATCACGTTTTACGGAGAAAACTTCAGTGAAAGAAAGAGTCGATTGATGCAGCAAACGTTATTGTTGCCGTATTTTAAGAAACCGCCACAGCCACCCCCACCTTCAGCAGCCCCTACTTGATCAGTCAGCAACTGTCAACATCAAGGCAAGGCCCTCCACCAGCAAAATGATGCCGACTCCCCGAAGGCTCTGATGATTATTAGAGTTTTGTTTTTTGGTTTTTGGTTTTTGTTGTTGTTGTCGTTTTAGCAATCGGGTATTTTTTTAAATTAGGGTAACTACTTTGTTTCTAAATAAATAACGCTATTGCACACTTAGGCTGAAGTAGTGTAAACTTTCATATACACCAGGAAAACAAAAGTTCCTATGACTTGCTTACTGCAATCTTCACTTTATTGTGGTAATCTGTCTGGAACCGAACCCACAGTGTCTCCAAGGCCGGCCTGTACATGAGCAAAGATGTTCACCGACTCCTCTTTTGTGATGCCAAAAAGCTGGAAATAACCTCAGGGGCCGGGAAATACATTCCAGCACATCCATGAAATGGTTAAGCAGTGAAAAAAGAAGAGACAAATCTTTTGTGCTGATACAGAAAAATGCCGGAACATATTATACACACATGTAAATTCCTTTAAAAACCCAAGACGCACCACAGCACATATAGGAAACAGCATTCCTAAAATAGCTGCCCACAAACATTCTGGGATGAGGGGAACCTAACTGTGTACAGCAGTCAACCCCGAGAAGGCCGTCGTCTGGGAGCTGTTACTTCGCATGTTAAGACTTTTGGAATTATTTTCATCATGACAATTTATTTACTCGTGTAGTATGAAAACCAAGTATAACTTGTTTAAAAATAAAATAACACACCTCTTTAGATTGCTGTTGACTAAACGGCCTCCCCTAGGACATTCAGCCCTCAAGGCTCTGATGGCCCGACTTCGGCAAGGGGCTTCCCAGAGGCCCTGAGCAGGAACCCTCTGCAGCCCAGACAGGGTGCAGGCTCCACTCCACCCATCCTGCTCCCTCAGGACACCCTGAAAACCTGGCCGGGCAATGCTGGTGGCTGCACTGCTCCTCACCCCACCCCTGCTCGAGCCATAGGAGCCTCCTCAGGAGCCCTTCCTCCATTTACTGCACCTCTCCCACCAAAGTAGCCCTGGCATGCAGGTAAGGGCATCTCGCCAGCCCCAAAGGTGGCCTCATGCCCTTCCATCTGCTGGCGATCCCCTCCATGTCATTGGGAGCCTCACAGAGTCCTTGTGCTTTGATGCTGAGCCAGTTCAGGCTTAACTGAGGGATTGTCCATCTACCCTCCACAGAGCCAGCCAGCCTGGAGGGATCTGCGTGGATCCTGGGGTCTGTGAGGCAATGGGCAGTGCCGTGTACCCGCGTGTGGCTGCATTCCCAGGGTTGCACCTGCCTCTGGACCTACACACCCCTCCTTGTAAACATCAGCCACGCTGCTTTCTGAGTTCCATCCTCTCTGTTCCAGGCTGCAGTTCCTAAAGCCATCACTCTGTCCCACAGGGAAGGGCCGGCGCGAGGGAAGGCCAAAGCCCATTCCTCAGGAGAGCCCATCACCAGCCTGGCTTGCAGGGGCTTCTCTTCCGACTCTGGCCTCTGATGTGCCTGGCATGGAGTAAGTGTGTCACTGTCACCCCAACTCCCGCAGCAACCGCACCACTTACCCAGGAGCCGTGACCGGCTCCGCTCATCCACGCTACACAGGGCTCCACAGGCAATGCCGTGCAGAATCTGCCAAAATACACGGCCTGAGGATGGGCCAGCAGGCACTACACACACCATACTCCCCTAGCGCCAGGGTCACAGACACGCGGCCACACTCACATTCGTTCTGAGTTCACTCTTTCTCATCTTGGTACACAGAGGTGTTTGTGTATTTTGCACTTGGGTTCCTGGTCGGACAAGCGGAAAGTCACGTGGTTGTGTCTCTCAAGATGTGTTCTCGCTCCGAGAATGGAGAGAAAGAAGAGCTTTCTGAGGAGCGACCGAAAGATGAAAAAAGTGTGGGTCAAGATGTGGCAGATGTGGTCATGGTGCCCAAAACTTGTTCTGAGCTGCTGGGGACCTTGGCCCAGAGGAGGATGCAGGGGAGGCCCAGGGCCACGCCTCCTTCTGCTTCCTGAAGCACAGGCCTGGGCAGGCAGGTCCAGGCTGATGGAAGATGGACCCTGAGCAGCCCTGGGCGCGTCAGGCCATCCTCATGAATCTGCCAGCAGCATGGCAGGAGGACTGTGGGTGGCCTCGAGACTCGGCCACCTGCTGCTGAGTTCTCCGGGAGGGTCCGGCCAGGAGGGCAGTGGCTCCCAGACCCTTTCCACCACAGATGCCCCCAGAGCTGGGAAGGAGGAGTGGGGGCTGGGCACAGGGTCCTCCGAAAGGAGGCAGCCAGGCCTTGGGGCAGCGCTCAGAACCCTGAGCCCTGAGCACCTCCCTCCAGCTGGACACGCCGGCCCCCAGCCCAGCCAGCCACAGGGCGCCTGCTGGCCACAGAGGGACTGAGACACCACCCACCCTGCACACTCCTGCTTCGTCTGTGTCTCCCATCTGACACCCCACAGGAGTGGCCCTAAGATGATGACCTCAGCACGAAGAAAGGCCAGTTTCTCTTCTCTTATCATTTGCTTCTTGTCTAAACTCAGGGAAGCTATCTGGAATCAGCGGCACTGGCCTGGAAGTCAGAGAGCTTCTTGGGGGGATCCAGGACACAGTTTTGGGGGGTCACAAATACCTCGCCGTCGTTGGTGACACCTGCCTGGACCTGCCCCAGGAGTCCCTTCCAGGTGTGAAAGGAGCCACCCTCAGGAAAGAGAGCCGAGGTCTCCGCCCTGTGCAGCGCTTCACGGTCTGACTGCTTTCAGGTTGTCAGTTGATGGCCACTGCAGCTGAGCAAACAACCTCGGTCGCTGCTGGGCCCTTGAGGATGGTGGGCCCAGGCCCTGGGGGGCCTAAAGCTCTCAGAGACAAGCTCACAAGCAAAACCAGCCCTCACAGGCCCTCCTTCAGGTCCCTTCCCTGAGGCCCTCTCTTCCTCTGTGTGTCTCCTCCCAGCCTCCATATTCCTTGGGGTGTATTTGCTGGGAGAGGGGGGCTGCCCCACAAAACTCTTCACCATGTGACCACAAGCCAGCAGCTCTCTGGCCCTCGGCCCCTGGGGTGCAATGTTCTCCAACCCCAATGGCAGGAAGGACGCAGCACGCCCCCCACACTCACACACCCCTGTGATGCCATGGTGCAGAGCCCAGGCCTCCTCCGTGCTGCATGGATGAGCCTCGCCTGGGTCCCCTCCCTGCAGACATCCCGGGACGGGTGTGGAGAGGGGCGTAGCTTCTCGGCCATGCCGAGGAACGGGTGTCTGCGACCTTGAGTTCAGCGCCACGTTGCTGGTGTGTGAAAACCCCCAGGCCTCGGACTTTGCTGGAATAATGTCCTCGGAGGAGACCGTGCAGTGTGCTTCCTCCCCTGGGGCCTGGTGGTGTCCACAGAGCTAAAGAAACCCGCCAGCCAGAGGCAGCTGGTAACTCTCTGGCTGCAGGACTATGGCCGCCAGTGGACAGATGGTGGGTAGGAGACAGCCAGCCCCCCAGATCCCTCTTGACCTGAGCTTTCAGGCTCCTCAAGCCACACCCGGGACCCTCTTACTTCCTCCCATCCTCTGTGCCCCAAGCTGATGCCCCAAAGTCTGCACTAGGCAGTGAATCCCAGGCCCCGGCGGAGTCCAGGCAAAGGTCTGCAGGGCAGAGAACCATGCCTCGGTGGTGTCTGCAAAGACCTGGCCACGTGCATCTCCCACCCCAACCGTGGAGCTGGGTTTCGAAGGCAACACTCCCCCCACAGATGCACTGGAAGCTGCCGCAGGGTGGAAAGCTGGCAGGCTGCTGGTGTAGAAAGGGGATAAAAGGGGGCCGAGTCCAGCCCAGACAGAGCCCTGAGCGGGGCTTCCCACCCCCACTCGATGAAAGTGTCACCCACCTTCCCACATGATGAAAGTGTCACCCACCTTCCCACACGATGAAAGTGTCACCACTTTCATCGCCCCTAATGGATGGGAAAACAATCTCCACGCCTCAGCTGCTAATGTGCTTCCCGCCCGGCCACCCTCTGCCCGCATCATCTGTGTTTTTCCACGTCATGGTCCATTGACCCCTCGAAGCCCGTGGCAGCCTCCTGAGGAGCGAGTGCCCTCAGGCCCTGGAGTGAGCAGGTCTGGAGACAAGGGCGTCGTGGTGGGGTGGGGAGGGGCTGGTCTCAGGACAGTCAGCGCTGGGCACCCCTGGAACCAAGAGATCGGGAAACGGCACCACCAATGCTGAGTGCCTGCGGTGCGCCCCACAGTCTCACGGCCCCGCTCTCTGTGTGAGGTGGGATTTTACCGTCCCTGTTTTATACACAAGTGAGCTACATTTTGCAGATGTTAACAAAGAGGCCTAGGCCACCAGAACCATGAGCCACAAGTGGGGACTGTGACCACCGGATGCCCCAAGCATGACGCTCGAGGCCCATGGACACCCGACCCTGCCAGTCGCCACACACACCTGTTTTATTGGGAGAGGATTTGGGTCCCAGTCCAAGAATCCAGGGTCCCCTCGGAGCTGGGCCACATGGGCCTCCTTCCTGCAGGACAGCACCATCCTTCTTCTGGTCCAAGTTTGCTCAGACATTCTACGAAACACGAAGTGTTCCATCAGCAACACCATATTTCACAGACTAGAAAACCCACTGAAGGAGAAACAGAATGACTTGAGCAGAACCATCCAAGCTCCAGGTGAAGACAGCAGCCCACCAGCCGAGCCAGCATCACATTTCACTCTGGAAGCTCAAGCATGAACCTGACAAACAGGACAGCAAGCACAGCCCCCCGTGTCTGGATGGGAGGGGACGCAGGAGGCCCTCGCCTGGAGAGCGGGAGGAGAAACACCAGGAGATCCTGGGCTGCCCACGCTGTCAGTTCTTCCTCTGCAGCACACGAGGTCAGCCAGATTCCAGACGCCACTCGAGGAGGGGAAAGAGCACTTGGAGATGACGGCCGTGATGCTCAGTTCATCACACCAAACTGTTCGTCAGCCCTGCTATTACCACAGAATTAGAGGGCAGCAGAATGCATATGGGCCACACCCATCACGCCTCCCACTCCCAGGGCCTACCACCCTCCTGGTGCCTACACTGTTCACATCCATCCCTCCATCCACCCCCTTCCTCCATCCACCCCTCCCTCCATCCACCC
>NW_012102576.1:3048500-3055642 GCF_000951045.1 Mandrillus leucophaeus | reverse complement strand
TCCCTCCATCCACCCCCTCCCTCCATCCACCCCTTCCCTCCATCCACCCCATCCCTCCATCCACCTCCATCCCTCCATTCATCCCCATCACTGCCACCATTCCATGCCTCCATCTCCAGCCCGATCCTCATTCCTACACTTCTCTCATCCATACCTTCACCCTCCATTCCTCCATCCACCCCTATCCCCACTGCCCACTTCCAAGCCTCGCTCACTGGCACCAGTTCCTGCCTCCCCAGAGGTTCTCTGCTCTGGGCATTCCTCAGACAGGACCCTACCAGGCTGCAGCAGATTCTTGCACTTCATGGGGCCTGCACCCTCGGCACTTCTCTGGTGACCTCTCTTCTCCTCAAAACTCCCTCCCGGGGGCTAGTCCGCATCCCCTCCCAACGCCACAGAGTCTCAGCATCCAGGACCTGCAGGGCAAGGGAGTGTTTTCAGTGTGGCAGCCCCTCCTCCCGAGCCCCCCGCTCACCCTCCATGCAATTCCTGCTTCAGGGCACTTCCGAATGGCCGGGGCCTGGTCTTCCTGTGAGCTCAGTCACCAGGAGTCTATGTGCCCTTTGGCGAGTGACTTAACTCCCCACCAAAGGATGCGGCTGACAAGCTGCACCCTCACATGCACCCTGTGCCTGTTTGTTGGGACATTGTACGACGAGGCTCATCTGATCCTAAACCCCCTGCTGTGCATGCAAAGGAGATTTTCTCACGGCTCTGGTGCAGCCTCTCCCTGTGTGCCCAGCTCAGCTATTCTGAGGGAGTTGCCTTTCCTGCCGGCTGTGTGACCTGCGCCTGCAGCTGGGAGAGCCCAGACAGTGTTGAGGTGCTTGGGGACTCTGCCAGCAGAGGGTGGGTCACAGGCTAGCGGGAGGCTCAGACAAAACTCCAGCTGCACCCTGCACTTACACGGGCGGCTCTGAGCCTCCTTCAGGACAGCCCTGGGATGGCTTCATGAATGCTGGCACCACAGCCTGCACTGGGAAGGCCCACCTCCAGCAGCCGGCCCACGTAGTCTGTGCACTCCGGAATGTCCAGAAGCTCATCTCGGCTGGAGGCATCCGTCGTGCCAGCATGATTTGTGCCTGGGTGGAGGACAGTGTGGAAGTGGAAAAGTGGATGAGGCCAACCTGCCTGAGTTGTGTCCTCTCCTGTCGTGTCTGCCCACTGGCTACAAGAATCCCGTGTCGCATGTGTGGGCTGCTGGGGGTTCCCCTCGGCTCGAGCCTGGCCCTGCCGTGGACATTCAGGTCAGACGAGGCCAGGAGGGCACTTCAAAGGCCCAGTGGCCTTGAGGAAGGTCAGGACCACCCCTGCTCCACCTGGAGCCTCAGTGCCAGATTGAGCTGCATCCCCCCAAAATCCACGTCCTTCTCAAACCTCAGAATAGAATCTTACTGGGAAATAAGCCATTGCAGGTGTCACTGGTTAAGATGAGGTCTTCCTGGAGTAGGCAGGCCCTTTGTCCAGTAAGGTGGTGTCCTTCTAAGAAGAGGAGACACAGGCGCTCAGGGAGACAGAGGCTGAGAGCAAGCCGAGGGCCACAGCAGGAACCATGGAGAATCACCAGCCCCATCAGGACAGGGAGACGTGGGGCGCACAGAGCCCAACCCTGCTGGCACCTTGGTCTTGGACCTCTGGCTCCAGAATGACGGGAGAGCACACGTCCGCGGTGTGAGCCCCTGGTTTGTGGACCTTCTTACCACAACCTGGGAAAGTTCATACTGGAGACACCTGAGAACTGCTTCCAATTTCACAGCCTCTGCTCGCCCATGGAGGAGCCTCCAGCTGTGGCCATGGTTCTGCCCCATGTGGGGCTACTTGTCTGGGAGATTTCCCTCTGCAGAGTGGCCCATGGTGGACACCAGAGAGAGACGAGGCCCCTAATAAGACCTGTGGCAAATTTGGACTGTTTTCTGCAGTTTTGCAGGGTTTTGTTGGGTGTTTAGCAGCTTAGGGCTGCAGCAGTGTGGCATGGAGTGAGGCGTCTGCAGAGTCTGGTCACCCTGGTCTCAGTCCTTCATCTTTAAGATTCAATCTGAGTCTACTCTGGGCTTGCTGTGTGACTTTCCACAACTGGCTCCAACTCCCTGAGCCTCAATTTTATGATATTCACTTTAAAAAGCAGCTTTATTAAACTGGTTTTTATTAAGTAACATACAATAAACCACACATATTTAGAGTACAAAATTCAATGAGTTTTAATATATGTACATACCTATGAATCTATCATGGCAATCAAGAATTTGAACAAACCAATTACCCACAGCTTTTCCCATTTAATATCTCCTCCCTGCTCTTTTTCCCCACATACTTCATCCCCAGGCAACAACTAATCTTCCTTCTGTGGCTGTGTATTAGTTCACAGTTCATGGAATTTCATATAACTGGGTCACACAGTGGGTGCTCTGTTTTTATTTGGCTACAATTTATCAATGTTGTCATGTGCATCAGTCACTGATTCTTTTTTTATACTGAGTAGTATTCCATTGTATGGATATACCACTATTTATCAATTCACCTACTGATGAACATTTGAGTTGTCTCAAGCCTTTAGCTGCTACCAATGAAGTTGCTGTGAACACTCACGTATAGATATTTTGTAGACATAGACTTTAACTTCTCTTGGGTAACTTCTTGGGAGTGGAATGGCTGGATTATATAGTAGGTTGATGTTTAACTTTGGAGGCACTGACACAATGTTTTCCAAAGCGTGTCATTTCACATTCTCACGAGTGGTGCATGAGAGTTCCAGTTCCTCCACATCCCAGCCTGCACTTGATGTGGTCAGTCCCTAATTTTAGCTATTCTAATAGGCCTGTAGTGGTTTCCCACTGTGGTTCTAATTTGCATTTATGTAAAGGCTAATGATTCCTGAGCATCTTTTTATGTGCTTGATATTTGTACCTCTTTAGACAAACAGAGTGTTCAAATATTTTGCTTGCTTTCATTGGGTTGCTTGTTTTCTCATCATTGAGTTTTAAGAGTTGCATATTCTGCATACATTCTGTATATAAGACTTTTATAAAATGTGTGATTTGAAGATGTTTTCTCTCAAACTGTAGCTTACCTCCTCATTTTCTTAATGGCATACTTCACAGGGCGGAAATTCTTAATTTGATGAACTCCAATTTGTCATTTTTTAAATTTATGAATTATGCTTTTGGTGTCGTACCCAAGAAATCTTTGCCTAATCAAGGTCACAGAATGTTCTCCTGTGGTTTCTTGTAAAAGTTTTGCAGTTTTAGGCTTTTCAGGTAGGTCTCGGATGCATTTTGAGTTCACGTATGTACATAGTGCAAGGTATCAGATTAATGTACATTTTCTGGATTCTCAATTCTTTTCACAACCATTTGCTGTCCTTTATTCAAATGCCTTTGCAGCTTTGTCAAAATCAATTGACCGTAAGTGTATGCGTTTATTTCTGAACTCTTAATTATATTCTAATGACTTATTTGTCTGCCACTCTCTCTTGACTACTGTAACTTAATGGTAGGTCTTAAAATGGGTCGAGTCCTCTAACTTTTTTCTTCTTTTTCAAAGTTGTCTTGACTATTCTAGGTCCTTTGCATTTCCATGTGAATTCTAGAACTGACTTGTCAATTTCTACAAAAAAAAATGTCTGCTTGGATTTTGTTGAATGTATAAGTCAGTTTGAGAGAATTCTGTCTTCTAACTCATGGACACAATGTATTTCTCTGTTTCTTTAGACTATCTTTAATTTCTCTCAGTGATGTTTTGTAAGTTTCAGTTTTTCTCATCATTTCTCAGAGTGACCATTAA
This sequence comes from Mandrillus leucophaeus, assembly GCF_000951045.1. Lineage (NCBI taxonomy): Eukaryota > Metazoa > Chordata > Mammalia > Primates > Cercopithecidae > Mandrillus > Mandrillus leucophaeus. The sequence continues at coordinate 3,051,862 of NW_012102576.1, read as the reverse complement.
GTAGTTTGCATTTTTATGCTAAATTTTTATGTAAATGGTATTTATGCTACATTTTTATATAAATGGTATTTGTGCTACATTTTTATATAAATGGTATTGTACCTTTAATTTAAATTTCTAATAATGTGTTGCAATTATAGAAATACAACTGATATTTAGATATTGTTCCTTTATCCTGCAAAGTTGATAAACTCATTCAGTGATTCTAGTGGCTTTTTGTAGATTCTGTCATATTCTCTACATAGACAATCACATCTCCTGCAAATAAAAACAGTTTTACTTTCTCCTTTCCAATTTGGATGGCTTTTCTTTCTTTCCTTTTTTTTTTTTTTTCCCTTCTTGCATTGGCTGGAGCCTCCCATGTGATCGTGAATAGAAGTAGGAAAGCAGAGACCCTTGCTTTATTTCAATCTTCGGGGGAAAACATCCAGTCTTTCACCATTAATTATGTTAGTTGGTTTTTCATAGATACCCTTCATCAATTTGCTGAATATTTTAATCATAAATAGATGTTAGATTTTATCATGTACTTTTTCTACATCCATTGAAATGACCATGTGGTTATTCTTTCTTAATTTTTTAATATGGTAAATTATACTAATTACTCTTGACTAAATTAACTTTGCATTGCTGAGATAAACCTCGTTTAATAATGGTGTATTATCACTTTTACAAGCTGTTGGATGTGATTTTATAAAATTTTGTTTAAATTTTTCATTTTCATTTTCTTGCAATGTCCTTGTCTAGTTTTTATGTCATAGTTATGCTGCCCTCATAGAATGAGGTGGAAAGTGTTTCTTCCTCTTCAATTTTCCAGAAGATCTCTTTAGATATTTGGAAGAATTCACCAGTGAAGCCATCTGACCTGGAATTTTATCTGTGGGAGGTTTTTAATTAAAATTTTAATTCCCATAATAGATATAGGGCTATTCAAGTTACCTATGATTTTACTTTCTTAATATGTCTTTTTTTTTTTTCTGTTTAGCATGTAAGTTTTAGTAGTTTGTGTCTTTCAAAGAATTTTTTTCAACTAACTTGTTTAACTTATTGGCGTAATGGATAATGGACACGTTTCTCCCAGGCCATAGATTTGCTTTGAAAACTGCAGTCTCCCCTGTCTGATATGTATTCAGAAGGTGTTCATGTATTCCGGGATTACCCTTTTCATATGCGTAGAATCTGTAACAATGTTATTTTTGTCTTTCCTGGCATTTTATCTTCTGTTTTTGGTCCCTGGTTAGTCTGACTAGAGGTTAACAACGTTTACTAATCTTTCAAATAATTAGTTTTGGTTTTGTTGGTTTTCTCTTTTTTTGTCTTCCATTTTATTGATTTCTACTCTTGACATTATCATTTCCTTTATTCTGCATATTGTGAATTTAATTTTCTCTTCTTCTAGTTCCTTACCCACCTCAATTCTCTGTCTAATTCTGGGTCCTTGGCCATTCCCACCTCAGTTAACAGAAAATGCCAATACGTATGACTTGCTGGTGTCCAAACCCAGGATGAGCCCAGAATTTTTCTTCCCCTCACATTCCACAGGGACTCCAGGAGCCGTGTTGCAAGCTCTGGCTTCAGGAGTGGTCCCAGCCCCACCACGCCTGTGCCATGCTGCCAGGCCAGCAGCCTTGCCACGCACCTTCCCACCTACCCCTGCACTCCACCTGCAGCACAACTGTGTAAACACAAATCAGAAAACACTCACTCTTGAAGCCCAGAGCCACCTGTCAGAAGTGCAGCCTCCTCGGCCACGCGGGGAGCCACCCACTCAACGGCCCATGAAGCCTGGGTGTGAGTCACTGCGGGGTGCAGGCAGCCCCAGGCCCTCCACGACAGGGGCGTTCCCAGATGCCGCTGAGCAGAAGCAAACCACCCCCCGCCATTCCACAACCCATAGTGGTTGTTTTTTGTAAAACAAAGCAAAGCTCTAAATTGGGTCACATTATACTCTGCTTAAAACCCTATGCTAACAGTCTGGCCATTCCTCAAAAGCTAAATATAGAATTACTATAACCCAGAAATTCAACTTGCAAATATAGAACCATGAGAAATGAGAATGTAGGCCACACAAAACCTTGCATGCAGATGCCTGTGGCAGCGTCACCTGGCACAACCAAAAGGTGCCAACAACCCAAATGCCCATCAGCTCAGGAACAGATAAGCAAAACCTGGTCTATCCAGACAATAGAGTATTATTTGGTAATAAACAGAAATGAGTGCTGGTGGAGCGAGGAGGGGGCAAAGCGGGGGCACAGAGGCCAGAGCGCCCAGGGACGCGTGGCCACTGTCGGACCGTTTGGTGTCACAGGATGGCTGGGCTGGGGCTTGGCCTGCAGGATGGGCTGGAAATGCTCTTAATTCCTCGGAAGCTAAGAGAAACCTGGGAAGGAGTGACAGCCTGGGCCTGGGAGCCGGGTGAACACAGGAAAAGGCTTTCAGTTTTTCAAAACCTGAGCAATAAAAGACTTGGACTTGTTTTTTGAAACTTTGTAGAAGAACAAAAAATCTAGAAACTGGAAAAAATTTCAACTTGATGAGGCCTTGACTCAGTAATGACCTTGTATCTATGATTTGCTTTCTCATTCACTCATTCATTCATTCGAGAAATGCGTACTGAGAAACTGCTGTGTGCAGCCTCCGTGTCACACACACGTGTGCCCCTCCTGCATTGCTACTTTGGAACACGTGTGTTCAGGCACTGACTCATCTGTGTGCGCGTGGGTGTGCGTGTTCCTGCGTTGCAGCTGCACCAGCTCCCGAATGTTGCCTGCCCCGTTCCGATTCCGAGTGTCTTCCCAGAATCGTGGCGGCCGGGGCAGGGAGGAGGAGGGTAGACTGTCCCATGGAAATGCGGCCTGGGAGGGCTTAACTGAGGACAGCTGACAGAAGAAGCTATTGACAAAACACTACACGTTGGGGGTGTAAACAACACACTTTTTTTTTTTTTTTTTTTTTTTTTTTTTTTTACAGTCCTGGAGGCTGGGGGTCCAAGATCCAAGTTCCTGCAGACTTCCTGCCGGGTGAGCTGTAGGCCTGGCCTGCAGGCAATGGCTTCCTGGCTGTGTCGGAAAACAGTGGAGAAAAAGATGGGGAGAGGGAAGCAGGAGAGAGAGGGGCAAGAAAGAAAGAAAGAGGCTGGGCGTGGTGGCTCACACCTGTAATTCCAGCACTTTGGGAGGCTGAGGAGGGCAGATCACAAGGTCAGGAGATCGAGACCATCTGGCTAACACGGTGAAACCCCATCTCTACAAAAAATACAAAAAATTAGCCTGGTGTGGTGGTGGGCGCCTGTAGTCCCAGCTACTTGGGAGGCTGAGGCAGGAGAATGGCTTGAACCCAGGAGGCGGAGCTTGCAGTGAGCC
>NW_012102576.1:3045185-3046135 GCF_000951045.1 Mandrillus leucophaeus | reverse complement strand
GCCTTCTCGCTGTGTCCTCTGGTGGTGAAGGGAGGGTCCTCTGAGCAATTGTTCTTCTTTTCTTGTTTTCTGAGATGGAGTCTCGTTCTGTCACCCAGGCTGGAGTGCAGCGGAGTGATCTTGGCTCACTGCAACCTCCACCCGCTAGGTTCAAGCAATTCTCCTGCCTCAGCCTCCCAAGTAGCTGGGACTACAGGCGCCCACCACCACACCTGGCTAATTTTTTGTATTTTTAGTAGAGATGAGGTTTTGCTGTGTTAGCCAGGATGATCTCGATCTCCTGACCTCGTGATCTGCCTGCCTCAGCCTCCTAAAGTGCTGGGATTAAGGCGTGAGCCACTGCGCCTGGCTGCTCTTCTTATAAGGGCACTAATCCCGTCATGGGGACCCCACCTTCACAACTTCATCTAAACCTTATCACCTCCCAAAGGTCCAGCTCCTAACAGCCTTTCTTTGGGGATGAGAGCTTCAGTATATGAAACTGGAGGGAAGGCAGCTCTGTCCATGGCAGTCTGACAATTCTCTGTAACATATATGTGCATTCTTTCAACAAACAATATGCAGAGTTTATGTAATTTGTTTCTATTTTCCTGTTTTATTTTTGTTCTGATCATGCCATTTGAAACATACTTTATGTCTGTTGAGTGTAATAATGCAATTTTGATCTTATAATTTTTTGTCTTTCTATTTTTTCATTTCTCTAGTAACTAATTTTTGTCATATTTTAAAAACTACCAATATAAAGAAGATCAAAACATACAATGATCCTTCATCACCAATGGTTCTTCATCATCAATAATCCTTCATTACCAATGTTCGATGGTGCTTCACCACCGAGGTCTTTCACCACCAAGGTCTTTGATCACCGAGATCTTTCATCACCGAGGTCCTTCACCTCCGAGGTCCTTCACCACCGAGGTCCTTCACCACCGAGGTCCTTCATCACCGAG
>NW_012102576.1:3040435-3042097 GCF_000951045.1 Mandrillus leucophaeus | reverse complement strand
TCTCAGCTCAGCCTCAGGGTGTTTTGTTGCATGTTTTCTGGCTGGGGCTTGAGGGTGAAAGGTTTTTTTTTGTTTGTTGTTTGTTTGTTTTTTAGCTGCTAGCTAGCTCAATTTGCTGGTCTTACATTCATGATACTCTTTGAGAAAATACACTGGGACGCTTTTACAGCTTGAGAAAACCTCCTGGGTTTTGAAACCTCCCACACCTCTGCCCACCCTCCAGCCAGGCCAGGCCAGGCCAGGGCAACGGAGAAGGGATGGAGAGAGGCGCGTGTGGACGTCACCCCAAGCCATCCATCTAAGAAGTCCCGTCCTGACATGGCGGCGAGGGTGACCCGGCCCGTCAGCTCCTACCCTGCCCTGGGCTCCCTGCTGGGACCCGTGGCTGCAGTGCAACCCTGCTCAATCTCCACGCCCCCTGGCAGAGTCTGTGCGGTCACCCCATGTTAGGCACAAGGACTTGGAGTCACAGGTTTGCCTGGAGGTGACAGTGATGCCAGGGCCAGCCCAGGTGAGGGATACTCGAAGGCTCACCATGCTTCAGATGGGAAGCCGGGTGGAAAGAACAGGACGAGAGGAACCACCCGGCCACCTACGACTGCCGCTACCTCCCTCTGCCCTCCTCCCTTCTTCCCCACAGGGCTCTGCAGAGTGTGGGACACGGACAGTTGCCCAACCCACAACAGGGTAAGCGCAGGGCTGAGCATTGGCAGTGATTGGCTGTGGCTGTGGCTTCCGGCACGTGGCCAGAAACGTGCCCACAAACCGCATGGGAGCCACGTAGGGGGTGCGCTGAGCACCAGACACAAAGGGAGGACCCTGCACAAGGGCCCCAGAAGAGGCATCTGTCAACCATAATCCAAAAATGCATGTAATCTGGAAACCATTTCTTTCATTGTTGGTTAATTTCAATTCAATTGCAGCTTGAATGTAAATTATTGGAACTGGCTACTAATGAAGCATTGAAGACAAATTTTGATAATAGAGCATCTATTGCTTCAGTTTAAACAAAAGCTGCATGTGAATATACTGAGCTTGCTGAAAACGTCTTTAAAATCTCTCCTTCCATTCCTAGCAACATATTTTATGAGACTAGTTTTTCTACTGTGACTATTATTAAAATAAATCTGAACACTATTTTCGATATACATTTTCCCTGCCATAATCAGTAAAACTGAAACTGGATAGGCAAGCAAAACATACATTTATTGTCCATCAGAGATATTAAATATTAACACAACATGGTATGATTTTGCACAAAAAGGCATTTAAGCATGAATTGCTATTTCACTCCTATTTTGCTCAGTTATGGTTGTGGAACGGCAAAACGTTTTTAATGTGTGCGTTAGGTGGCTTAAACAACAAAACCTGGTTTTTCACAATTCTGGAGGCTGGAAGTACAACATGAAGGTGCCAGCCGGTTTGGTTTCCTGGCCCTCTTCTTGGCGTCCAGACAGCTGCCTTCTCGCTGTGTCCTCTGGTGGTGAAGGGAGGGTCCTCTGAGCAATTGTTCTTCTTTTCTTGTTTTCTGAGATGGAGTCTCGTTCTGTCACCCAGGCTGGAGTGCAGCGGAGTGATCTTGGCTCACTGCAACCTCCACCCGCTAGGTTCAAGCAATTCTCCTGCCTCAGCCTCCCAAGTAGCTGGGACTACAGGCGCCCA
>NW_012102576.1:3022305-3039050 GCF_000951045.1 Mandrillus leucophaeus | reverse complement strand
AAGGTCCTTCATCACCAAGGTCCTTCACCAAGGTCCTTCATCACCATGGCTCTTTACCACCAAGGTCCTTCATCATCAGTGTTTAATGATCCTTCCCCACAGGGAGTTAAGAACAGTTCAAGGAAGCTCCTGAACAGATGAGGCAGCTGGTTTGTTGAGAGAAGTTGGAGTTAGAAGAGAGAGGAAAGTTGAGGAGCTGGTGCAGATGCCTGGCCAGTCTTAGGACACAAGAAGTGCAGACTGGGAGGATTCTCAGAGGACCTGGAGAACAGTCTTCTCTTTTTAGAGATGAGACCTAGAGAAACGTGTGAGTGGACGGGGACAGCTCTGGCCTCTGACACTGGGAAGACAGGCCGAGTGTCCTGTGTTCCTCCCCTGCTGTCGTCCCTCCTACCAGAAGGGTGCACCTCCCCGACCCACCTTTCCAAACCCAAACACAGACCTCTGGCTGAGGTGAGATCTGCAGCATGTCTTCTCTCATCTCCACCGGAGCCCCGCAGCCACTGAGGAAAGGCAGCTACAGTCCCAGCTGGGATGTCAGTGTGGCCAGACAGTTTCTGCCCCGTCCCAAGTGCTGCCCAGAACATGGACACTGACCCCGTTTCCTCAGAGTAAGCACAGACCTGCCCAAAACCTGTGCCCTGGGAGCAGCCCCACACTGCCGGCCTTGGGGGCACGGGGCGAGGGCACTCTTTCCCTTTGCTCAGGCAGCTTCTGTGGACATGGACACATGGGACTGTACCCAAGGAGGGGACAATGGACAGATGAGAGACAGAGTGAGGAGCGGGGAAGGGGGGAACCCCTTCGAGGAGAAATTCCATCAACCTCACAATCTTGCCTGTTTCCCCACCCCCGAGGCCACACCATCTGGATGGACAGCCCTTTGAAAGCAAACAGGAACCCTGTTGTGAGCACCACAGGCACAGTGCCCTGCGGCCCGTGTCTGGCCTGGCGCAGGCTCAGGGCTGGAGAGAGCTCAGAGCGCGGCTGCCTCTGCCTCAGAAGCCCGTGAGGGCCCCGTTGGCTCAGGCTGGAGCACAGCGACCGACGTCGAGGCTTTAATGAAGTCCGTGTGAGTGGCGGTGGGGCGGCCTCGCTGCACAGATGGCTCTTTGTCCCCATGACACCTGCCATCTGCTTGTTTGTCTAAACGATGCTGCAGGGGCAGGGGTTCCCAATCTGCTGCCCGGGCCCCACCCGCCCGCCGCGACCTCCTGACTCCCGGGCCAGACGGGTCCGCAGAGTTTGTTCTTCCAGCACAGTGGGCTCTGCCTTCTCTGCCTTCGACGTCCGCAGCCTCTTGCCAGCGCTGGTGCTTGGGTGGCAGGAGCAGCCGGGGAGGGGAAGAAGAGGGGGAGGAGGAGGGAGAGGAGGAGGGGAGCAGCCGCAGCCGCAGGGACTGGGAGGACTTCAGCAGCAGCTGCCACCCGCGGCTTGGCAGGGCCCTCCTGGTCCAGGAGCCAGGCTGGAAGCTCGCATTTCCGAAGCTCAGCCCTCACACCTGTTCGCAGAGAGAACGTCACATAAAAGAGAGGCCGGGAGGGAGGGACCCCCCAGAGCAAATGCTCGGCCGCCCCTGGAGCAGATGACAGCAGCCGCAGCCGCACAGGCTGGAGCACAGTTCGCTCCCTTTTCTTAAAAACAAGTGAGGTGGGAAGAGAAAAGTTCACTTTTGAAGTTGCAGAAATGGAAGCAAAAACATCCAGATTCCACTTGCATCGGTTGAGGGAGCATTCCGAAAGGGAGGCGAGTTGCTGGAGGGCACTTTACCGGCAGCCTCCCTGGGCCTTTGCCCTGCCCCAGCATGGCTTTGAAAAGGTCTGGTGAGGTTGTCTTCCCCACCCCGTCCCCAGTAAACAGGAGGATGCCATTTCGCAGCAGGAGGCTGAGACTTCCCACTCCCACGCGAGCTTTGTGAGGTCTGGAACCACAAACCTCGGGTCCTGGAGGCTCCATGAAGCTGCTTTTGTCACTCACTCCTCAGTTGTTAAATGAACAGGCTACACATTGTCTCCAAAAGTGGCAGCACTTTCCAAGCAGGAGCATGATTCCCCCGCAAACGTGCAGAATCTGCTGCAGCAGTGACCTGTTGCTATTTCCCCATTGCTACGTCTGAATGTGCCCAGACACCCTGGTTGGAAAGGTGGCCTCCGATGCAAGTGTGCTGTGAGGTGGGACCTTCAGGAGGTAGACCGGGTGGCAAGGGCTGCTCCTGCGTGAATGGTTAACGCTGCTGCTATTGCAAGTGTGAGTGTGTTACGAGTGCGAGCCTGGCCCTCTCTGGCTCCCCCTGTGCCAGCATGGCCCTCCCGCCTTATGCTGTGGGAAGGTATGGCGAATGCAGGCCCCTCGATGGCAGACTTCCTCAGAGTGGTGAGAAATACATTTCTTTTCTGAATAAATTACCCTTTCTATTATAGCACCACAAAGCAGACTGAGACACTGCTAAGAAATGACTTAGAACTCGTGTGCTGCCCCCGGTGAGAAGTGGGGAGGGCCAGGCCTCAGGGGCTCCCTCCCTGAACCCCACCCAGGGGCTGCCCTTTGCTAAGTCAAAGCCTCCCGTTCCGTTCTCCCCAGAGAAAGCACATGTGCTTGACACACAGTTTCTGAAATCATTGAGCAGCAGAAGTAACTCCACAAAGGTCAGAGCCAAAGGGCACAGCCGGCCTGAACACTCCTGGCCTCACTCTCCTTCCTTCAAAGTCTACACCCTACGGCAGGCACCAGCCCTTGATTTTGTCTTCCTCTGAATGCAAACAAAACCTAAGCAGGAGGAGAAGACAGTTAACGACTGGCAACTGTGATGCTGCTGGCATTGAGGGGAACAAATAAGGGAGAAACGAGCTACCAAGAATTCACCTGAATGCTCAGGGCCGCAGGTTTGCCTGTAGATACCAGCTAGCGGCCGGCGCTAAGGCCCCTCAAGGCTGCAGGTCAGATGACTCACTGGCTGTTCCTCAAGTTCCTCTGAAAGATGCTTTCTCATCTCCCTGGGTTTACAAGATGAGGTGGCAGAGAGGGGAGAGACCTGGGCCACCAGCCTGTGCACCCCACTCCCTCTGCACCACAGCCCAGAGAGATGGTTCCCAGCCGTGGCCTCCTCGCCCTGAGAGGCGGGACTCCCGTGGTTCATTCCACCCGGGATTCTCACTGAAACTCTGTCTCCTTTTTGGTAATTAGACTAGTAGGTCTGTTTGATTTCTATTTAAATTTCTATTTAAATTTCTATTTAAATCCCATCTTTCCTGTCAATTTTTAGACGCGTGTTTTCACAAAGTGTGGAATATTTGAAGCCTTTGGGCCATTTGCAAACCGCACGACAGCCACACCCGGGTGGCGCAGACGCCCTGTGGACACCTACAGACCTGTTTCAAACTGCTCACGGAGGCCCGCCGTGAGCAGCTCACCTGGAGACGGTTGGCAATTTAACACCGGTACTACGCAACAAGGGCCATGCGTCCTACGGGTATCCAACGGGAACTATTTGGGGTGACACATTTGACTTGGCGCATTTATTTCACAAGTTTCTAATTCTGAGTTTCTGGGAAGTGGCCACTGTCAGGGACCCAGAGCCTCGACAAGGGAGGCTGTCCTGACGCGTCGTCCTGCTGTGTGGGGAGCTGCACCATCTGGCTTCAGTGCTAGTTGACAGGAGAGATTTCCCTCTCGGAGAACGAAGTTTAAACAAGACGAGGCTCGCATGGCTCGACACGGGGCAGCAGCATTCTCAGGGTCAGCTCAGGAGTACAACGCAGAGCTTCACGGTGGCGCTGAGGCTGTTCCGGGAGGCAAAGATGAGTTCCAGGATTTGAGGGTCACAGCAGGAAAGGGGCTTCTAAGGCCTATGCATTGAAATAATCAGAGGAGTGTCCTCCATCACAGGCCGACACCCTCGGGCCGGCACAGTCTGCCCTCCTCGGACACCAATGTCCCCTCGCGCTAATGACAAGCCGCCCTCGTGACCGTGTCGCTGGCACCCACAGCTGTGTCTGCACCTAAAAGCAGGGGCCATATTTTTACGCATTTATTAGTGGATCGAAAACATAACTTCAGGTGGAGCTTGGCTTACTCCTGCTCTGGACCATCAGGGTGTTGAGACCGACACCGACTGTGGGCTGGAGCTGTCTGATGCTTCTGTGTGTTAACTCAACCCCTCGAAAACCCTATGAGATGGGTCCTAGCATCTCCCTGTTTCACAGATGGGGAGACCAAGGCACGCGAAGGCAAAGCAGACCCCTCAGGGGCCTCCAGCTGACGAAGGGAAGAGCCAGCACTCAGATCCTGGAAGTCTGACCCCGCATGTGGGTGCCCCCAGCACCACCAAGCGTGTCCGCCTCTCCACCTGCGAGGGACATCAGTAATTCACGCCATTTAATACAGTATCGAGTGATCTAACAGAGGTGGGTGGAGAACTGATCTGGGCAACATAGTCCTTGGGAGAATAACTGAAAAAAAGACTGAATGCGGCTGGGCACAGTGGCTCACGCCTGCAATCCCAGCACTTTGGGAGGCCGAGGCAGGCAGATCACTTGAGGTCAGGAGTTCAAGACCAGCCTGGCCAACATGGTGAAACCTCATCTCTGCTAAAAATACAAAAATTAGCCAGGCATGTTGGTGCACCTGTAATCCCAGCGGCTCAGGAGGCTGAGGCAGGAGAATCGCTTGAACCCGGGAGGCAGAGGTTGCAGTGAGCCAAGATCGTGCCAGCGCACTCCAGCCTGGATGACAGAGTGAGACTTCCTGACGACGGGAGAAGCAGCAAATCACACAGGAGCAGGGAGACAGCAGCTTCAGGAGATGATGCAGCTCACACCGGGGCCTCAGAAAGAGTGTGGATGAGAAAGAGGACGGGCATCCCACGGCCACCTGGACAGCAGGAGGGTGAGACCAGGGTCATAAAGCAGAGAGGCCATTCATTTACGACAGAGCCCAGAGAGTTTCCCTGGGTGCTTCTAAAGATGGGAGCAGAAAGTGGAGCCCTAGAAATAAGAACATCTGAGCTCAGAAGGAAGTACCCCCAACAACTCACACGTCTCCCCAGAAGGAAAATGGGCATCGGTCATCTCTGGGATGGTGCGAGGATTTCTGCAGTGAGTAACCAGATACCCTCAGTGTTAAAGGAAAGTCCCCAGATTTAAGTGTCTGTGTGTAGTGTGTGTATTCAGTTAATTATACACCTTACACACTGCTGGGGTGAGAGGCCTGAATTCCAGTATTCTCAGGAGCTCTGGGGAAGTCACCCTTCCAGCGATTTCGCCTGCTGCTTGGGACTGGCTCTGCTGATGAAGGTGCCGGCACCATCCGTCCCGAGTTCTTGTCAATGGCCGAGGGTGACTCCAAACGCTGCCAGTGGGTTCTTCTTCCCAACTTTGCCGTTTCACGGAGTTAAAGGCCTGGCATTTAACAAAACCATCTGCAGCAACCCAGCCAATCTTCCAGAAGTGTCCTGATCTCTTCCTCTGTAGCGTATTTAAAAGTGAAGCACATTTGCCTGGACTCTGCCCGGGGCGGAGCTGTGCGCATGCTGGGCTGCCCTGATGCGCTGGTGCTGAGACAGAAGCGGCTTTGGGGATGGCCGCACGGGCTGTGTGTTCTGCGTCCGAACTCCCTCAGGTGAGCATGGAAAACACTTCCATAGATGCAGGGAGATGCTTCACTGCCGCAGGCAATTCCTCCACACAAACACGGCATCATCATCTCCACGTAGAGGGAAGACAGGACGCTCACAGGGAAATTCTCGGAAAGTGGGGTGTCTCCTCCTTCGAGGCCTCTTCTCAGCTGTGAGGCTGTGCTCTGGGCCTCAGTCCCACCCACTGCACCGTCCTCCCTACCACAGCATCCATGCCAGCCCCACACCCCTCAGGACATGTGGGAGCCCTGGCCCCGAGGGCTTTCTGTGGCTTCCCAGGTCCATGTTTCCATTGTCTTTGCTCCCACCGTTTTTTCTCATGTCCTCTTTTCACACAATATTTATTGTCTTGTCCCCTCTGTTCTGTCAAGAGCCCAGACTGTAACACACATTGCCTGGCCCAACAACCCATTCAATAAATATGTGTGGAACAAAAGAACCAAACAATGACTCAATACCTCTCCTGCCTCTTCCATGAAATCATTGTTTTAATTCGAGAATTAAAGATGTTTGGATTAAAATGTTTCTTGAATTTTTCCATTCCTGGCCTCTTGCAAGATCATTGTGCTAGATTTTGAATGACCTACTTTTCCTTCTCAGGCCTGAGACTTCAAGAGACTATTGTGGTAACATAGCCACGAATTAATCTTTCCATTTTCTGAAAATAGAATTCTACTTACATAAGTTTTTAAAAAAAAATTGGTGGTTAGAACAATATCATTAATATCATTTTTATTTTTCAATTAAATGATTCCAACTGTCTTCATGATAATTATTTATATTTATAGAACATCTTAAAGGGTACATTTCACACAGAAAACCACCACGTCCAGTCTCTGTCCAGCCCATGGAGGGAGACCAGAGGTGGTCGTTGGGTGGGCAGCAAGAAGCCAGGGAGGACTCAGTGGGGAGCAGGGTGGGGACCGCAGAAGGGGTGGCAGGAGGGATAGGGCAAGCCGTGGGTAGGCAGCCACCCCTTAGCAAGGGAGGCAGGGAATGCCACCTGGCTGGTACAAATGGAACAAATTCCAACGCCCGTCTAGAGTGTAAGCTTCTTGGGCAGAAGGGAGCTTTATGATCCACGTCCATCCCATAGCCTTGCTCCCGCCATGCCCCCTCCTCGGAGAAGGCTGCCTGGAGTGCCCACCACAGAACCAGCGCTGTGCTTGGCAGCACCAGGACCCGCAGGGCCCGCACTCCCCTCCGCAGGAAGCTCACTGCCCACGAGGAAAGACGAGGAAATGCGGAGAAAGAAGGGCACGGGACAATGCCACAGACTGTGCAGAGAAAAGTGACCAGTGGGAAGGGTCAGGGGAGGCTTCGAGAAAGAGCCAGGACCGGAGCTGGACCCTTGGAGAGAGCCGCACGTGACTGAGGGTGCAGGGCGGCCCGAGGCTGGGAACAGCACCTGCCAGGCCCGGGGAAGGGCAGGACAGGGCTGGCGCATGGAACAGAAGGGAGCATGGCACTGTTAAAAGGCCCTGAGACATCCGGGAGCCGCAGCAGGGGAGGCCGAGTGTGGAGGTTTAGAGGAAAGGAGTGAGGCTGAGGCTGCGAAGGAGGAGCGTGGTGTGGGGGGACCGGGAGGCGGTGAGGTGGGAGGAGCGTGGTGTGGGGGGGCCGGGAGGTCGTGCGGTGGGTGGCAGCACAGGCTAGAGCTGAGCTCGGGGCCGGGGCAGGGGCGCTTGCCCTTGGGAGGGAGAAAACAGGCAAGGGACAGGATGTGGTGAGCATCGGCCCGCGAAACGCCGCGGCCACAGCCTGATGAAGTCTGTAGACAACAGGCTCGGCATGAAGGAGACACAGCAGACATGGCTGTGAGGTGCCGCTCGTGGGAGCAGAGCGGGGAAGGGAACCTGGGTGTGACCGTGGGGCTGGGGCTGGGCGGGGAGAGGGACGGGAGATGGGGAGGGGCTGCTGGAACGAAGGAGGGCGGCCAGAGGTGCACGGGCCCCCACCCCAGCCCCAGCTCCCAAGTGGTTCACCGACCAGTCACTCAAAAAGCAGCCTGTGAGTTTTCGGGAGAACAGATTCTTGGCCGTGGAGCCAACAGAGGTTTCTCCTGCAGGCGTGTCCCAGCCGGGAGCGTGGCCTCGGTGCAGGAAGCCATGGGCCCAACACGAGCGACGCGAGAGGTTTTTGGGCCTGCGGGAAACCCTGCTGTACCCTCTGGCCTCTGGCACAAGTGTTCGTGCGGGGCCTTCGGGGGCCCTCGGGCGCTGGGTCCCCGTGCAGGCCGAGCGCGGTGGAGGTTGCTTGGTACGTGGCAGGGCACACCTGTGTACGTAACCGAGACCACATGTGAGAGCGAGAACCATCCGTGCCGGGCCTCCTGTGGAGCAGCCGTGAGACATCGCCTTACTCTGCACATGGGCGGCCGCTTCCTCTTGCGCCTGGAATCCTGACAGCCAAGGCTTTAGGGCCGTGCCTCGCCGTCCCTTGCAGGCCCCTGGCCCTGGACTGTCCCCGCAGGCCGCAGCCCAGGCTCCTGGGGGAGGGGTGAGGGCCCACTTGGTGCAGGTGGCTCTCCAGTCTGATGAGACACCAGCTGGGCTGGGTGCGGTGGCTCACGCCTGTAATCCCAGCACTTTGGGAGGCTGAGGCAGGCGGATTGCCTGAGCTCAAAGTTTGAGACCAGCCTGGGCAACGTGGTGAAATCCTGTCTCTCAAAAAAAATTAGCCAGGCATGGTGCGTGGTGGTGGGTGCTATAGTCCCAGCTACTCGGGAGGCGGAGGCAGGGGAATTGCTGGAACCCGGGAGGTGGAGGTTGCAATGAGCTGAGATAGAGCCACTGCACTCCAGCCTGGGGCGACAGAGCAAGACTATCTCCAGAAAAAAAAAAAAAAAAGACACCAACCGACCGCCCACTGCGATCTGAGGCTTCCTCCTGCTGCTGGCTTCCCCTGGGGACTCACTGAGCCAGGGTCTCCACGCATCACGGCATCCATGGCAAAAACTTGCCAGCACTCAGGCAAAGCAAGGCTCACCTCCTCCCTCCTGAGCTGGCTGTGCACACCTCTGCTTCCATTTCCTTCAGTTTTACTTTATTCAGCAGGAGTATTTCCAGACCGTGACATATAAAGTATCCAAAAACAGGTTTTTATTCTTCTCTACCTTCTCGTTTTTCAAGCAAAGCTAACTTACGTCTTCCCTTAATAATAATTGGTTTGAATGTCATTTTCAGAGAGTGACTTTTAAAAAATACTTGTCATTGTAAACGAGTCTCCGCATAATTGCGCTGGATTCTCTTGAGAATGTGGCTTTGACTCAGCCTTGGCTGCCGACGGCCAGGAGCCCATGGGCCTGGCCCTTTCTGAGACAGAGCTGATTTCCGGACCGCTCTTATCAGCCTTCTGTGGCCTGGGCCTGAGCTTTGTGGTCTGGCAGGGCCTTGGCCAGGCCGTCTCCACTTCCTACCATGCTCCTGCCTTCGCCTCTGGCTCTAGTCTTTCCTTTGACCTAATTTTTAGTGTCACCGCATGGCCACCTGCACTCCAGATTCACACAGTCACTCTCCTGTTTTTTATTCCCTTAGGTTTTGCCTGAACACAATCTTACTGTTAAAACACCACAAACACACACACACACACACACACAACAGACACAAGCTCACATCCCCTGTGACACCACCCAGTGCCCCCATGACACTGATAGGTGCGTTTGTGCCTTCCTGCATGTGGCACAATTGCTCGTCTGCCGTGCCCACCCTGTGATGTGCTCCAAGTGCTCCCCACAGCTGCAGCCTCGCTCCCCCACATCCTGTGGGTGGGCACTCCCTCTGCTCCCAGGGGGTCTCTGGCATGACCTCTGCCATGGCCCCTGCCATGGTCTCTGCCTTGCCAGTGATTCAGCTGCCTCCCTGCTCATCCTCTGTTCTTCCCTGGGGTAAATTCTGAGAATGCATCAGAGTCGGTGCAATTTTAATGTAATCAATTAATCAATACGATGAATTGATCTCGAGATGCCGAGTTCTGATTTTTAAAAACACCGTTTATGCACCAATTTCCTCTAATGTTTGACGTTAAGTGTTTCCATTTCCTCTAACTTAACAGGGGAAAAATCAGACTGTTTTCCATTGCGGTTCCCTGATCTGCTGTGAGATTATGCAGCTTTTAAATGCTTCTTGGTAATTTGCATTTCTGCTTTCGTAAGTTTCGCTCGTATTTCTTTGGCCCTTTTCTTCACAGCCGTGTGTTCTCCCCACGGTGGAGGAACCGTCTTCTCCCTGCGCCTGTGAAGTGCTGTTGGATTCGCCCACAGTGCCGGCCCCTTCCCATGAACACTGTGGGTCTCATTCTGCCGCTCGTGTCTTGAGGCGTCTCTACACACCTGTCATGTTGATGCCGTCATACTCATGGATCTTCTCTTTTGTGCCGTTCAGTTTTTCTGTTATATGCAAGAGGACGCTCTCTGCCGGCGGGACCACGCGGACACTCTTCTTTCTCCCGTCACGCTGGAATTCTTGTTTCTGTGCTTAGAGCTTTAACCTCAGTGGGATCCAGTTTTGTGAATGGTGTAAATGAGGGATTTGGCTCATTTACTGGCTGTGCAGTCCTGTGCCCAGAGCTACACTTCCCGTGAGCATGTTTGCCACCAGGTGCCAGGCACCAGCCTTGCTCCCGGCACTGCTCCTGGCCTTGTTTCTGGCCTTGCTCCCAGCCCTGCCCCCTGGTCTGCTCCCTGCCCTGCTCCCAGCCTCCGTCACCTTTCACAGTCTTCTGTCCCAGGTCTGCCGCTCACCTGCCCATCGGGTGAGGTACCTCAGGGAGTCGGAGATAGGGCCTCTTCCTGTCCTTCCAAGGGGAGCAGTGTCTGGCGGCTTCGGAGGATGTTTCTGACACACTGTGGGGCGTCCGCCGCTCCAGCTCGCAGGTTCCAAGGTGGAAGTCACCAGAAGGAAGAACAGAAGCAAAGACAATGCCAGGCTAAAGCAGGAGCCCACCCTTCCGGTCTGAGGGCCACGCTGGGGGCTGCTGAGCTGGGGGCTACTCAGCATGGTGCCTGAGTGTTCACAGGCGCTGAGTGCCCCCACTGCCTCTGTAGGAAGCGTCCCAGGGGCAGATGTGCCGTGGTCCTCGTGCAGCCGATGTCTGTCCCACCTGGAGCGACTGACCTGCCTGTGCTGACGGGGTGCATGGAGACAGGCCATCTGTCAGAGGCAGTCGGAGCAAATTATCAAATTCTAATGTCAGAGGACCCTTAGGGCTTCACTGAGTGGAGGCAGGAGCCGCCCTGGGGAGACGTTTCCCTCAGTGAGGGGCCTGCAGTGAGGCTCAGGCTTTTTGGTAAATTGCACCAGGGAATAGGTTAGGACTTATCTGCATCGGGCGTCTCATCATCAGTCAACACTGTGTCATGCTGGGCAGTCACAACACCACACAGCTCACAACAGTGTCACACACTTCACAACAGCATCACACACCTCACAACAGCGTCACACAAGCTCACAACAGTACCACGCGAGCTCACAACACCACACAAGCTCACAATAGCACCACAGAGCTCACAACAGCACCACACAAGCTCACAACAGTACCACGCGAGCTCACAACACCACACAAGCTCACAATAGCACCACAGAGCTCACAACAGCACCACGCAGCTCACAACAGCGCCACAGAGCTCACAACAGCACCACACGAGCTCACAACAGCGCCACAGAGCTCACAACAGTACCACACGAGCTCACACCACAGAAGCTCACAATAGCGCCACAGAGCTCACAAGAGCACCACACAAGCTCACAACAGCACCACGCAGCTCACAACAACCAACCGCGGGCTTGGCGCTGTTTGGTTTTGTTTGCTTTCTAGCTTTCCTTTATTCTGTTTCTGCTGTCTTTCCTGGACCAGCAAGGTGGCTTACTTGGAGTTAGTACTGGAGCTGTCACGATCTCTTTCGTGTCTGTAGTGTGAACTGTGATTTCCTTCCCTCCTGGGCTGTGTTGTGGAAAGACGGGCCCCCGGAGGGTGTTTGGAATAAACGGGCAGTCCTCCCACCAGCACGCCCGCCTCTGCTGGGAGCGTGAGGCAGCACCACTCCCCAGGAGGCAGCTTCTCTCAACCGCACGGCTCTAACTGATCTGCCACCAGAGCCCCTGACATCCTTCCCCCGCCAGGAGCCTCTGCAGCCCCTGCTCCCACCCTCGAGGGCACACGAGCCCAGAGCCATTCCCAGGTCGGGTAGAGCAGCAGTCTGAGTAGGGAATGGATCGGTCTCCTCCTGTGAAATCGCTCCCTTGGCTCCTCTGCAGGTCAGCACCTTAGAAAGGCACATGGGTGTCAGGACAGCCGCAGGCCCAGCCTGTCTGCCTCCTGGAGGCCCCGGCCGTGCAGCCTCTTCCCCTGTTGCCCTGGCCCTGGGGAGTTCTGGTGTTGTCTGCCTCTTCCCCATGGCACCGTCTCTGCTGCTGGACCAAAGCATGGCCTGAGCCCCTCACAGCCCCATGCTCTGCCCACAGCCACCGGATCCACAGTTAGAACAAACGTGTGTGCCTTGGCCTGGCTGGGAGGCCCCTGCTCCCAGGAACTCACCTTCTCCCAGAGGGGTCTCTGTCCAGCAGGCGAGCCTGGCCCCAGGCCTCTCTGCAGCAGGCATAGACTGGCTGGGTGACCCTCAGGGAACCACAGCTGGTACTCAGCAGCACTGCCGTGCCAGGCTCCACCTCCCACCTGGCGAGGCGCCTCCTACTCCCCAACTCCCCTTGTTCCCAAACCTCCCCCTGAACCAGCCTCATGACCCCCAACCACTGGGCCAGAGTGGCAGCTGACTGCAGGTCCTAGCGTCCCCGGATGGCCCCAGCACCCAGACTCACAGAAGACACCACAAGCCAGAGCCCCCCTTACCCAGGCTCTCCCCTCCTCCCATGTCAGCCTTAGAGGCACCTTTTCAGTATCACAGGTGACACCAGATGCTCCCAGCCAGACCTTGAGTGGCGGTGGTCAGAGTTCAGCGGGAACGCTGGGCCTTGGCTCTGAGATGTCACGGCTTTTCCAACACTTCTGGCCACCACATGAGGGCCCCAGCATGAGACCAAGGGCAGCGGTGAGTGCCAGAACTGTGCCTGGCACTTCCTATGGTTGGGGATCTCAACAGAACTTGTGAGGCAAGAAATTCTCCCGGGGCCTGAAAGGCCCATGCACGGCCGTTTGTAATTTTGGCTGGGGCCAGGGTGGGGTGCGACGTTCCAAGAGAGTCCCCTCCTTATCACGCCAGGACCCTCCCTGCTCGGGGCACAGGGCAGACACCCAGCACGCCTTCCTCTCTCACCACCGCCTCTGCCCTGCACCCAGCTGAAAGCGATTAGATTTGCGTGTCTTTATTTGTGGAGCTATAAATTGTCACCACATTTACGGAGCAGGTGTCTTTTCTAATCAATTCTGTTTTCCATGCAGTCTCTGCAGCCGTGGTCAGCGATACAGAAGCTCTTGCATGCTGGAGCGCCTGGCGTGTGGACTGCAGACTTTGATGGCAGCTTTTCTTTCACACTTTCCACATTTTGTCCTTTGAGAGTCTGTTCTGGGAAGACAGGACCTGCTATAAAAACAAACATTATCAAGATGGGTTATAATTCGCCTCCGTCCTCTGCCCCAGGGTGGAGCTGTGTGGAGTGTTGATTCCCAGGGAGGTGACTTAAGGAGATGTTCTCCTTCTCAAAGGAGAAGCCAAAAATGAAGCAGAAATTCAAGTGATCAGCTAAGTTGGCAGCAGGAGGCAGCCCAGGAATCACAGAGGGAACTCGGAGAGGAGATTGGTATGATGGGCAGTGGGACCCCTGGGTGCCGACACACTCCTCTCTCACCACCTATCCCGTTCGATCTTACACGTTTCTCTCTCCTCCAGTAGACTCTGAGCTCCTGGGTGTCAGGGCTAGATTGTGTGCACCTTTTATCCTTGAAACAACCTCAGTTCCTGGTACATTACGTGGTCACTAAAAGTTTGCTGCATTGAATTAGACAGAATTGGTTCATGCTATTAAATTGTGGACAAGTCCCTCATGGTACTTAGAATCAACAGAATTGTCGGCATTGACGGGCAGGGCCCTGAGATACAGATGGTCCTGCCTCACAGCCCACTCAATGGGAAGGGCCCCCGGGAAAGGCAGAGCCACGGGGAGAGTCACGGGAGGGGCGAGCCATGGAGAGAGCCACGGAGAGAGCAACGGAGAATGCCTCGGGAGACCCTCACTCCCAAGGACAAGCCTGAGTGTGCCCACCGGGGTGGGGGGCTGACCTGGCAGCAGGTGCCTGAGGCTGAAGTCTATGAGTTCAGGGCGAGTATGGACAGGAGGACTAGAAACACACCGTCCCACTCCATTTAAACTGGAAGACCCCCCTCAGATAGACACAGCCCATGGCATTCTGCAAATGGTAATGTTTGCTTAACTCTTTGCTGAAATCTACTACACACATTCAAGAATAACAGAAATACAATGATATTTCAGAAAATTGGAGCCTTCTGGGGACGACATTCCCCCAGCACAGGTTTCCCACACCTGCATCCATTTCCCGTTTCTGTGTCAGAGTCAGGCACCCTCGGTGGCTTCAGTCGATGCACGGCCTCCGCGGGTCAGAAGCCTGCACGGCTGCCACGCTTCCTCTGGCCACTGGCAGAACCCATTTCCCTGCCCTGGAGGACGGGGGCTGGAGACCCCTCAACCCTCATGGCACCTGCCAGCCCAGAGGCCGCTCTCAAGTCCGTGCCATGGGGCTTCCTCATCATGGCCTCTCACTGCCTGGAGGAGAAAGGAGAGTCTAGAGGGTGCCTTGCCCGGCGAAGTCTCACTGATGGAAGTGGCCGCAGTCTGCATGTCCAGCTGTCAGGGTCCCACCACACTCAAGGGAAGGAGATCATACAAGGCCTGGAACAGAAGGGGCAGGACCAGGGGAGACCACCAGGCCCCCGGTCAGAAGTTCAACTGGGGGACACCTGGGTGACCTGGCCTTGCACCTGCTGGATCCTGGTGCGGGGGGTCCCCACTGGGGATGGGGCGGCAGGTCTGCCATTTCCATTTCGGAAGCTCCAAGGCACCAGCAATGGGCGGATCTGTCTCTGCCAGACGAGGAGCTTCTACTGCTGCAGAGCCTGTGATCGTCTCTCTAAATCTCTGAACCTTCCTTCTGTGTCACGGGCTGTGTTTTTCCAGCTCCCCAAGCCGATTGTCCTGAGCAGGAAGGAGACGCTCTCACCCTCATTATCTGCTCGGACTGCGCCGTGTCTTCCTGTTCTCAGCACGATGACTGCATCACCACCGTTCCGTCACAGAGCTGATTGCAACCTTTAACATCAAACGGGCTGAGAAAACACGCTTTCTTCATTTTATATCCCACCACATCCGTACTTCTCTGTAAAAACATGACAACAATTTAGCTTCTCTGGGCACTCGCAAGCTGGGATACGTGGGCCTCCCATGGCTGGGGGCTGCCTGGCACCTCCCCACATATGTGTGGCTTCATGGGTGTCCTGTCCTCCTGCGGCACCTCCCTTCCAGCCAACAGAAAGTCCTTTCTTTAAAACAACTCAACTGTCCAATAAACCGCCATTTCTGAGGGCAGCAAAGGAACTCCAGGAACCCCAGCTCCACAGGCCGTTGGGCTCTCCGGACACAGACATCGGGGTGGAGATGGCAGCCTGGGGCTGTCCTGTGGCGGACGCCTGTGGGAAATGAAGTCAGGCACGTGAAGCAGGATTGGGCCTGCTGAGTCCTCCCCAGCCCCAGGGAGCTCCCGGGCAGAGGAGGTCCAGGCCAGCGCCCCCGCTGTGTGCCTCAGCTGCGGCTGCCGGAGGACGGGGTGGCCTTGGTGCTGAGGTTCTGTCTGGGGCTGTGTCCTGGGGGGCTGGGATCTCCGAGTCCACAGCAGGGGAGATGGAGGGGAGCAACCTGCACTGCTGGGCGGAGAGCGTTTGCCGCAGCCTCCTCCTCTCGAGGCCCTTGCAACACCTACCGGGGGCTAAAGAACTTTCCAGATTCGGGTCAGCACCTCCAGACATGTCGGGGCTGCGTGTCCCTGAAGCCACACTCTGCCCTGGATGCAGTGCTGGACCAGGGACCTGGGAGAGACCCCTCACCGCACCCTGCCCAGACCCAGGTCTCACCCTTGGCTCTTCTACACGCAGGGCCAGACTAGAGGGATGACGTCATTTTCTACAGAAGTAATGACACACACAGGGCCCTAGACAGCACTCCTGCCCCATCTCAGCCAGAGCCGCACAGGCCGGGTGGCACCTGCAGGGACAGCCAGGCCTCTCCAGGAGCAGAAGGGCTGCCCAAGGCCACCTGCCCTGCGTGCTCTGCCCGGCGTGGAGTCCAGGCGCTGTGGGTGAGGTGCGTCCTCACGGTTCCTCCGCAGTGTTACTCAGGAGAGGCCCACACCGTCGGTCCTGCCACTGGTCCCTGTTACTCGGTGAGGAGGGGACAATCATTGCCCCCTGAGCTGGTCTCCCTCAGGCCGGGGCTCTGTGTGGTGCATGAGGTTCACTGAGGAAAGCCGGAGATTTGGAGGCTCCGAGGGCCCCAGGCCGGACCCTCTTGCTGCTTCCCAGCCGCGGGCCCTTCCAAGAATGATTTGAGGACACAGGGTCACCAGAAAGATGCCTGTGACTTAGGGAGCATCTCTCTGTCCCGGGATGCCTCACAGAATCCTTTTCACGGCTTTGTAACTTGCTGTTGGCTCCATTTTACAGGTCAGAGCTCGGAAGCTTGAATGAGTTCGGAAACTCTTCTGGTCATCCCATTAGCGAAGACAGAGCCTTGGTGTGGGCCACACATCCTCGTCCCAGACCCTCCCTGTGTCCTCCGGGCCTGCCCCAGCACCGGGAACCGGAGCCCTGGATGCCAGGAGTTCCATCTTTCCGGATGGCTCTTTGATGGCACCTCTCAGCTCCTCCCCAGGACGGACGGCCAGAGGTCAGACGTGCGTTACCGCGGCAGCGGCCCTGCCACAAGCAGCAGGAAACAGGAGCCTCCATTCCAGTTCCCACCCAGACCACGGGAGCTCTGCCCATCAGCTACCACGCGCTGGGATCCACGGCTGAGCTCCTTCCATTCCGGTTCCCACCCAGACTGTCCGAGCTCTGCCCACTGGGATCCAGGGCTGAGCTCCTTCCATTCCG
>NW_012102576.1:3014111-3022200 GCF_000951045.1 Mandrillus leucophaeus | reverse complement strand
GGCTGAGCTCCTTCCATTCCGGTTCCCACCCCAACCGTCTGAGCTCTGCCCATCAGCCGCCACGCACTGGGATCCACGGCTGAGCTCCCAGGGCCTGCAGATGAACCGGTTCCTGAGCTGGGGATGGGACGGGCAGGCCAGGAGCCGGAACCTCTCAGTGTACTGGGTGTGTCTACACCCCACAGTGGGGAGGAGTAAGGGGCCTTCCTCTTACTCCCTCTGGGCTACTGAATTTGCTGTATTTTTTATAGTTTGAAGAAGAGAATGGGCACAGACTCTCCTGCCAGCCAGCCATCCACCTTTTGCCGTGTTTCATTTGTGGCATCTGACCCCAGCTTCGGTTCAGCAGTCAGGAGTCACCCTGGCGGCCAGGAGGCCAGGGACCCCCTACCTGGGGATCCTAAGTCCTTTGCTCTGGGAAGCCTCACTGCCTTTGAAACTGGCCCTCCATTCCCACTTACTTGCAGGAGAACGGTAGCCCCCGAGGCTTTGTCGGAAGCGTGGAGATGGCCGTGGTCCCGATGGGCTGCTGTTGGCAACAGCGATCTGTGGGCGGGAGAGGACTCCGGGAGCGTCACAGCCGGGCGCTGCAGGCCTGCGTCTACTCGTCCTGGGCTGGAGGGGAGGCAGGGCTGGTGTTCCAAGGGGTGGAAATAGGACTGAGGGCTCTTCTGAGAGAAGGGGATACTCTCGCCTGCTGCCCTCCTTGAAAAGGCTCCCCACCTGCCCCACACCCTCACGGGGGTCCAGCACGTGGACAGTCAGCCCCTGGGGTCAATAAGCCCCTGGGCAGGAGATGAGGAGGTGCAGAGGTTGGTCCCCCTCGGAACGTCGGCCACCATGACTGAGGCACTGACCAGGGCGGGCACTTGGCCTCGGGCTGTTGTCAAGCCCCCTGCACAGTTCCTGCAGCAGAGGCGGCGGTCACTCCCCTCTGACTCGCCCTTCCCTCTCCTCCGTGCTGCCCTGCACACGGCCCCTCTGAAGACTTGGCCAGACCTTCCCCTGTGAGGCCTCCGGGGTTCTGGTCTGGGGAGGGCTGTGCTCTGAGGACCGCTGTCGCTGCCCTGCCAGTATCTCTGCAGTTGTGAGAGGCCCCTTCCTTCCCTGCAGCTCTATGAGTGTGGGGACTTCAGCCCAGCCTTCTTTCTCCCTCCGGAGGCCACGCATCTCTTAAGCCAGTCGTGGCCTCTTCCACGGCCGACTTGCCCCTGTGGCCCAGCCTGGCCTGGAGCCAGCATTAAATGTGACCCCGGCCTGGGAACAGAGGGCGGGCCCTGGAGCCTTGGGGATCGTGAGGCAACGAGAAGGCCAGCCCAGGTTCTCCCAGCGGTTAAAAGGCCCTTCCCTTCCCGGGTCTCAGTTCCAGGCTTTCAGGGATGATGAGGGAACCAGGAGGCCAAACCAGGTTCTCCCAGCGGTTAAAAGGCCCTCCCCTTCCCCGGTCTCAATTCCAGGCTGATTTCCCCAGGACAGCATTCTTTTGTCCACTCGCTGTTACCCCAGCTCTGATGGCTTCACATCTGCTGAGGCGATTCTGCCTCTCTAGAGTGAAAAGCTCCTAAGACAGAGCCATTCTCCCTGAATTATTGATTATTCCCTTGAATTGTCATAAATCTCCCCTTGCCATTTATCTCTGAACATCATTTATGAGCACCTTGCCTCTCCCCTGATGAGAAAGTGCATTAACCCTGCAGGCTGTGTCTGGGAAGGCTCTGCCCTCATCCATTCAGAACCAAGGCCTCGGCACCCACAGCTTCGTTTCTGGTCCTTTTTCAGACCATTCCCAGTGCCTTCCTCTCCCTCCCAGCCCTGGGCCCTCCCAGCCGCCCTCCCATGCAGGCAGCCTGGAGCCGCCTCCAGGAGGGCTGGCCGCCACTGTAATTACAGGCGCCTCTCCACACCCCGGGGCTCAGCTCTGCAAATTAAACTGTTTTCTGCTTTTTATCTCCCTCTTCACAGCTCTCCTTCTGACTAATGACTCCAGCAACGGATGCTGCTCTTCCAACGCTTTTACTAGGAAGCCCGAGCTTTAATTTTCTGACAATCACAAAGGCCTCTGGAACAGCAGCCTGTGCACGCTCAGCGGCTCCTGAGGTCAGTTGCCAGCGCGCTGATGGGGAAAGCTCTGAACGTGTTTCCTCTCAGAGCCTCTAAATCACATCTTCCCTTCGTGGTAGACGCAGATGGACGGCACAGGAATGGGGTCTGTGGGAGGCTGTGCTCACGCCCTCGGCTGCCTCCTTCGGCAGGGCTGGGGGAGCTCAGTCTGGCTTCCCCTTCTCCCAGGGAACCTGGGGTGGAGCCCTCAGCACATTCATAAAGGTGAACAATTACCGCGCCTGAAGACCTCTATCATCAACCAGGGGAAACGGCTGTTTTTCTGTAGCCTGTGAATTCAGCTTTTATGACTAAATGACTACTTCAACCTCAGAACTCTAAGCATTACCATTTGCCTCCTAAAAATAGCTGCCTCCCTTGGTCCATATTTAGAACAGAAAACACACTGGGAGGAGGGGGCCCTTGGCAGCCCCGACTGCCCCACCCGGCAGGGCCCTCTTAACCCTTCCCCACCTGCCCCAGCCCTATAGGCTTGGAGAAGCGAGGACGGGAGTGTTCTTCCCCCAGAGACAAAAGTTAACGGGAAACGCCAAGGTCACTCTCAGATGAGCCGACTCTTTCCCCACGGAAGAGCGCTGGGACCGTGCACACTTCCGGATGTCCCGGGCCTTTCTAGGCCTCGGTTTCCCCACATGCCACACAGCTCTGGCATCTCTGCTGTGTGTGTTTCCCCGTCCTGGGGGAGTGTGAACTCTGCGGCCCTGCCAGGAGGGCGAAGGTGAGGGTCTCGCGTGTCTGGGAGTGGTCAGCAGCCCCTGGTGGGAGTCACCCCGTCCCTTGCAGGAAGAACCCGCCACGCGGAAGTGAGGCAACGCGGCGAACCTGCGGGCGGGGCGGCTTTCCTGCACGTGAAGTTACCCGGCCCGAGTTCGCGAAAGGAAAGGACACACGTCACCCCCGGCGGCGGTGTGTCCTCCTCCTCCCCGCGGGACTGTGATTCCCTCCCCGCGGGACTGCGATTCCCGCGTCACCCTTGCCCAGGAAACAGAGGAGCCGGAGCCGTCACCTGGAACTGACTCCGGGCAGAGGCCTGCGCCTTCCTGGAAATAAGGAGTGACGGGCACTGGTCAGCAGAGCTCCCAGGGGAGGGCTGGGCTGCAGGGAGAGCCACCAAGAGAGTGGCAGGCAGGAAGGGCAGGGCGGGGAGCAGATGCGATTCCTGCAGCTGCAAACAGCAGCTCCTGTGGGCAGGCACAGAGACACAGGCCCTCTCCATAGTCACCCTCAGGACTAACCCTGAGAATCAGGGAGCCTCCTTGCCTCTATCAGAGCGGGGAAAACAGGGCCCTGCCGCAGGAACAGCTTCCATGCATGAGGCTACCTGTCCTGGTCCAAAAGTAGAACATCTGACTCAGCAGTCACGGCGTGTTCACCGTGAGGGCGCACACCCGGCGAGGCCACACCAGCAGAGCCACTGGTGACCCCGGCAGAGTCAGGGCGTGTTCACCGTGAGGGCGCACACCCGGTGAGACCGTCGCCTGGAGAGCCACCAGTGGGGATCATCCTGTTTCTTGACCCAGCTTGGAACTTCAGACAGCGTCAGTCAAGGACCGTGGGAGTGTGAGGTTTTACCCAACCTGCAAGCTGAGTAGACAGCCTGCCGCAGCTTCATGGTTGTGGGAAGAAGACTAGCCCCCCGGGCTGGAGACGAAACACCTGATAGGCAAGCAGAGCATGGCGTGCAAAGATCACTAGCATGTCCGGAGACCAGCTCCCAGCCCGGGTCCCACCAGCAATGCACAGTGGCCCAAGAGACACCTGCAAAGGGTGCCAGCCCTCAAGAGGCCACATTCCTCCTGCAGGCCCCTGCATAGCCGTCCTTTACTCCTGAGGAAGTGCCACCTTCCAAGCCTGTTCGCGGCACAACGTCCTTGAAAAGAAAGGCAGTTGGTGTCTCTGCCAGCGCTAGGATGTTCCCCATCACTGTTTCCCACGTTGTGGGGAAACGGGAAAAACGCAGAAGCCCCACAGTCGGGAGTTGGTGAAGTTGCTGAATGGCGCCTGCACAGTGGCCGTACACACAGGGGGCCCTTTAAAATATGGTGTGGAAGCGTTTTCAATAACCCGGGAAAGCTACGCATGTTTCGCAAAGAGAATATGTCGCGAAGTGAAAACAGACGACAAGTTTAGGTGACAGATTTCCATTCCAGACCAGGGAGTTCACACCAACATAGAACATGAAATAAAGTGTCGACAAAGTTACTGGCGCAGTGGATTTCCGTGCGGCTTCTGTTTTACTTATCTGCATTTCATAGGCTAGTGAAGTATAATAAAATGCATTGTTTTAGCAAAAATGAGTCAATACGTTAATATCTTTAAAGACAGGCCTGTTGGTTCTCGCACAGGCCACAGCAGTCGCCGTGGACACGGGGTCAGGCCTGACCTCCCCAAGCCCAGGCACCACACTGCCCTTGCCTGGCTGGTCGGCAGAGTCCACAGTCAACCCTGGCTGAAGTCGTTTGACAAAAAGGTGATTACAGTCATCACTTAAGCTACAGTCACCCTGAAAAGCCTGTATTTTCCACCTTCTCCTGTGGTCTCTGAGCTCGTCACCATTAAGGTGGTTTCCACCTCCAAAGAACAGGTCACTCCTGGCTCAGAGCTCCACACAGAGAGGAGGCTGTGTCTGCTTCTCCTCCGAGCAAATGAGCCACCCACATTCCTATTTAATGGGACAAAAACACCTGAGATCTCATCGATGTCCCTTCTGTTCCCAATTGCATCCTGTCTAATTGCCAGTGAGACTTTTAACTAATCACAGAATGGGAGGCCCAGGGTTTAGAGGAAATGCCCGTGAAGGGGGGAATGAAGAGCTTTACTGAGAACCACTAGGAATATTCACAAGTCTCAAACACCCTCCAGAACATGACCAGAGAGAAGCTTCGACAACGTGACACACAGCTGCCCTATCAACTCTACGAAGGCTTGATAGCACAGAGGAAGAAAGAAGAAAGGAAGGAGGGAGGGAGGGAGAAAAGAGGTTTGCAGGCCCATCTGCCCCTTCAAACCGAGCCCTCCACCTCCCTCTGTTGTAAGTTGCCCTAAAACAATTTCCCTTCCCCACTTAGATGCAGCCCGTCCTCGTCCCTGCTGCCCCTGGAGTGACTTCACCTGCCCTGGTGGGCCTGTGATCTGCTGGAAGGGTCTCCCACCCCTCCCACTCCAGTCTGCAGAATTCAGGCCGTGTGAACCTAGCCGGGCTCCCACCTGCTGGAATCTGACTTTGAGACCCTCCTACCCACCCCAGCCCAGATCGATAGCCTACAAATTGGATAGTACTTTATCAGTTCCTCATCTTCTCTAAGCCTCCAGGGCCTCCCTATGCCCTGCCCCTACCTATGTCTTCAATACATTTCCCGTTCTCAGAACATGGGCCCCTGCTGCCCCTGCCGTCTGAAGCCCCCAGACTTTCTCCCCACTTGAGCTCCCGACTCCTCCTTGCCCTCAGTTGCTGGCATTGAATTTAGCTCCTCACTATACATTGTCTTTTCTTAAGTAATGATTAATTTTACTCCACATCTAGATCGTGAATGCTCTGAAGGAAAAGACATATATATATATGAAATCCCCTAAAATGTATCAAATGATTGGAACAGGGAATGGAGGGTGATATGGTTTGGCTCTGTCCCCACTCAAATCTCTTCTCGAAATGTAACCCCCACAATCCCCACGTGTGGAGGGCGGGACCTGGTGGGAGGTGATCGAATCATGGGAGCGGTTTCCCCCAGGGTGTTCTTGTGGTAGTGAGGGAGTTCTCATGAGATCTGATGGTTTTATAAGGGGCTCCTCCCCTTTTGCTCCTCACCCTGCTCCCTCCTTTCACCTTGTGAAGAAGGTGCTGCTTCCCCTTCTGCCATGATTGTAAGTTTCCTGAGGCCTCCCCAGTCACGTGGAGCTGTGAGTCAATTAAGCCTCTTTCCTTTATAAACTACCCAGCATTGGATGGTTCTTCATAGCTGC
This sequence comes from Mandrillus leucophaeus, assembly GCF_000951045.1. Taxonomy (NCBI): domain Eukaryota; kingdom Metazoa; phylum Chordata; class Mammalia; order Primates; family Cercopithecidae; genus Mandrillus; species Mandrillus leucophaeus. The sequence goes on along the minus strand of NW_012102576.1, from coordinate 3,016,119 downwards.
GTAAGAACAGACTAATACAGGCAGTCAGATGGAGTTTACCTCAAAAACAGTAAAGCAGCACTAAATATGGCCTTGCACTTAAGAAAATTAAAATATTTTCTTAAAATATGGTTTATCAGCCAAAAAGAGATCGCATTTATATTGTGCACAAGACAAATGTCCCTAACTGCTGAGAGAATCCTGCTGATAGATGGAAAAATCCCAGCGTGAAGGAGGTTGAAAGGAAGGAAAGGGACGGTTGTGGGGAAGAAGTGAGGACCTGGGCAGCAAGTCCACCCCCTGCACTCCCTCAGACTTGGTCAGCCTTGACCCCGTGGTTCACAGGGTCCTGCCCTTGGACTCTGCCTCCGGCTCAGCCAGCAACACTGTGAGTAGGGAAATCCACATCTTTTGGCCCATCCCTCTGTGCTGTGGTGGGAGGGGCGCTGCGCAGAGGTGAGAGTAGCAGGGCCCCAGGTGCCCCTTGTCCCTGATGAGAACCCTGAGGCCCAGGAGGAATCTGACCCAGGGACACTGGCCGGGAGGCCATGGGAAGCTGAGCGCAGAGCTTGTGAGAGTGGGTGGCCACGGGGCCCCCATGAGTGTGCAGCAGGTTTGCTCCAGGGACCCGCCCTCCAACTTCCAGAAAAGTCACTGCTGACCACAGAGGAAATCCCTCAAAATTAAAGCTTCCGACCCTGCCCCTGCTGCACGGGAGCTGTGGTGTCCCATGACGAGGGCAGGACAGCCCAGGGCAGACAGCAGTGTCCACAGGGACCAGGGGTGGGGGTGACCATGGGCACTGAGGACTGAGGCTGTGGGCCGGGGTCCATCTGGAGTCGGCTGTGGCATTCTGTGGATTTCAGCTGCTCCAGAGTCCTAGGAATGGTGGTGTTTGGGTAAAGCAGCTTCTCTCGTGAGCCCTGAACTCCACCTACAGCATCACTGTAGCATTTAAAACCCTGCTGACCATATGGGTCAAACACTATTATTCCTTTTCATCCATTTTTTAATAAAGAATTGAGAGAGGGAAGACTCGTCCTTACCCTTCCACTAGTGAGCGAAGGACCTTGGTTTGAATTTGCGTGTGATGGCTGCACCCCGTCTTTGGTCTGCTGCAGGATTCTCAGGAATTCAGCCACTCCCTGTGCTGGACCTGATGGCCCATATGCCATTTCCATGTCTTCCTCTCCGTCTGCCTGGTGGCCTCCTCTGGTGACTCTGGCTGTGCCACCCTCCTCTGGGGTGACCGCAGAAGGAGGGGACTCCAACATGGGCTGGTTCCACCATTCGTCAGCAGCTGCAGAAATCAGGTTGAGATGAGAGGGGAGGAGACGTTCAAGTAACATAAGGTCTGTGCATTTTTGAGACATTGAACGGGAATAGTGCCAAATGCTGGCACTGATGTGGAGCGATGAGAACTTGGAGGAGCTGTGAAAGGCTAAACATGGGTTGAAAAGAGTTTGGCGGTTTCTTACGAAAATAAATATACACTTATCCTATGACCCACCAATCCTGGATATTTACCCTAGAGAAATGAAAATACATGTCCAAGTCTAAAAGATGTGTAGAAGAATGTTCATAGCAGCTTTATTCCTAACAGCCCAAACCCGGGAACGGCGGTGGCCAACTCCGGAGGAGGGTAAACTGCGGTACCCGGCTGACCAATAGGAGCCCAGACTGCTTCAGACGCTGGGCGCCCCCGACTCAGGGCTGCACACCCTAAGTTTCCATTTATGAGATGTCCTAGTGCAAGCACGAACTAATCCGTGGTGGAAAAGCGCCTGAGGATTGAGCAGAGCCTGATGGGGAGAGGACCGAAGCGCTCTTCCAGGCCTGCCTGCCCAGGCCCCTCATCCAATCTCCCAGCCCCAGGGGCAGCCGCGGGACCCACGTGGAGAGGAAGCCCTGGGCAGGCAGCAACGGGGGACCCACGTGTGGCCTCTGCCCACATTCCCCAGGTGTGCGGGGGTCCCGGGCCGAGGCTGTCCCACATTCCCCGGGTGTGTGGGGGTCCCGGGCCGAGGCT
>NW_012102576.1:2987900-3014061 GCF_000951045.1 Mandrillus leucophaeus | reverse complement strand
TCCCGGGCCCAGGCTATCCCACATTCCCCGGGTGTGCGGGGGTCCCGGGCCGAGGCTGTCCCACATTCCCCGGGTGTGCGGGGGTCCCGGGCTGAGGCTGTCGAGGGCGTTTCGTTGTCACGTTTTTCCTGCTGCCCTGGGGCTGGGGCCACATCTCTGTAAAATCTACGCTAAGCCCTCTGCGTCTGCACAGCTCTGAATCGGGGTTCCTGTTCAGTTACCACGGACTCAGGGATGACTGAAGCTGAGCACCTTCCTGAGAAAGACCCATGTGGGCTCCGTCTCTCAGCAGGCCTCACTCCCCAACCCCTGTTAGGCCCAGCCAGGAAGTTGCTTCTGTCAACAAAACATGAGCAGTAAGGATGTCCTGGGCCAGCTCCACAGAAGCACAGCAGGGTGGTCGGTAAAAGAAATCAGGGTCACTAGACAGGGCCCCTCACCAAGCCTGTCCAGACCCCTGACCACCCTTACGGGAAACGTGGTCACCACCGAGGAAAAACTCAGTGCTGTGAGGAAGTGCATGTCCCTCTGCAGAGACCGTGGGGTACAGAGACAACAGCAAAAAGCAAAACAAAATCAATTCGCCAAGATTTATATTTTCTGCTTTACTTCATCTTCTTTCTTTTTTTAGAGATGGGGTCTCACTCTGCCACCTGGACTGGAGTGCAGAGATACCATCACAGTTCCCTGCATTCTTGAATGTGTAGGTTCAGGGGATCCTCCCACCTTGGCCTCCCAAGTAGCAGGGACTCCAGGCACTTGCCACCATGCCTAGCTGATTTTTTTCCCTTTCTTTTCTTTTCTTTTTTTTTTTTGAGACAGAGTCTCACACTGTTGCCCAGGCTGGAGTGCAGTGGTGCGATGTCAGCTCACTGCAACCTCCACCTCCTGGATTTAAGTGATTTTCCTGCCTCAGCCTCCTGAGTAGCTGGGATTACAGGTGCAGCCACCACACCGGCTAATTTTTGTATTTTTAGTAGAGACAGGGTTTTGCCATGTTGGCCAGGCTGGCCTCAACTCCTAACCTCAGGTGATCCTCCTGCCTCTGCCTCAGCCTCCCAAAGTGCTGGGATTGCAGGCTTGGGCCACCACACCTGGCCTACGCCTAGCTGATTTAATTTTTTTTTTTTTGTAGACTTGGGGTCTCACTATGTTGCCCAAACTAGTATCAACTCCTGGCCTCAAGCAATCCTCCTGCCTCAGTCTCCTAAAGTGCTGGGATTACAGACATGAGCCACCATATGGGCATCATTCATCTCCTACAGTGACAAGAGAGAAAGGTCTCTAGGTGCCATGTGTTCAGCTTCACACAGGGACCGAAGCCCTAAGGGTTTTTCTAGGAAACGCACCATTTTTTTTACCCAACCTCTTCATCTTTCACCCTGGAAGCTAGAAAGCAGCCCCAGGGACTCTGCTACAATTTCTGTCTTGTTGCTTTGAAAATTGCCAGGTCCTTGCTGGATATTTGATCAGCATGTTTTGCTACCCATTTTTCTCTTGAATTAATCTTTTGTTGCCGATAAGTTCCATAAAAAAAATGTGATTTATTCTAAAGTCAGGAAACAAGGTAAAAACTGGGTAGAGTCAGAATTGTCCTTAAAAACTGCACAGATACTACCTCTTGGAGACCAATAGACCATCATGCAAAAATTTCAGCCAGTTCTTCTTTCAGTGCTAAAAGAGATTATTGATTCTTTGGTTAAATGCCAGGTGAAGTAATTGACTTGCATTTAACAAACATTATTATATGAAATATATCATTTAGAAAAATGTTGAACTTCACATGCGGAAGATTGTGTGAATCATATCCACCTGGCGTTTTTACAACATTTAGATATTTGCCTATTCATATTTATTTCTTTTAACCCCCATCTCCCACTCCAATTTTCTCTCCTCCCTCACCATGAGTACGTATCAGATGAATATCCCCTAATGTGAAGATGTTCTTACAAAACACATTGTTGACTGTGTATTATATTCTCAGTGTACACCAATTTTCTTGAGCTGTAGATTCACTTTGGCTTTTACTTTTTGTCTAGGATTGCACTGAATTTACAGGTGGTCCTGTTGAGAACTGATGTCTTTAAAATATCATCATCACATCCAAGATCTCTCCACAGAATATCTTTCTGGATACTTAGAACTTCTCTGTTGTTCTTTCATAGAATTTTATCTTTTTCCCCGTAGAGGACTTGTTACTTGAACTTCTAAGATACTTCAGATTTTCGTTGCTATTGTGAATGCATCTATTTTTATTGTATTTTTTGGTTGGTGACTGGGCTAAGCCTCTGTAATGTTGTAAGTTTATGTTAATCTGGAACGCTTGTCTCTTTTCTCATGGCATCAGAGAGGATGTTAGTCAGTACTACTTTAAACTATTTTGGTACTATTTTTGTATTCTTTCCCATCTTACAAAGAACATTTTCTTTATCAAGATAGAGTTTACAGTATATTTAAACTACACAACTTTGCATAGTTAAAAACCTCTGTATATGACTTTTAAAGACTTTTTATTGTAAATAGGTGTTGAACATCATAAATTGGTGTTGAATGATGTTGAACATTGGTAAATGCTTTTTCTGCATCTACCAAAGTAATCATATGATTTTTCTCTAAGTTTGTCAATATTGTATTGAAAAATTTTTCTGATGTTGAACTATCCTTGCATTCCTGAGATAAGCCCTACTTGATCATTATGCATTGCTTTTTGAATGCAATGTTGGATTCCATTGAGTAATATTTTATTTAAGTTTTTTTTTAAATCTACATTCACCAGTAAAATGAACCTAAAATTTTCTTTCCATGTGTTACCTTTATCTGGTTTGGGAATAAAAATTATACTAGCTTTGTAAACTAAGCTGGGCATATTTTCACTATTTTTCTAGTTTCTAGAACTTCTGTTTAAGTTAAAATTAACTGTGAGTCTTGGGTTTGAGAGAAAAAAGTTTAGATTCCCATTCTGATTTATTTAATGTTTGTTAGCCTAATCAAGTTTCCTGTTGTTTGCACCAATTTGCCATTTTGTTGTTTTTGCAGAAATGCATCCATTTTGTCTACATTTCCAAAATGCTTAGGTTATAGTTGTTTATGACATTCTTTTACTAATTTTTTCCCTCTACTGTAGCTAATATTATGTTGCCTTCTCATTTATGTGTTTATATTTTTTTACATTGTTTATTCGCATTTTTTTCCTTCATGAGTCTTGCCAGAGGTCCTTAAAAAGAAACAGATTTGTTTCCATTAGCCTTCTCTATTGTGTGTGGGTGTATGCATTGTGTGTTTTGCTTGCTTGCTTTCTGTGTTCTCTATTTCACCAATTTCTCTTTTACATTTAGCACTGCATTCCTTCTTGTTCTTTGGATTTTTCTCTACTGATTTTTTTCAAAGTTCTTGAATTAAATGTTTGGTGTTTATTTTTCTGCCATTTCTATTTGTAGACAAATGTATTTAAAGCAAAATGTTTCATAGTTTTAGCTGTATTCTACAACATATGTGTGTGATCATGCACATAAACACCCCACACACAGACACACAGACACACAGAAACACAGGCACAGAGACAGACACACACACACAGACACACACAGACATAGACACACGAAGAAACACACACAGACATACACAAAGAAACAAAGACACACACAGACACAGACACACACAGAGACACACACACATCTCCCTAGGAGGGCGGCCTTGCTGCAGTGCTCCTTGGTTTGGAGCACCTCACTAGTTTCATCTTCACGGAAACTCACCTGTTTGCCATCTGTCCGTTTATTAGCCTCTTCATGCTTACTATGACTATTTCATTTTTAATTCTCTAATGCCCTTTCTTCCCTCCTGAGTATATTTAGTTGCTTTATTTCACTAATAATCTCACCTGTGTCCTTGAGCACATTATGCCTTTTAGGCGTTGAGTCTGTCTGTTCCAGCCCTACCTCAAGGTGTGTTGTATTTGCTGTGCTTCCAAGTGGCTATGCTGGTCAGGTGTCCGATGACTTTGCCTGTGGGCTCTTTTCCCTTGAAGGCATCAGCTCCTCTCTCGGGTACATTTGCTGGAGAAGATCCACGGCAGGCCCTAGACCAAGACCCCAGCCCCGGGTTGGAGGAGAGGGACAAACACCAGGCAGACACAGCAGGCAGGACAGGCTGCAGAGCCAGGCCGACCTCCACTGCCCGTCCCTCAGGACACCTCATTGATGAATAATCTGCTTCTGAGTGGGTGCTCTTCTGGGTGCAGTTTCCACCTCAGGAGTTTGGATGAGGAAGGGGAAATATGAATTTCAGTCCCTAGTGCTGCCATTCACGTCCAGCCAGCACCGCCAGCAGCTTCCACCTCTCTAGCCCTGGCCGCCCCGTCTCCCACCCAAACTCACACGGCGGTCCTGCCTCTCCCTGGCTTCTCCAGGTGCTCATGCTCTCACGTCCACACCTCCCTCTTCCATCTCTGGCTTTCCCATCGTTAGTTCTCGGGGAAGGAGTCGGCCATCATGCCAGGTGCCACAGTGTCTGCAAAAGCACCTAGACTGTAGTACCAGACTGCAGTACCAGACTGTAGTACCAGACTGTAATACCAGACTGTAGTACCAGACTGTAGTACCTAGACTGTAGTACCAGACTGTAGTACCTAGACTGTAGTACCAGACTGTAGTACCAGACTGTAGTACCGGACTATAGTACCGGACTATAGTACCAGACTGTAGTACCAGACTGTAATACCAGACTGTAGTACCTAGACTGTAGTACCAGACTGTAGTACCAGGCTGTAGTACCAGGCTGTAGTACCTAGACTGTAGTACCAGACTGTAGTACCAGACTGTAGTACCTAGACTGTAGTACCAGACTGTAGCTGTCTCTTATACACATCTAGATGTGTATAAGAGACAGCTGTAGTACCAGACTGTAGTACCTAGACTGTAGTACCAGACTGTAGTACCTAGACTGTAGTACCAGACTGTAGTACCTAGACTGTAGTACCAGACTGTAGTACCAGACTATAGTACCAGACTGTAGTACCAGACTGTAGTACCAGACTGTAGTACCTAGACTGTAGTACCAGACTGTAGTACCAGGCTGTAGTACCAGGCTGTAGTACCTAGACTGTAGTACCAGACTGTAGTACCTAGACTGTATAGTACCAGACTGTAGTACCAGACTGTAGTACCTAGACTGTAGTACCAGACTGTAGTACCAGACTGTAGTACCTAGACTGTAGTACCAGACTGTAGTACCTAGACTGTAGTACCAGACTGTAGTACCAGACTGTAGTACCTAGACTGTAGTACCAGACTGTAGTACCAGACTATAGTACCAGACTGTAGTACCAGACTGTAATACCAGACTGTAGTACCTAGACTGTAGTACCAGACTGTAGTACCAGGCTGTAATACCAGACTGTAGTACCTAGACTGTAGTACCAGACTGTAGTACCAGACTGTAGTACCTAGACTGTAATACTAGACTGTAGTACCTAGACTGTAGTACCAGACTGTAGTACCAGACTGTAGTACCTAGACTGTAGTACCTAGACTGTAGTACCAGACTGTAGTACCTAGACTGTAGTACCAGACTGTAGTACCTAGACTGTAGTACCTAGACTGTAGTACCAGAATCAAGCTCAATGCAGCAAGATCACCGGCTTCTGACAAACAACAACTTTCAAAAGCCTCCCATCTCCCACCTCACACTCACTCCTACGGTGGGACAGGGAAAGAGCCATCCACTCTGCCCTCCACGCCAAGCCCATGGCATCTGAATTTACATATAATAAATGTAGGTGCACTGGGACATCTGAGTACACATGCAGAAACGATATCTGCAACTAGGAGCTCAGTCTGCAGGTGACAGCCACAAACACGGACCCTGCGTAGGAAATTCCTCAGTGCTCAGGACCAGTGAAAGGGCCATGTGTGTTGGAGACTTGCCGGAATGATGCAGGTTATATGGTGTGTTAATAAGAGCTGCTTTGCTTGAAAATTTCAGAAAGCCAACTTAACTCAGCTTCAGAAAGCAAGAATAAAAGAAATGTGCTGGCTCCTGGCATTGGAAGAAGGGCCAGGAGGCTGCGAGGAAGGTGGACCTGTGGCTGGCACAGAGGCCGCGGTGCCTGTGACGAGACAACGCCTGCAGCCATAAGACAGCTGCGGATGCTTGTGGAGGATCGGCTGCGAGAGGCCAAGTTCTGAGCATCCCGGAGCGTTAACACATCTGATCGTCACAACAGTTCTGGGATATAATCTATTATTGATAAGGAAACTGAGACATGAGGGTAAGTCCCAAGAGCGCATGCCAAGAAGTAATAAAGCTAGGACTTTTGCAGAAGCCACCTGGCCCCAGAGCCCTGGAGCCTGACCAGGACACTTCACCTCAGGCGGATCAGCCTTCCCTGCCTCACATACCTGCTTCTTCTGGCCACCTCCACGCTTCCAGACACTTCCCCTCACGTGGACCTGCTGCCCTTCCTGTCTCGTGCACCTGCTTCTTCCAGCCACCTCCACGCTTCCAGGACCCTTCCCCTCACGTGGACCCGCCCTCTCGCCTCACACACCTGCTTCTTCTGGCCACCTCCACACTTCCCTTGCGTGTCAGTTTCCCCTGTTGCAGCAACCAAGGGCCACCAACAGCTCCAGAGCCTTTAACTTAAGGCTTTACCCCAGAAAACAGGCAGCCCCTGCCCCTCTGGCTTCAGGCCAAAAGTCCCAGGAAAGGCTCTCACAGGCCCCCCAGAGCCGCGCCCGACCCTGAGCTGAGGGGCACTGGTGTCGTGAGGAACCCGACAGTGCGATCCACAGCTGCTCTGGGGCCTGAGCTTCTCAGGCCACCCACCGAGAGGAGCCGCCACACAGGAGGCAGGACCGTCCTGCAAAGTGGTCTGAGGGTCTTCTCGGTCTTGTTCCACGGTTTTGTGTCTGAAGCTCTGTTCATCTGTCTGTTGGCCCAGCTTTCAAGCTTTCTACATTTCCCCTACATTTTAAGGTACCATATAAAGCTTCCTATTTTAATCCCCTATGGTGAATACATGTTTTTATAACGTTGCTTTATAACCTTCCAGCTTATTGGCTCCTCAAGCACCAAGTGGCGTCCGGTAACAGGAGAGGACGAGGCCGTGCGTCCACATTTCAGGAGAGGGGCGCCCTTCCTTGAGCTCACTAAGGAGGCACAGCCTCATCGTGTTACTCCCAGAGTTCTGATTTTCCACGCTTAGCACCCTCTTTTCCTTAAATGTTATGTTAAACCAATGCCTTATTTACTAATAACTTGTTGAATATTTTTCTTACAAAACTGCTTTGTGTTGATGACATTATCATTATTTTGCTTGGTGCTTTGTAAAACATGCAGCATGTATTTTGAAGCTTGAGAAAAATGGGCAGATGGTTTGCAGTCTTCGTATGTCCAGGGGCCTCCTGTGATCGCGTCCACACACCCCCAGAGCAGCACAATGCCAGGTGTCTTTTCCCGGGTCAGAGCCTGTCTCTGACCACCCTGGGGAGGTGGTCGAGGCATAGCATGGCACTTGCTTTTAAGCTTCTGACATTACTTTGTCTCTTCTTCTTTTTTTTTTTTTGCAAAAGTTAGGAGCAGGGTTCCTACACACACACACATACATACACATGTTCTTTTGCATTTTTACTTATTAAGGAGCCACTTTCAGAAAGTAAACCATCCACCTGGAGAAACGTGATATGTAAGACGATGGTCTCATTCTTGGCCACATTGTCAATTTTATCAGAAATTACATTTCCAAGGGATAATTGAGCTAAGAGCCCATATTCCCCATTTCTCTTTCCATATAAATAGACATTAAGGCCCCAAATGCCATTCATTCCTGACTGAAACTCTAGCAGTAGCTAACATACTATTTCCTTCTTTGTCTCAAAGGATACATTGATAGACCCTTACTGGATTCTAGAGGAAAAACTCAAGTCTTCTTCATACAAATATTAAATCTGTGAACACACCAAAAAATTACATTTAACCCTGGAGAAAACCCAGAGATAGATTAAAAAATGATTCACAGCTGTTACATTTAACGTTAAAAATCATTAATGATGCCGAGGCATTTATATTTCTTTAACTCATGCCTAAACTATGAGGACTGGCTTTAATAAGTATTTTTAATAAAAATTTCAATTTCTTAAAAAAGCCTTTAAGAGAACCAGCATTGTGACTGATACAGCTGTAAACCAGAGACCATGAGGCACCCTGTGACCACCATCCAAATTAAAGTCTCAGAGAGCAGAACGAACATGTAACGTTGCAAAGCTCCATCCATAAATAAGGCCACAGAGTGTGGCCTCCAACTCCCCTGTTGCCTCAGGCTCTGGCAGCATCAGAAGCTGATGGTAATGCTCACAGCCTCTTCAGGACGGCTCTGCAGCCCTGGTCCCCATGGCACAGAGGGACAAAGTGCCAGGGTGGTCCCAGGAGCGCCCGTCCAGACCAGCTTGTAGCCAGAGCCACCCAGCTCCTCCGGTCAGTGTCCGCCTGCCCGGGGAACACCTGCTCAGGGCTCCGAAGTGCTCTCTGGCATCAGCAGCCCGGACACAGCCTCCACATCTCAGCTCCATGCTCAGTCCGACAGTCCCCGCCAGGCGTGTGGCCCAATCGCCCAGCAAGTGAACGCATGGACGAAGGAGTGTGCAGCCACTCAGCCACGGCCCTCCACGGTCTCATCTTCCACACAGCCTCTCTCAGAGCCCAGGTCTCCTCATCTGCAAAATGGAAGGGGCGCTGCCTTTTCCCTCATGCTGACGGCATGTTCCTGCCTGGCCTCAGTCCAGAGGACGCTCAGCTCCTTCACGACGTGGATGGAGCCGGAAAAGGCCCTGGCCCCGGTGCTGGAAGGAGCGCCCGGACCCCAGCCTTGTCGGGTGGCCACACGCTGCTGGGGCGTGCGTTCTCACCTGCAGAAGGAGATGGGGACCGCACAGATGCTCACGTCCCTCCTGGAGCTGGAACTTATGGGGGCCTCCAGCAGGATTCAGGCCACAGCCACACCTGCAAGCGTGTGGTGCTTGGACCCGCCCTGCTGCCCGGTAGAGGGGAACTTCAGGTGGATCTTTATGGCTCTGAAACATGCTCCTTCTGCACAGCGAAGTGGGGATCAATGTGGCGTTGACCACAGAGGCGTGAGGGTTATGGCTTACAGCTTCCACCACGTGCTTAGCACTGAGAACACCAGTGGGCGAAATGGCAAACCTGAAGTGGTTTTATTTAAACCCCAGAGAGAGGAGGGCCCTGCTGCCTCCACCACCCCAGAGGCCGCCTTTTGCTTTGCTCTAGGAAAAATAAAATTTAAGATCATTTTCATTCTATGGGCTGAGCTCGACCCCTGATTACTGCGGGCCAAGCTCGGGTGCTGTAGCCAGTCACCACACCCAACATGCCTAGCCCATTTCAACTTTTTAGAAACATTCTGGAATTAGGGCCTCATTTCATTTGCACAAAACCATTCATTGTACTGATTAGGAAGCCAAGAACATCAGTGATTTGCCTAAGGTCACATAGAACAAGTGAGTTACAAAGTCAAGACTGGAATTCAGGTCATAAATACTAAAAATGAGTAAAATGCAAGGAGCCCAGCCCTTAAACATGTTTGTCTGAAGCTCTGATTTGTGTCTCTCTTGCACCTGTTTGTTAAAAATAGCATCTAACTTGCCTAAACGAGCAATAAATAAATAAATAAATAAATAAATAAATAAATAAAATAAAAAAAATAAAATAAAATAAAAAACAACTCTTGGAAAACTAGAAAACAGACTGGTTTCAACATTCGCCTGGGCATCAGCCACACCTCCGTGTTGACTGGAAGCCACAGGCGCATCCAGCGAACCCTCTGATTGTTCAAAGTAAGCGGCACATGTAAGACCATCAGATGCCCATCTGCTGAGAATGTGTCTGGGGCAGTGTGGTAGGAAAGGCCCCTCACGTTTTGCACCTCCTCCACTGGCATTCCTGGGATAGCACTGATGACTAACAGGAGAGTAACTTACAGGCAAAGGAGGCAACAGTCCTTCCCGGCATGAGGGTGCCAGATTCACCGGAATAGGCTGGCCCCAGGGAAGCACTAAGCAGGCAGGACGCAGGGCAAGGCTGGGGCTTCAGCAGCCGCCACTGGTGGATGGAACAGTGAGCATGCAGGTGGGAAAACCGTAATCCAACCTCAACAGGTGGAAGACATTCCCAGACCAGCCGCCATGGGCTTCACACACTATTTTTTTGAGAACGTTCGTCATCTTGCCCTGTGGGTCCAAACTGTTAATCCACAGGGTCCTCGCAGTCCCAGGCTACTGCCAATTAGAGGCTCTGCAGACCTTCCGGTTGGACTTTTTACCTGTTTCTTTTCCTTCCTCCCACCCCTCCTAAAAGGACGGCTGTGGCAACAGCCTCTTATCACCCAGGGCAAGAATACCAAGCCAACCTCTTCAGGAGCGAGTTGCCTGCACAGGATGCAGGAGAGAATGGTGCTATTGTGCTGGCCCCGGAGTGGGCTGGAGATGGCACCTGCAGTGCTGAACGACTGGCTTTATTACCTCCATTACTACAATCACGTTTGAAACACGGTGCAGACCAGCTAATTCCAGGGGCAACTCCTGCTCTCCTTAGTCTTGAGGAAGCTACAGATGCCCACATCCAGGGACCTACTTGCTGCGCTGCAGGGCGAGGCTGCTTGGCCTGCAGAGAGTTGGGGCAAAGGCTCCCCGTGTCTGCAGCTGGTTCGGAAGAGGTGGCTCTGTGCGCGGCTTTCTGCTGGGCGGCCGCACCCACAGCTGTGTGGTGAGAACTGTGTCTCCTACACCAGAGGTGCCCAATGGTCAGTGGAATGATTGCTTGCAAAGGTCATCTTTTAAATGATGATTTCATTGCAGGAAGTATAATTTTGAAATAATTTTTCATCTCAAGTGAATGCCGTACTTAGTTTGGCTCCCCTACTCCCATCCCACCTTCTCTGCATGGTGACTGCTTATTGAGGAGAAATTACAGCATCAAACCCAAGAGTCCACTCTCCTCCCACCACACAGCTTCTCGACTTCCTTAAACACAGCCCTGTGACGGCAGACGGAAAGAAAGGCCCCTGCCCTGTCCCTCCCTGACATTCTCACATGAGCCTCCAGGAATAGTCCTGGCCCCTTTCCCTAGGAAATTACTATCTTCTGAAAATCTCAAAATAACCAAGAAAATTTTGTAGGACTTTGTTGTTGTTGTTGCATTAGAAAAACTGTATTTTTGTTTTTCCAGACACAAAATATTACATACTGCTAAATACGCCTTTGCAAACCAGGGCCTCCCACAGGAGCCTCTCCCCTCGAGATGCTGATGAGGACCAGCTTCTGCACTATCAGCCCATCCGAGTTTTTTAAGTTGGCACTGGCGGTGGCACAGGGCAGCAGATGAACATCTTGGCAATACAGAACAGATCCAAAGGTATAAGGTCCCGAGAAGCTCTGCCACTGGGCAACAACAATACCCCTGATGAGGGAGAAGGCAGAGAAAGACATTCCAGAGTGACCACAGGGGCATCCACGTTAGGTCCTAAGCACAGCCCCTGCCAATCAGCATCAGCAGCACCACTGCAACCTGTGTCTTGGGTCTGCTGGAAACATGTCAACCACATGGTGAAACAAAATTATGTAAAGATGCAGATACAGAGACAGAGGCAGATGCAAAGGAACATGCAAATGCAGATGCAGAGACACATGCAGGTACAGATGAAGATACGGGTACAGATGCAGATACAGTTATGGATGCAGACGCAGGTACAGATACTGATGCAGATACAGATGCAGACGCAGGTGCAGATACAGACATCGATACAGACACAGATGCAGATATAGACACTGATGCAGATACAGATACTGATGCAGATACAGATGCAGATGCAGGTACAGATACAGACACAGACACTACAGATACAGATGCAGACACAGATACTGATGCAGATAATGATGCAGATACAGACGCAGACGCAGGTGCAGATACAGACAGATACAGACACAGATACAGATGCAGATGCAGATGCAGATACAGATGCAGATACAGATGTAGATGCAAGACAGAGTCTGTTCAAGGAAGACACAGATACAGATGTAAAACAGTCTGTTCATCTTCATCTGTCTCTTTACCTGCACCTGTGTCTGCACCTGTATCTGCATCTGTATCTGCATCTCCATCTGCATTTGCTTCTGTATCTGCATCTGCCTCTGAATCTGGATCTGCATCTGCATCCGTGTTTGCATCTGTGTCTGCATCTGAATCTCTATCTTTCTATTTGTATTCATCTTCCTGGTTGGGCCTTAGACTCTGTCTTGTCCCAGTCCCCTCGGGGGTGTCTCAGGATGCCCACACTTGTTGGAACTCAGCCAACTTCTGTGGCCTACTGGTCTTCCGCATCTCCAGGCCTCCTGAGGCTTAGATATTTTTCTGAGGTATCAGGAAGCTCGCCTGCCCCTTCCTTGCCCTCAAACACATTTCTCCCTGCCTTCTGGACTTTCCACCTCCACCCAACATGTCAAGACAAACTTACCACTCCCCCTGGCCTGGGTGTGTTCCTAACTTGTCCTTCCCAAGCTTTGACCAGTAGCCTCAGAACCCATTGGGTGAAGGCCCTTCCTGGCTCCCCTTGGAATGCCTGATGCCCATCTGCAGCCCCCGCATGTCGTCGTAGGTCTCTACTTTCTCCGTACCCCACACTCCTGTCATAGGTCCCACCGCCATCTCCTCAAGGTTCCCTCTTTCTGCTCTCCTCATTCTGGTAGGCTTTGCATATGGCAGCCTTCAATCACATCCTTTCCCTGCCCAAAACTGACTCCCTTTGCCTTCCAAACCAATAATGTGATGTGTCCCTCCCTACCTCTCCCGGCTTCTGTCTCTCCTCCCTAACATGTAACTTGCATCCCCTGAGCCTGCTTCTTGTCAAAGTGGGAACAACCCTGGTGAGAGTCTGGATGCTGGATTCTGACTGTGGCCCCTGAGCCTCCATTCCCCACCATGAACCACGGAGGCTGAACTACATCAGTACACCTCTCACCTGAGTGTATGTGTGAGTCGCTTGGGGTTTTGCTAAGATGCAGATGTTGATTCAGAAACTCTGGGTTGAGGCCAAGGCTCTGCATTCCTGATGAGGGCCCAGGTGACTCCAGAATTACTGTCCAGGTAATGCCTTGGGACCAGAGCCAGGAGCCAGACATTCTCTCATGTCCTTCCAGACCCAGCATTCCACAGCAGGAGCACACAGCTGTGGCCAGGCATGTGAGCTGAAGCATCTGCCCTCAGAGTCTGACTCCCAGCTCTGCGCCCACTACCTGGCTGACTCAGCAAGTTACTTGTCCCTTAAACCACAGTGTTCTTCCCGGAAACACAGGGGCACAGTCTGCACTCTGTCTCAGGGCTGCTGTAACAATTAAATGAGATAAGCCATTTTCAGGGCTGACACTGCCTGATGAGAAAGGCCCTCCACAGGTGCCCACTCTCACCTTGGCGTCAGGGTCCTCCTGAGCTCACACAGGGCCCTGGGCCTCGGGTGCTGGGGAGGAGTCGCCACCCTAGGGCTGGATATCTGGGGCTGAGGGCAACCTGGAAACCCATCCATCCACATCCTCCAGGTCTCCCATCTGGCCAGCAGGCCCCTGGAACATCCATCCTTCACTGAGCCCTGGGGGAGGCCTCCCTGCCCCCAGCACAGGGCGCTCTGGGCAAGAGGCCATGAACTGCAAGAACAGGAAATGGAGGAGAAAATCTTCTCTTTTGTAAACACAGTGTTTGGTTTCAGGAGGATGGATTCCAACCAAAGAACCCATATAGACACGTTGTACCCTTTGAAGCATCGCACACAATTTTTACAGACCATGGGTATTTCCAAAGAACGCATCAGCACCGTCTCTATCCAGTGACGGGAAAGAAAACCAAGACTGGATTTCTGAGGCAGCATTAATACATAATGAAATTCAGATTTCAAAATTATGAAGTCTTAATCGGAATCCACCTCACAAGATCTCACCTGAAAATTCCAGTGCTATCCAGGGTGCCTTTGTGTGGTAACAGCAATTGCCATTACCAAGACTTAAGACATGCTAGATGCTGTTGGAACAATGCAGGCTCCCATGTCAACATCAGCTTGACTGAAAAGGGATGTTTCTGTACTTGACCTCTGCAACAGTAATGAAGAGCTCCATCTGGAAGTCATTCCAATAACAATGACGACTGTCTTCCGCTTCAATCGATCGTTCTGTGGTCCCCACGGCTAGCCAGCTCTATTTCTGCAAACATCATAGAAGTGTGGGTGTGTAGGCTGGGCGCGGTGGCTCACGCCTGTAATCCCAGCACTTTGGGAGGCCGAGGCCGGTGGATCATGAGGTCAGGAGATTGAGACCATCCTGGCCAACATGGTGAAACTCCATCTCTACTAAAAATACAAAAATTAGCAGGGCTTGGTGGTCCATGCCTGTAGTCCCAACTACTCAGGAGGCTGAGGCAGGAGAATCTCTTGAACCCAGCAGGCAGAGGTTGCAGTGAGCTGAGATCACGCCACTGCACTCCGGCCTGGCGAGAGAGTGAGACTCTGTCTCAAAAAAAAAAAAAAAGAAGAAGTGTGGGTGTGTTTGTTGTGTGGGATTACGGTCTCATTCCTAGCACTGCTTTGCCCTAGGGAAATGCGGGTCACCGCAGTGTTGGTAGCTCCCTCCCTCCTCGCTTCCCGCTGGGTCTGAGCTCCTTTCTCTGGGAGGTAATAGTTGTGTTAAGAAGGGTTAGTGGGGTGGGGTGGGGCTAGCTCCAGAGCCCAGGCTACAACGTCCCCCATCGTGGCGCTGGGGCTAAGCTCCAGGAGGAACAGCAAGAGGCTGGGGGATTTCCAGGAAGTCTCCAACCTCAGCAAACTAGAGCAACGCGATCTGCCCCTCAGCGCCTGGGCCGCTCAGGTGCTTTTCCTCGTGGAGGACAGCAGCCAGGACTCTGAGGAAAGGCCATGGTGCTTTCTAAGGGCCCAGCAGAGGCCGGTCCTGGGCTGGAGGGAAGGAGCCTTTATTTTTCCAGTGACGTGAGTTGTCCAAGCATTTTCCATGCACTCCCCTTCAGAGAATATTTCTGTCAAATGAAACTATTGCTTCCTCCACTTAACAATCCAGAAGGAGCTGCCCTCATGCCCCCAGGGCTCACCCTCCCCAGCTACACGGCTCGGGGCTTTCCAGGGTCCAGAACCCAGGCTGGGACGGGCAGGCCCGTAGGTCAGGAATGAGCCTTTCCCAGCACAGGGCCTCCTCCATTGCACGGGAGGCAGGGAGCCGGCCTTCCGCCCACAGGAGTCCCGGGAGCGTGGGAGGAAGCCGCCAGCCTCCCTCCGAGGGCCATGGCCCAGCACAGCTCGCCCACCAGACAAGTCACACAGGCCCAGCCCCCTTGCTCAGCGCAGCCCCAACGCGGGCCTCCTGCCTCCCTCGGTCTGGGGCCCACTCCCCACAGCACCTCCTGATTGAGGACTCTGGTTCTCCGTCTGGACGGCAGACCTAGAAAGAGCCACAGACACAGGCTTGCTTCGTTGTGGTAAACAGACAACAGAAGGCAACGCCCCAAGGTTGGCAGTTCTGTGGATTTTAACTCCTGTGTAGATTTCAGTGGCCACAACCACAATTAGGGCAGGGTACATCCCAATGCCCCAAACCCCACCACAACCCCTCTCCACAGTCACACACCAGCCCCTCGGAAGCCCTGGCCAGCCCCGACCCCTTCTCCAGAGAAAGTCAGGGAGGTGGGATGATGGAATGCCACCTCAGAAACTGCCTTCCTTCCTTCAGCAAAAGGCCGTGGGTTTCAACCACACTGTCTCCTCGCTGCCGAAAGGTATTCCATGGCATGGAAGGACCCGTTTCTTTATCCTTTCACCCGTTGAAGGACATTTGAGTGGCTTCCAGTTTTTGCCAAACCGGAAAACAGTTTATGAATACAGCTGCTGTCAATATTTGTGTGCAGGTTTTTAGATTAATGTAAAGTTTTCATTTCTTTACAGAAGATATCAAGGACCGGGATTGATGAATCATATGGTATGTTTATGTTGACAAGAAACTGCCAAACTGTTCTCCATTCTACATTCCCACCAGGAAGTATAAGCGTTCCCGCTTCTCTGCATCTTTATCAACAGAGTGTTGTCAGCATGTTTTATTTTAATCATTTGAATGGCTGCGCAGCGGGGGCCCCTCATGGGTCCGACGTGCATTTCCCTGAAGGCTTCTGATGTTAAACACCTTCTCCTACATGTATCTTACACCTTTATGACCTATTGGTGAAGTGTTTATGCAAATATTTTGCTCATTTTTTTGACTGAGTTGTTTGGTTTCTTACTATTGAGTTTTGAGAGTTCTTTATATGTTGAAGACAAACCCTTTGTTGGATATGGACTTTGAAGATATTTTCTCCCACTCTGTAACTTGTCCTTTCATTTTCTAACACTGTCTGTCACAGAAAATTTTTTTTATTTTAATGAAGTCCAATTTATCAATTATTTTATGGATTGTAGTTTTGCTGTATGCTTAAGAACTCTTGGATTAACCCCAAGTTATGAAGATTTTCTCCTATGTTTTCTTGTAAAGTTTTACAGTTTACCTTTTGCATTTAGGTCTATGACATATTTGGTGTTAGTTTTTTATAAGGTTGAGGTTTAAGTCAATATTGACTTTTCTGCAAACGGATGTCCAGTTGTTCCAAGAGCATTTGTTGAAATCCTTTTTCCACTGAATTGCCCTAAACCTCTGTTGTTATGGCCATAATTGTGTGGGTCTGTTTCTGGACTACCTATTCTGCCCCATCGACCCGTTCATCTGTCTTTGCCAATATTACACTGTCTTAATTGTTACAGCCTTTAAAATGGAATGGTTCACTCAACTTTATTCTTTTCCAGAATTGTTTTGAGTAGTCTAGTTTTTTGTTGTTCTGTATAAATTTTAGAATCATCTTCTTTCTATAACACACAAAAAAATCTAGCTGGGATTTTTATTGAAATTACATTAAATATGAAGGTTAACTTGAGGAGAATTGACATGTTTACTATGCTGAGTTTTCCAATTGATGACACTATGTCTCTTCATTTATTTAGGTCATCTTTGATTGTTTTCATCATTCATCATCATCTGGTAGTTTTGAGCATATAGATCCTATATGTAGAGAGAGTTAGATTTATAATTGAATATTTTATTTTTGCGCTATTTTAGGTGGTATTTTTATTTTAATTTCAGTTGTCAATTGTTCTTTGCAATATATGGAATTAAGATTGGTTTTTGTTTGTTGATTTTGTAGTCTACAAACTTGCTAAACTCACATATTAGTTCTAGGGGACTTTTCATGAATTTGTTAGGATTATATAGTGTACAATATCATATTGTCTGTGAATAGGAACTGCTTTGTTTCTTTCTTTAAAATCTGCATGTCTTTTACTTCCCTGATTAGAGCTTCCAGTACAGTATTGAATAGGAGAAGGACGAGTGGATAGCTTTTCCTTCTTCCCAATCTTTGTGGAAAACGTTCAGGCTTTCATCAGTAAATATGAAGTTTCTGTGGGGTTTCTTTTTGGAGATGTTTCTTATCAGAATGTGGAAGTTTCCTACTATTCTTGATTTGCTGAGAGTTTTTGTCATGAATGAATATTAAATGTTGTCAAATGATTGTAATGCATCAATTGATATTATTGTGTGATTTTTCTCCTTCAACTGTTAATATTACGGATTATGTCAATTGATTTTCAACTATTGAACTAGCCTTGCATTACAACAACAAAATTCTACTTTGTCATATATTATTTATATACACCATATATTATATAAATAATATATACACCAAGTAGAATTAATTTCTGTTGAGGATTTTAAAATCTATATTCATAAGAGGCATTCATGTGCAGTTTTATTTTCTTACACTGTCTTTGGTTTTAGCTATCAGAGAAATATCAGCCTCATAAGAGGAGTTGGAAAATGTTTCTTCTTCTTATATGTTCTGGAAGTGATTGTGTATAACTGATGTTATTTTCTATTTGCATTTTTGGTAGAATTTGTCAGTGAAATCATCTCAGTTTGGAGTTCATAGCATTTCCCTTTTTATCCTCTTAATGCCTGTAGGTTCTGTTATGATGTCCCCTCTTTTGTTCCAGGTATTGATATTTGTGTCTTCTCTATTTTTTTCTGTCTTTTGTCAGTGTTCAAGAGTTTTGATCAATTAATCATTTCAAATGACTGATTTTTTTTGTTTCACATTTTTCTGTATTGTTTTTCTGTTTCCAATTGTATTTCTGTTCTTATATTAATTCATTGAGGTTTTGCTTTTGGTTTTTCATTGTATTTTGTTTTGTTTTGGTTCTTCTTTTTCTCAACTGTTAGATTTGAAATGTATTGTTCTGACTTCTTTTTTCTTTTCCAATAGAAGCATTAATGCTATATTTTCCCCTGCAAATACTGCATTAGCTGCAACCCACAAGTTTTAATACATGTATTTTTATTTTCATAAAGACTTCTAATATATTCTAATTTCTCTTGAGACTTTTTTTTAATCCAAGGATTATTTAGGAGTGTTTTGTTTGATTTTTGAAGTGTTTGGAGATTTTCATGTATCCCTTTGTATTGACATCTAATTTAACACCATTATGGTCAGAGAATGTACTTGATTTCAACTCTTTTCAATGTCTTAAGATTTGTTTTTGATTCAGGATATGGTCTATTTTGATTACTATAAACTCAAATACAACATGTATTCTCTCATTCAGTAGAGTGCTCTGTAATGCCTATTTAGATCCAGTTGGTGGATGTTGCTATTCAGTTCTGTATTCTCCAACATTTTTAGTCTATTAGTTCTATCAATTATTAAGAGTATTGAAGTCTCCAATTATAATTGTGAATTTGTGCATTTCTATTTTCAGTTTTGTTTTTATTTCATGTATTTTGAAACTCTGTAGATATGTATATTATATATATACATATGTAGGATTGAAAAGTCTGCTTGGTTAATTGAACTTTTTACCATTACAAAATATTCTTCTTTATCCCTGGAAGTTTTCTTTGAAGTCTACTTTGTCTAAGATTAATATAGATTAATATAGCCACTCAAACTCTCTTTTAATTGGTGTTTGCTTTGAATAGTCTTCTATTTTTTTTTTTTTTTTTTACTTTTAGCCTATCTATATAATATTTGAAGGAGGTTTCTCATAGACAACATACAGTTGTATCTTTTTTTTTAACATTTTAAAACAATCTCTTTCAATTAATTTCTTTAGATCATTAACATTTAATGTAATCTAAACACTGATATGTTTCGCATTTAGATCTACGAGTTTACTATTTGGTTTCCATTTGTTTCCTGTGTTTTTCATCATTTTGCTTCCCTTCCCCTGACTTCTTGGGGGAATAAATATCAGCCTCATATGAGGAGTTGGAAAATTTTTCTTCTTCTTATATTTTCTGGAAGATATTTAATTTTCTTGCAATTCCATTTATCTATTTTGTTTTTACCATATCTTTTTGACTAGTGTTATTAGTGGTTGTTCTAGAGATTACAATGTATGTACTTAACTTTTCACATTCTATTTGGAATCAACATTTTACCACTTCAAGTGGAGCAGACAAGTCTTGCCACCATATGGATTCCTTTATCCTCTGCTTTTATGTTGTATTACACCTATATACATTGAAACCTCTATGAGACAATGTTATAATTGTTGCTTTTATAAAATGTAATTTAAAGAACTCCGGAGGAGAATAGTCTATTATATTTACTCATATATTTACCATTTCTGGTGCTCTTCCTTAACCATTGAGGTTCTAATTTTCTTCTGGTACCATTTCCTTTTTGTCTAAAGTACTTCCTTTAGCAATTTCTTTAAGGCAGATCTGGTGGCAAATATTCTTTTTGTTTTTTTCATCTGAAAATGCCTTATTTTAACTTTATTTTGAATAATATTTGCATCAAATGTAGAGTTCTGTATTGACAGTTGTTTTCTTTTGGCACTTGAAAAAATATGCTACTTCCTTCTGCTCTGCATAGTTTCTTATGAGAAATTCACTGTTATTATAATAGTTTTTCTACTATAGGTAAGGTGTCATTTCTCTCTGGTTGCCTTAAAGATTTTTTTCTTTGTCTTTAGTTTTCAGAAATTTAATTATAATGTGTCTTGGCATGGATTTTTAGGTTATCCTGTTTGAGGTTCACTTATCTTCTTGAATGTGTATATTTACATCTTCTGTCAATTTGGGAAGTTTTCAGCTATTATTTATGTGGCAGACAGAATTTTAGTGTGGCTCCCTAGATTCCCACTCCCTGGTATACACACATCTTCTTGTAGTTGTTCAATCAAACATTAATCTAAGTGCTGCTATGAAGAGATTTTGAAGCGTAACTGAAGACCAAATCAATTGACTTTAGGAAAGGAGGTTATCCTGGATGAGCCTGACATAATCAAGTGAACCCTTAGAAAGGAATTTGGCTCTTTCTGGAAATACCGGAAGCATGAATGTTATTCAACATAAGGGAGAGACTCCCTTGATGACTTTGAAGATAATGGGAGGACGGTGAGGAATGCAGGCATTTTCTGGCAATTGAGAGCAGAGCCCAACTCAGAGTCAGCAAGGAAATGGGACCTCAGTTCTACAGATGCAAGAAACGGAATCCTTTCACCACCATGTGAGCTTGGAGTTTCCAAGACCCTGAGTTTCCAGTGAACGCAGCCATGACCTTGATTTCAGCTACATGAGACACTGAACAGAGAATCCAGCTAAGTCACATCCAGATTTCTGACCCACAGAAAACAAAAATAATAAATGGATGTTGTTTTAAGCCACTAAGCTGTGGTAATTTGTTATGCAGCATTAAAAATATTTCTCTAGCAGGGCGTGGTTAGCTCACACCTGTAATCCTAGCACTTTGGGAGGCTGAGGCAGGTGGATCATGAGGTCAGGAGTTTGAGACCAGTCTGGCCAATGTAGTGAAACCCCATCTCTACTAAAAATACAAAAATCAGCTGGGTGTGGTGGCATGCGCCTGTAGTCCCAGCTGCTCCAGAGGCTGAGGCAGGAGAATCATTTGAACCCAGGAGGTGGAGGTTGCAGTGAGCCAAGATCACCCTACTGCACTCCAGTCTGAGCAACAGAGCAAGACTCCATCTCGGTCAGGTGCAGTGACTCATGCCTGTAATCCC
The DNA here is from genome assembly GCF_000951045.1 of Mandrillus leucophaeus. Lineage (NCBI taxonomy): Eukaryota > Metazoa > Chordata > Mammalia > Primates > Cercopithecidae > Mandrillus > Mandrillus leucophaeus. Next base: position 2,992,901 of record NW_012102576.1, on the reverse strand, counting down.
AGCACTTTGGGAGGCCGAGGCGGGTGAACCTCTGAGGTCAGGAGATCAAGACCATCCTAGCCAACATGGTGAAACCCTGTCTCTACTAAAAATACAAAAAAAATTAGCTGGGCATGGTGGCACACGCCTGTAGTCCCAGTCCCAGCTACTCGGGAGGCTGAGGCAGGAGAATTGCTTGAACCCAGGAGGTAGAGGCTGCAGTGAGCTGAGATTGCACCACTGCACTCCTGCCTGGGTGACAGAGCAAGTCTCTGTCTCAAAAAAAAAGACGTCTCTGTCTCAAAAAAAAAAAAAGACTCCATCTCAAAAAAGATATATATATATTTTATATATATATATATATTTCTCCATTTGCCTTATTCACTCTTTCTTCTCTCCTATTTGATTTTCATGTCACAAATATTACACCTTCCGTAATGCCCCATAGGTCCCTGAGGCTCTGCTGCTTTTAAAATATATATTTTCTCTCTGTTGTTCAGATTGAATACTTGGGTCTATCTTCAAGTTTGCTGACTGTCCTCTGCCATCTCTGCCACTGACTTCATGTAGTGAGGTTGATTTGTTTGTTTGTTTTGATTTCAGTTAATTTATTTTTCAGCTCTAACATTGCCATGTGGTTTTCTTTAGGTCTTCTAGTTCTTTGCTAAGACTTCCTTTCTATTCATGAGTGTTCACCCTTACTTGTTGAAATATTTTTATAGTAATTGCTTTAAAGCTTTCTCAGATAATTTCAACATTTTGTCAACATACATAAGGGGGTCTATTGATTGTCTCTTTCCATGAAAGTTACAATTTTCCTGGTTCTTCATGTGCCAGGTAATTTGTATTATATCTTAGACATTTTGAATATTATGTCATAAGACTCTAGATCTTGCTGAAAGCCCCTGGAGAATGGTGCTTTTTATTTAGCAGGAGATAACTCAGGCCGGATTCAAGCTGCAAGTCCCAATGTGCCTTCTGTGGGTTGTGGTTCCAATGTCAGTTTGGTTTTCAAGCTTCTGCGATGAGTTAAGACCTATCCCATGTATGCCCCACCCAGTGGCCAGTCTGGGAGCCAGGCAGTGTTGTATCTTCCATTCCCAAAGTTGATGCATGCTATGCGGAGCTAGACCCGTGCATGCCTTGCTTGAGGATGTGTCTGTGAGTTCACAAACAACTGTAAAGGCTGCTCCCCTATCTCCTCCCTCGCTGCCCCACCCTGGTATGTTCCAGTTCCTGGACTCCCTTTTTGATCCTCTGGACAGGAAGCTGAACCATCAGCACTGGGCTCTGCTATGCACTTCCCTCAAACATGCCTGCTTCTGGAGCCAAGTGCTGGGGAGACAGGACAGGAGAGGACAAAGCAGCAAGGTTTGCAAGCCCTCCTGGGATCTCATCTCTGAAGTCAGAGAGGAAGGTGAACTCTTCAGAGAGCCCTATGGGTTACTCCTGCTGCTGGCACCACAACAGCCTTTGTGGAGAGCTGGGGCCAAGGCATAGGGGACAGGAAAAGTGGAAACAATAAAAAGAGACCTTCCCCACTCGGTATGAGTGTTAGGAGTCCCCTTTTCTGCTCTGTGAGCCAGGACTAGGGGGCTTCTCATGGGGTTCTCTCCATCTATCCTGTGTCCCTATTGAGTTCGAGGCTATGTTCAGTTAAAGCCAGGAGTACCGAAGGGGGAAAAGGCAAACTCACTGCCAACTGGAGAGATTTGGGCTCTGGTCTCCTCCAATCTCCCTGCAGTGACTTGCTTTTCAGAGCCCCTCAGCAGCTGCTCTGTGCCTCTGTCCAGGTCAGTAGCTGCATCCCATGTGAGGGTGGAATGGTGCAATGACTGCATCTCATCAGAGTCAAACCCAGATGCAGCTTTGAAAATTGAATTTTGGTGGTGGAATTAAATTATTTTCTCATTGGCTTGCATTGAAACTGCCTTTATTTTAGTTCTGGTTGGCCAATAAATTGTAAGGGTCCAAAGGTTTTAGATTTGGTCTCCCTGCCTCTCAGGCTCCTTGTGAAGTGGTAAACAGGCATCCCATGTGTCGGGAGAACAAGTGCTAAATGATAACAAACAATGAATATTGTTGCAGAGCAAAAATCCTTTTACTGTGAATAATCATGGTCAGGTCTTTTATACATTTAGATATGTAAGTAGGTCTGAGATAAATAAACTTGCTTTAGAATATAAAATCTTTCCATCGGAGATACACCCAATTTCATATAAATTGTTTAGTTTGCTCATGAATATCCTATTGGATAAGGGATTATCCCAATAGACTGTAGCAAAGGTCAGCAAACTATACCGTGTGGGCCAAATGCAGCTGGCAGCTTGTTTTTATAAGTACAACATGATTGGAACAAACATGCTTCTATTATCTATTTCTGCTTTCAGCTGCAACAGCAGTTGAAAAGTCACAGCAGAGCCTGAAATACTTCCTGTCTGGCCCTTTACAGGTAAAAATTTGCCAACTTCTGATCTATGGAATGCAAAAAAGGTAAACAGAATTCTCCTGCCCGGCAGGCATGTAAAAACCTGACAGCCAAGCTCCACCTCCCCGCCCACACCCACATCACCCATTCTCGGTCAAACTCCGACCCTTTTCCTGCTGAGCATAGCCCCTCAGAACCCTTCTCAACACCGCACCGCACGTAGCTCTGACCAAGTTATCTGAAATTAACACGATCAAAACTGTTTGTCCTGCCTACTCTAGGCTATGGTTGGAAGAAGAAGTGTAGGTGACAAAAACAAAGATCTGAAGTGATTTTCTTACCTAAAGGCAGCAGCAGCTTGGTGTTTCAGAGGCCCTGAAACGTGTATAGCTCGGAAGTCCCTTCGTAAGAGAAACAATTCCAAATTACGAATGTAAAGTTACTACAGCCTGAGAAAAGACCTGCGCAAATAAGAGATGAGTAGGTTGAAACTGCCTTGGTTTCCTGGTAAATCTGCCTTGCGGAGGCTTTGAACTCTTCACAGGCCTGGCCCCACCCCAGAGCTGCTGAATGTGCCTCGGAGGTGGGGTATCCACGCTTACGAGTTGCTGCAGGCATTTCTCAGTTGGTCCAAATGCACATCTGGGATCAGAGCCTCTGATCTGAAGCAAACGGGAGCAATGCGGCCTGGCTGGCTGTGGGACATGGTACCAGATGCCATTTCAATGAAAACTTCGCAATACCATGAGCAGGGCTCGGTGAGTGCTGCAATCAGCTTCTCCAGCTGTTGTGCTCCAACTGGCCAGGAACCCACAGAGAAGACGCTCCAGGCCAGAATCGTAGCCCTCTCGGAGGCACAGCTGAGGTTCTCTGCAGTCAAGGCTTCTTGGAGCCAGGAGTCTGCAGAGCCCTGGGGGCCTGGAAGCCCCTCCATCTGGGAAAGTGGAGGCAAAGGTACCTGGCCCTGCTCCTCTTCGTCCAGTTGGGAGAAGAAAGAGGACCCCACAGTCACCATGAGGAGGGTCCAGGGCTCAGCAGAGCATCTGAACACACGACAGGCCTGCCAAGGGATCAGCGGTGGTCCCAGGTCTGCCTCCTGGGACCTGAGCCTTAGTTTCCCCAGACTTGAATTGGGAATGGTGAAAATACTCACCTGCTGGGCTTGCTCCAAGGGCGAGGAGAAATCGGGCATGGAACACCCTCTGAGAGCCTGGCATCACCACTCCAGTGCAAACGAAGACAGGTCCACAAAATGACTCTCGGATGCTTGTTCTCAAACATTCCCCAGAATTTTTACAACCTTGAGGTGAAGAAGACCTTCCTTAGCACAATACCAATTGAAAAAGTACAAACAAAAAGACTGACAGATCTGTAGAAAATGACCTGCTAAAGGTCAGAAGATAAAGAACAAAAGTAGGAAAATCATCCCTATTTGCAACGTCTGTGGTAGCTGATCCTTGGAGCTCGTGTCCCTTCCACACTGAGTAAGCCTCGCTGGTGTAACTGGAAGGATGTTGCAGAAGTAACGAAGAGTGACCTCCAAGACTAGGTCAGCAAGACAGCACGAAACATGACGAAAACAGAAACAGCTCATGCAAACTGACAAGAAAGAGGCAGTGTGACAAAAAGGAAGCCGAAGATATAAATGTCACTGGAAAAGACAACAAAATGCTATAACTCCATGAAAATATGCTACACACTCACTAGTAATGAAAGAAACGCTTGGGAGGCTGAGGTGGGAGGATCACTTGAGTCAGGAGTTTGAGGCCAGCCTGACCAATATGGTGAAACTCCGTCTCTACTAAAAATACAAAAATTAGCCAAGTGTGGTGGCGGGCGCCTCCCAGCTACTCGGGAGACTGAGGTGGGAGAATTGCTTAAACCCGAGAGGTAGAGGTTTCAGTGAGCCGAGATCATGCCATTGCACTCCAGCCTGGGTGACAGAGTGAGACTCCATCTCAAAAAAAAAAAAAAAAAAGAAATGCAGTTTCATATACTGGAATTGCCAGTGTGGTAGATGCGTGCAGTCATAGCACAGTCCCCACAGGGAACCGTGCTGCCTGTGCAGCCCCCTCTTATGGAGACGTGGGCCCTTAGCCCGTATGGTGTCAGAAAATGTGATGGACAAAAACATGTATGGAGCATTGGGATTTGCCTCCTAGAGAATGAGAGACCTCATGGAGCACAGCCAGGCCGTCTCAGTCAAGACCCACTTAGACCTCAGGGGACAGAGCCAAGATCAGCCCCAGCCAATCCCCCAGACACCTGGAGCCTGAGTTCTGCAGGTGAAACCAGTAGAAGAGCTGCCCAGCTGAGCCCAGCCAAAATGGCTATGACTTTGAAAGCACTCAGCGTTTTGGTGGATTGTTATGCAGCAATCGAGATTGATACCATGAGTAACTGCCATCCTGTCGTATTAACAAAGTTGGAAATCGTCAGTGTTTTCCAGTCTTGAGGTGCTAACAGAGAAACTGGAACCATCTACTGACAAGAGTCTAAGCTGGTGCGTCCGATGTGAAGAACCTTTAACAACCGTCAAAGTATTCAATGCTCATTGCTGGTGCATCCGATGTGAAGAACCTTTAACAACCATC